>NW_027555736.1:15457075-15659575 GCF_003287225.1 Phascolarctos cinereus
GGCACAGTTTTGAACCCACCCCTAAATGCAAGGTCTTCAATGACAGAATTGGAGAACTGAAGATTTGGAAGACACCTCAATGCCCATCAAGTCCAACCCGTAAGACTCTTCAATGTAATATACCTGACGAGATGTGATTGAGCTGGCTTTTTTTTCCCTAGAAGACCTTGTTGTTGTTATTCGTTGTTGTTATGACAACAGCCAGAAGACCTGCATCCTTGAAGAGAGAACTCACTAGTGCTGTAAGTATACTATTTCATCTTTGGGAAGTTCTATATACAGCCTCAGACACTCAATAGCTGTGTGACCCTGAACAAGGCACTTAACCCTGTTTGCCTCAGTTTCTTTATCTATAAAATGAGCTGGAGAAGGAAATGGCAAAACACTTTGCCAAGAAAATACCAAATGGGGTCGCTGAGTCAGACATGACTGAAAAATGACTGAGTAACCACAAAAGTGGAAGATTTTCATTATTATCCACAAACTGTAAACAGGTATTAAGGAAAGCCTTCAACCTGTTGGGTGGATCTTTTGTGGAAGACTCATAGGAGTGCAGGGCCACGGAAAAAGTTATGACCTCTAGGTTCAAATAGAAACAATGGTGCCATTGAAAGCTGTTCATAAGCTGGCCATTATACAAAAATGGGATTGACCTCTTTTACATCTTCTCCCATTACTTTTACTTCTACCTTCTGGATGCAAAGAGGACAACTCTACTCTTTTTCACCAGATGGAAACACTTCAATTCAATCACCAAGCTATCATGACCCCTCCTACCTTCTTCATCCCCCATCTTGGGCTTCCTTTCTCCAGGTCAAACCTTACTAGTTGCCTCAGCCAATGATCATTGACATGGGCTTAAGTCCTTGCTCCATTCTGGGGCCCTCCTCTGGGCCTTTCATCAGGTGAAAGGTGGAACAAGTTTATAACATTTTTAGAGTTAAAGACACGAGAGGACATTTGTTCCAACCTCTCATTTTGCAGATGAGGAAATTAAGGCTCAGATAAGGGAAGGCATTTGACCATGATTTGTCATCTAGTAAGTAGGAAAGCAGAAATATGAAGACATAATCTTCCAAGTCTATATCTTGTGCTTGCCAATGTCCACTTTCATCTTCTACTATCGTTTGTTGTTTTGTTTTGTTTCAATGTTTAATTTAGTCTCTTTTCTTGGCATTACTATCATTCCTCATCTAGTGCCTCCCTCAAGATAAACATTTTCCCTTTTATCAAATAAGTAAACAAACTAAATCCACAAATGGACGGCTTCTAAAAATATCCATCACGTTCTCTATTGCCAGTCCATCCACTGGCCATGAAGGGGCAAGCAGGATTCATTTTAAGTCTTCTGTAGTTGTGAGTGGTCAAAGATCATAGTTCTTAATTTTCTCAAAGCTATATTCCTGTAGATGATTGTAGTCATTGAATATATTGCTCTCCTGCTTCTGCTCACATCACTCTGCATTAGTTAACCTAAATCTTCATAGGTTTCTATGAATCCAACTCTTTCTTATATCAGCGATCTCTTAACTACTGAATCCAATGACCTCTTCTTAAGGTCCTCATCCTACTTAAACATTATGCACCTTCAGATACCTTTGATTGTTTCCTCATTTTGGGCTGTTCCAATACTGGGGAGCCCACTTCTGGATTGCCCTAATAGTTCTGGTTGCCATCTTTTGGAAAGTATGCTGATAATCTGGAGAACATCCAGAAGGGAGAATCAAGATGAGAAAGGGCTTTGAGTTAAAGCCACATGAGGATAATTTGGTACAACTAGGGAATGTTTGGCCTGCAGAAGAAAAGGAACAGGGGGGCCGTACACAATAGCAGTCTTCAAATTACTTTTTTCCCCCCTGTTTTTTTGCAAAGAACAGAACTAGGAGAAATGGATAGATGTCTGACCATGTCACTTTCTACTTAAATTCTCGTAGCTCTCCATTATCTCTAGGATAATGTGTAAAGTTCTATGATTGGCATTTAAAGCCCCTTACAACCCCACTTCTTTTGTTCTCTCCAGTTTTCTTACACTTTACTCCTTTCTATGGACTCTCTGACCCAATGATACTGGCCTTCATGCTATTCAATGCCCATCACATGCCACCTTCCATCTTGGCACTTCTGCACTAGCTGTCTCCTGATGCCTGGAACAAGCTATTTACTTACAACCTATTTATTTTTATACTCCCTGGCTTCCTTCATGACAGCTGCCATGATATCTTCTGTAAAAGTAAACAGTTAGGTGCCCCCTGGTTAAAATTCTGGGCCTGGAGTAAGGAAGACCTAAATTCAAATTATGACTCAGACACTAGCTATGGAACTCTAAGCAAGTCACTTAGCCTTTTATTGCCTCAGTTTCCTTATCTGTAAAATGGGGATAATAGTAGTACCTACCTTGCAGGTTTGTGAGGATAAAATGAGATAGGGGTTGTAAAGAGCTTTATGGTCCCTAACTACGACATACATCCTATGCCCCAAACTTCTTATGACTTCCCCTCTAAGGCTATTCCCCATCTACTCTGTAGCTGGTATATACCTAATTATTTATTTCTTACTCCCACTCCACTGGAATGTAAGCTCTTTGAGGACACACATTGTTTTTGTTTTTCTTTATATTTTTCAAACTTAGCAGTATAGTATAGTATAAAGACAAATCCCACCTATGTGTCAAGACAAAACAGGGTTTTAATAGTGCTATTGAAATATAGAATATGTAGTTGAGGGGTAGCTTCCCTTTCTTGGAAGCCTTCAAACAGAATCTCAATGACAACTTGTCAAGTACGTTGTATGGTATGCTCTTATTTTGTGTGTGGGTTGGAAGAGATGACTGCTGAGCTGGCTTCCAACTTAGCAAGTCTGTGATTCTGCTAGTCTAGTCTGGCACTTATGGAGTGGGTAGTATATCAATAGTTGTTGATTAACTGATTTCTTCTCCTTGACTTTCATGGTTTTCCTTCTACATTTCTAGATAGTCTTCTTAGGTACCTTTTGCCATCTCATTCGCCGTATTCCACTCCATAAACTAATATGTTACTCAAGGTCTTATAATTCAATCAGTCAAATCATGAGCATTTATTAAGCATGCATGACACTGGGCCTTTTGTTCGTTTCAATTTACACTGTCTTCATTGGTGATCTCAACAATTCTGATGGGTCTGTTTTTTGTTTCTGTGCAGATGGCTCTGGGATTTATAAACACATTTATTCATATTCCCTACTGAACATCTTATGACACTAACTACCTGATGGACAGACCCCTCGAACTCAATGTTTCAAAACAGTACTCATTTTCCCACTAAATCAGACCTTCTTCAACTTCCTTTTTTGTGTCATGGGAATCATCTTTCTCCAAGTTTCACAGGCACCAGTAATCTAGGGATGATTGCTATCAGGGGTGGAGTTCTTCAAGGAGACAATTTCAATATGAGCCTGTCATTAGCCTAATTACTTCCCACTGATGATTACCAGGAGACGACAACTAAATTCAGTCTGTTGCCTCAACTCTATCTAAGGTGACTCTAAGATTATCTGTCTCTATAGGCAACATGTTTCATAGATTAAATTTGTTCCATTTATTCAATAATACCCATTTTTCTGCATTCCTTGCTTTTGTTTTTAGGCCTAAGGATCCATACATTCTGATAGCATCAGCTCACTAAGAACTTTAGCTAATTATTTAGTGGAGTTAAATATCAATGCTTCCATTTCATTATTTTTTATGGTGACATAAATTTGTAGGTATCATAAATAATAATAATAACAACCAGCATTTATGTGTAGCTTTAAAGTTTGCAGAATTCTTTTTGTATGCTAACTCAATGGGCCCTCAAACTGACCCTTTGAAGTAGGTGGTATTACTGTCCTCATTTTATAGAACAGGGCATATAATTAACCTCAGATACTATTAAGCTTCCATCTTCAGTAAGGAAGCTTAAAACCAACATTGTCAGTATAGTACATACAAATTGAAAAAAATTGAAAAAAATATATGAAATGTACTCCAGTTAGCATATCTTGTAATAAAGCCAGCCAATATTTGATGGAAGGAGCCTGTTGTGTCTTTCTTCAAAGAGCTGAACCTTCCAAATCACATTTTCCAAATCCTGGGCCAGTGGGCAGGGGCGTCTGCCTTCCTTCTTCTTCTGGGATTCCAATAGGTCTACTGATTCTTCCAGGTGGCATTTCTTTTTGGATTATAGTAGGTTAAGATTGACCCCTTCTCTCCCAAAGGCTACCAACCCTAGGCCACTTCCAGTGTGGTTTCTTCTAGTATTTTCTTGAGGAGCATATCTGACAGCAAGGGATTAATAGATTTATGTTTTGGAATTGTAGTCTACTCCAAAACTCCATATTCTTTTCACATGAACATTTGCTTAGGTAGGCCAGCACATTTTGGACCTAAGAAATGATTTTTGGAACCCATGTGTAAGACTTCACATTTATCTCTATTAAATGATCCTGGTAAATTTGGTCTATTCTTTTAGCTTTTTGAGAAGACTTTGCATATTGACTTTACTCGTAAGAGTGTTAATCATCCCTTCAAGTTTTTGCATTGTAAATTTTATAGTCACAGCATCCTTGCTTTCATTATAGTCACTGAAGAAACTATTAAACAGAAAAGGACCAAGTAGAAATTCCTGGGGCATTCTACTAGAGACCTCCTTTCAACAAATCATCAAACAATGAATGACTAATTTAGATCTGTTTTTTCTTTTTCTTTTCTAACCAGTAAATTCACCTAGGAAAGTTGTCTATCTCATGTGTTTTGATATTTTTAACCAGAGTAACTTGAGAGACTGGGTTAAATGATTTGCTGAAATCTAAGTTAAACTATATCTACAACATTCCCTCAATGAATCTAGTTACCTCATCAAAAATGTAAACCAGGTTTTTCTGGCATGACCTGTTCTTGATCAAATCATTCTGTCCCCCTAATAAGCACCACTTCTTTTTTTTGTGTTCACTTTAATAATATTTCCTACATTTTCACCAAGAATTGCAGTCAAGCTTCTCAGCCTATGATTTGTAGACTCTGCTGTCTTCCATTTTTAGAAAAATTGGGACATTTGTTCTTTTCCTGTCTGTCTCTTCTGTGCTCCACAATCTTTCGAAGATCAATGACAGTGCATTAGCAATTACAGCTGTTAATTCTTCCAGTGCCCTGGGGTACACCTCATTCATATCTGTGGACCTAAATTCATTGAGGGCAACTAGGTATTTCTTTCTTTCAGATTTCAGCTTTATATTAGCTATTTATTTTTAACACTGCAAGCTCAAAGATCATTCCCCCTGGGAAAAAAAAAGGCACCAAAACAAAATTGAGTAATTTTTTTGTTTTTTTTTCTCTATAGACTATTAGCATAATTGCATCCACCCTGAGAAGTGGTCCTATCCCTTCTTCTACCTACTTTTCCCCCAATTTTTCCCAAAGTGGCTAAACATTAATTTTAAGTACTATATAAATATGAGCTGTTGTTATAAGCCCACCCCCATCTACTTCATAATGAATTTTTCCTCTAATAGTGTTAGAAGTTATAGTTATAAGCCTGGACCATAAGAGGAAGAAAATAATTGAGATATAGACATATATCCTCATTTGAGTGAGTACTGAGAAGTCATTTTCAAATTAATGTAAATTTATTGTTGAAATTACAGTGTATCATTAATAACAGTGCATTTAAAATTTTTCTAATTCTCATTCTCCATACAATAACATAATAGTTAAGGACAATTAGGTGTTTAAATAAAGGAATTGGAAAAATGGTGAACATTTGGATATTTTTCCCAACCCTAGACAACGATTCTATCTTCTGTACGGGAGGTGGATAACTTACCATTATTTTCAAGTAGATAAGAATGAAAAAGACAAATCTGTAAAATGAAGATCTGCCATCAAAAAGATTCATATAAATTAACTAGAAAGTGTTGTAAAAGACCAGAGAAAGTCATGGACTCAGTGTAAAACAGGAAATTAAAAAAAAATCCTCTTCATCAGAAATGTTTTGTGAACTGAAGTCAATGGTCAATGGTGGATGGAGCGCAATGTGTTTAAGTCATGGCCCAAATTTTACTGCTGGGTTAAATTGTAGGCACCAGTGTGTTTCTATCCTGAGAGCAAACACAGTAGAATCACTATGTGCCTTCTTTAATAAGGAGAGTAAAGTGCATACAGTAGGGAATAACAAAGAATAGAAACAAAGTTCATGAAGTTAAAGGGGAGGAAATCAGGAACTTGGGGAATGAAAAGATTTCTCTCACTAATTCATGCTCATGGTTTGTTTTCTCCCTTTCCTTTTGACTTAAACATAGATTATCACATCAGCAATAATAGGTGTAAGCAGTAGGAATAAACCGTTTTATTTAAGATGTTCTTTCTTGTTCCCAAGGCTCAGTATGGTTCCTGGCAGTTAAGAAACGCTTCCAGAATTGAATTGAATTGAATTGAAATAATGAATTACTTAGTTATGCTGGTCTTGGTGGTTCAAAGGAAAAAATGCTGTGAATGAAATTCAAAACAAGTTCCCTTTCTCCTCCAAATCTCTTTTTTTGAAACCTTTAGATGATTTTGCAGGTCCTTGTAACATGCAACACATATCTGTTCTTCATAAAATGTTTTGGGGTGAAATGTTTCTTTTGCATATACAGCACCCCTTTATGTCCATCTGGATTTTTTTTACAATCTATACTCAATTTTTTAGAAAAAGAAGTATGCTTTTGATGAGGCTTTGCCTAATGAATGGACTTTGTCCTATCATGTGCCCTGATTGTGGTTGAAAATGTGGAATGTACTTTTTTAACTATGATTATTATACTCATATATTTATGTAGAAGGATCCAAATGGTTTAAATATCAGGGGAGATATGAATGTTATTTTATTCATCATTGCCTGTTCAATGCTACTTTGATAGTTTCCTGGATTAGTGAATTCTAAAGCAGAGTCCATGTAAGCTCCTTGAAGGCAGGTACTGCTCACATTTTGTCTTTGCAATTCCAATGCCTGTGACATTGGAGATGCTTAAATATGTTTGCTGGATTGAATTGAATATTATCCATAAGGGAATTCCTTTCACCAGAACAGATGCTTGCCTATCCTCTTCAATCCTTGACTCTGTCCTCCAATAAATGCACTCAAGGGGTCCACCCAACATATTGGTGGTCTTCCTCAAGACTGCTCGAAATTCCCTGAGTAGCCATGACTCACGCTGGCTGTCCATTAGTCAACACTCATTCTCTCTCGGTGACCGGTCCATCTTTCTTTTTGGTCATGTAATCCTCTGAGGACATACTTTACTTTGTCACGTGGAAGTGACCGTCAGTGTTATCTTTGGTGTGAAATCATCTGACTCTAGTGTATTTGCTCACAATTTCCTAAAACCAGGATCCTGCGCAACTGGCAGTTGGATGATTTGGAACTTCTCTTAATTCCTCTTGTTCCCTTGTCTCATTATCTCATTGGCTACTTCGGAGATAGGCTGACAGGGACAGTCTAGTCCAAGAGCCTTGGTCTGAGAATCTACAACTTAGCTGTGACAGTAATTGACAAAGATTAACTCGCCTGTTCTCTTGGGTTCTACCGTGCTCTGGAGTGGCGTTTCCATCCCAAAGGTTCATGTGGACTATTTGTACCTGACTTGTGATAGAGCATTCTGGGCTCATATTGGTCTGGTCGGCCACAGTTGGACATACTGTAACTTGCCTCCAGCATAGTGCTGTCATGTTGGTCCTCTTTGGGAACAAAGGACGACAACCATAACAACACTCTGATTAGGTGTTGGCAGGGGTGGGGGGGGGTCCAACCATTTGTAGTAGGTAGGAGAGTCTGCTATGACTGTTCCAATGAAAACCTTTCTTATTGTTGTGTAGATGAGGACTACTTCTTTACTCAGCACTGACCCCAAGTTGAACTGGTTTCTCTATAAAGACACAATATATTTGTAACATCCAATGAATTTGTGTTCACCTTTTTATGTTGGTGGATTAGCAATGAGTAACATTAAAATTCCCTAAAGGTGTTTTGTGAAAAACAGTCATTTCAATCTGATAGCACTTTCTCAGTTATCAGGCAAAATTGGGAGTGGAGGGATGAAACATTTACCTAGATTTTCACAAAAAGAATTATAATCTGCCAGATGAAACAACATTCAGCAGTTTTCAGATTTTTCTTTCATTATAGCAAAAACTTCATTCTTATTACAGAAAAGATAAGAGTAGAATAAAGAGGGCAAACTATATTTCCATGATGAGAGTATGTTTTTTGGCTCCAATTATGTGCTCAGTTTAATGGGGAAATAATCAGAACAAAGAACATGCTCTTTGCTACAGAATACGACTTCTCTAATTCATTTGTGTAACTAGTGAAATGGGCTGGATATAAATAAGTGAGGTGCAGGGAGTTGAGGTGCAAGAAGTGACTGAACACGGTTCTCCAAAGTTAATGTGTTTCTGGATCATTCGTGTTCAGGTGATTTTATTCTATTGTTTGTTTATGATTTATTTAGAGCTGTGTGGCTCATTTGTCCACACCATGTGCTAAATTTGAAATCGTGAATTTAGAATCATTGTTGCCTATTTGACCCTTCACCTACCGGTAAGCCTGTTGGGAGATTGAAGATTTATGTTACACTTGATGTCGGTTTCCCATTGTTCTATTCTAAATCACCCATTTCCTTGTTTAGGAGGAGCATAAAAAAGAAAATGCAGCATATCTTGGTAAAATATAGGTGGTAATGCTAACCAGAGTGTGCTATCTAGTATAATGCTTAGGGAGTAAGGGAAGTAAAAATATAATGTAGGAGATAACTGAAAATGAAAGAAGGAAAATAGAGGCATTTCTTAATCAACATTCAGAATAGATTACAGAAGAGCCCCTGTCTGTTATCACAGTCATAAAATCTACAAGTTCAACTTTCATAAAAAAATTTTTGAGGCTTTATAGACATCAGTTGTATAAACTGGTTACCAATATAAATCATCCAATACAAATTTTCCCTTCTTTTTTGGGCGGTACGTATGCTAAAAATGCAGCAAGGTGTTAGATATGTAGCATATTTCATGGCAAGTCAACAAAATGTAGGTGATTATTTAGTATGTTATTTGCTGTTTATTAAAACAATAAATCGTTATCAAACAAAACTGCTAAGTGTTTAATGATATATTTCTTTTTTTTTTTTAGTCAAATTTTTTTGAGTTCCTTTTAAAAAGAATTGCTGGGAAGAACAACGACTTGGTACAAATCCCAGTGCAAATCCTTCCTCCTTGTGTAAAGCAGCTTGTCCAAAGTCACAACTCCTGTGCACAGTACAAATCCCAATATGTTGTTGTCTTGGTGACAATAAAAAGCCTTGTTTATTACAAACTCAAGTAGAAATGAAAATAAAATCTAAAAAGTGGTCACAGTTTTGTCATTGGTATGTGGAGGTTGTTCCAAGGACCCATCCAGAGCTCCTCATCATCGGACTGTGTGTGGTCACTTGGGAAATCCAAGACCCCCTTCATGTCTTGACTGTCAATCCTGGACTCCTGTTCTGCTGTGCTTTTGATCTTGCCACCCCCAAGTTTTCCTGCAGAACCATCTGCCCCCATTGGGCCAGGGGCAAAGGAAACAAGAGGAGGCCTAGTGTTCAGTTTCTCACTGGAAAATGCCCCCTTGGATAATGTGTTCAGTGGGACACTCTCCTCATGTGTCACCGCTAACTTGTCAAGCTTCTTAAAATGCTTCCCCATCTTGACAGGGGAAGGGACTTTCAAATTATTAGTGAGGCAAGCCCGGCGGGTCCTCACCACTGACCCATTCTGAGCAATGTAGATGTTGCCATTGATATTGTTGTGAACTTGGGGATTGTGGAGGCAGGTCCTCTGGCACTCAGGGGCACTGTCTTCTCCAGTAGAACTGGTTTCATATTCTCGATCAACAGCTAACTGGATCATTTTTTTCCTGGCCCACTATAGGAAATAAAGAGAAAAGTGAATCAGCTAGCATCAACATTATCAAAGGCCAAGCCTTTAGTGCTTGGGCAATCCAGAAATCGAGCCATTTAAGAAAGGATGGAGTATATTTTGAGAGGGGTGTGTGTGTGTGTGTGTGTGTGTGTGTGTGTGTGTGTGACCATGTTACTTTCACTGTCTCTCTTTTGCCACTGGAATAAAACACATGTTTAGCCTTTTGCAGCTTGGTAACATAATTTTTCCAAAGATGATTCTCCAAACTGTCTGCTTTTCCCAGAACTTTGTTGCTTTGTCCAGAATGTTTCTCATCTCCATCTGCCATGTTTACAATGTATCCCTCTGTCTCTTAGATTCCCTATCCACTTCCAAGTCTCATTTCAAAGACAACACCCCATGGAAATCCTTCCCTGACTCTCTCGTTATTAATACTTACCCTGCTCAAGTTATCATGTCCATATATGGGAAGAGAATGCTAAGTGTTCTCATTATTGTAGTTTTAGACCTCGACACTGTCAAGACTGCAAAGGGCTATGAGTCTGGCTCATGCAGATGCATACATGCCCTACCAGTTGTTGGAAACTAACTGCAATATTTATAATTTTTATGGGGATCTGGGAAGAGGGTTTTGGAAGGAAGTGAATTACTAGAACTGTACCCACACTTGCTGACTGGGACGTTCAGAGAAGAACCTGTTATGGCACCTATCAGGGTACATGTGGAAGGCCTCTTCCTTGGTAGCTGCTCCAATGAAGGATACCTAAATTAAACAAAAAAATGCCACCTATCTGGTGAATATTCTGACAATTCTTACATGCATGCATGTTGTAACCCTTCAAGAGAATGTAAGTTCCTTGAAGGCAGAGACTTTTATGTTTCGTCTTTTTATTCCAGGGCCTCACTCATTGATAATTATATTGATAATAATTTATAATAAATGCTTGTCACATTGGATTGCCTAGTACTAGTTCGAGGGACTCATATGTGTGCTGTATTTCTTTTCCGACACTTTTATTTGAATGGAGGCAAATGTTGGGACATGATTTGCTGGTGTCAGTAAGGAGATGTCCAGACTGAAGGCAGAAATTTATAGAACGAATTTTTTGGAGCTGCCTAATCGCAGCTCTGGTGAGCTAGGTTATCTGCTTGTATGCTATAGGCCCCAGGGATCTGGCACAGGATTTAACTGTTGCAGCTGCCAGAAGTTATTTAATAAAGTCAGTTGAAAAGAAGGTCAGGGCTCTAGTCTCTTCCATTCACACTGAGGATGACACTGGATATTTATTTTTCTGTTTCTTTCAGGCTAAGCCAACTACCACATTTAAAGTTTTTGACTCAGTTGCTATAATCAGCAAAAATAAATTGGATAACTTGGCACATTAAAAAAAAATGATATGTCATGGTATTTTATTTTCTCATGATTACAGCGTCCTCACTCTCCAACTCTTAGCAACTCTTCTTCAAAATTCATTTAAACTACCCCTCCTTCCTCCATGAATGTGTTCCTGATTCTCCCAGCTGTTAGCTCTTCCTCAAATGACTCCATTATACATATATATATATATATATATATATATATATATATATATATATATATATATTATAATATCTTATTATATGCATACATGTTGTTTTCCTCTGATAGAATTGTAAGATTGCAAGGGCAATTTGGTTTTAGTTTTTGTATTCTCGGAGAATAACAGTAACTGGCATGCAGTTGGTGCTTAATAAATACAGCTGGGGCACTGGGCCTGGATTCAGGATGACCTGAGTTCAAATGCAATCTCACTTACCAGCTGTGTAATGCTAGTCAAGTTACTCAAGTCTCTTTTTGCCCGGTCTCTTTAATTGTAAAATTAGGGATAATAATAGTACTCCTTCCAGGTCTGTTGTGAGGATCAAATGAGATAATATTTGTAAGTGATTAGCATAATGCCCGACACACAGTAGTTGTTTAATAAATGCTGGCTGTCGTTGTTGATTGGTTTATTGGCACAATTGTGAACTTAAAAAATCCTAACCAATTCCTTTCCTCTCACTCCATAACCTGAAATGATTAAACAGCAAAATAGACAAAAGGAAGACCCCTTCCCCTTTCCTAAGGGAAGACCATCAGTATCCTCTGCAAGCAATTGAATTGTGATGGGCACTGGTACCTGACCCTTGGCATAGTGGTGAGAGGCCGGCCTCAAGGTCAAGAAGGACTGCCTTCAAGGACAGCCTCGAACACATAATAGGACTGTGACCCTGGGGCAAATCACTTAATGTCTTAGCACTCTGGGACACTCTCTAAGACTAGAAGTTACAGAGAAGGTGCTGACCTTCATTGGTACAGGGGATTTACCTGGAGTTTCCCTCTGCCCACGAGATCACAAGTTCAGTCCTTTCTGTGTGAGGCCACACTTGGAAAGGGCAGGTGAGAAGGGGTCCAGTGTCATGGAACCCATTAGAAAAAGGAAAACAATTGAATGGCATTTTCAGAAACCAAGAATTCTCCAGCTTACTCTGAAGTTGGCCATACTTAGAATCCAAAGTACTGGTGCCTGGAGTCCTTTTCAGGGATCACAAATTATTCCTGGTACCACTTAGTAATGGAATTAGGCCTGATGTCAGGGAGTGGCAATCTCCTCCAACTTTGTACCCACGGCACTTGGGTACTGAATTTATTCATGCAAAAAATTGACTCCCAATATTTGCCACTGTCGATAATTTCTGAAATTGCCCTGGAATTTTTTAGACAATTCAATTGCTTTTGGAACTGGAAACCCAGAGTTCTCTCCTAGATCCCATTGAGCAAATACGTGTTCATTGGAAATATCAATCTTGTGAAAATAATAGACAACCATAGTATATTCTCTATTCCTAATATCATGCACTAGAATGACCTAGGTGAGATTGTGGCTACCGAAAGATTTCTGCTATCAAGTCCAATACGTCGGGCATCAGTGATAAATGTGTAATGATGTATTGCGTTTAAGTAGGTTTCCCATTGGCAAATTATGACCACTCGTGAGATTATTATTACTAAATCAAGGTCACTTATGAGATCTGTTTTGGTTTACTAATTAACTGTGACTCCCCATCACACACAATGATCAGTTTGGTTTTTGGAGTCTTTCTATTCTTACAAGTGATCAGTATCACCGCCACTGTCTGTCCTTCAGGAGTCATTGCTGAGGGCACGCAGGGCACACAGGGCACACAGCACACAAAGTCACACGTCACTGCAAACTCCACCTACTGTTCTGGTTTACAACGCTGTATTGTAACCTTCAGCTTCTTTGCCTTTTGCTGGGGGGCCCTCTGACCCCTCTGCTCCCTCTGCTCCCTCTGCTCCTGCTGCTTGGGGCCTCTGCATCCTGGGTTTCCCTGGGGGATTGGGCCGGACGTAGCCTTCAGCCCCCATCTGGCTTTCCCTACTACTCTCGCTACCAGTGGATTCCGACTCTTCGGAGCTGGCTTTGCTTCCTTCTGTCGATCTCTTACTGCCTTCGTCAGCAGCTTTCTCCTGGGCTTGCACATCTGTAACGTCTTCGGGAGCAGCCAGTTCAGCTTCTTCTTCTTCTTCTTCCGTAGGTGCTGCCTCTTCCACCTTCTGCTCTTCTTCAGACTCTTCTTCCGACGACTCCTTTCTGCGTTTCTTGGGCGCCTTGAGCAGTTCTTCAGGAGGAACGATCCTCCGGCCAACCACGATATTCTTCCTTGCCTTTTCTCCTTCTGATTCTGTAGATTCGGACTCTCCTGACTCAGGGGTGGAGCTCTCCTCCGCTTCTGAGGGGGTCTCTGACTCCGACTCCTCTTCCGAAGTTGTGCTCTCATAAGTGCTCCACTCGGATTCATCACTGTAGTCACTGTACTGGCTAGATTCCTCACTGGACTCCTCTGATTCCACGGTACTCTCAGTGGCTTCCTCCTCCAGTGTCAGCGTCAGGTAATCTCTGTCTTCTACTCCGAGAGCCCTCCGGCGTTCTTCATCTTCTGCCAGCTCACGGACTTTCTTAAATATCATGGGGAATATCTTAGCTTTCTTCCACGTGACACGGGCAGTCTCAGCTGCCGTTGGTCCCTCAATGATCACAGGGACCTCCAGCTGTGCCTCCATGGGAGGCTCTCTAACTTCTGGTATTTTAGGTTTCTTTGGCCTTTCCTGAAAATTATGAAAATGGGATTTGTGATTGGGTTGATGGTTAAGATAAGAACTTGTCCCACACAAGTTAAGGAGGAAAAGATCCAAGCGGTGATGTGTTCACCCAAGAACCTGTTTCTAGAGAAGGAAAGTCAAATAAGATTATATCTTGCCCTGTGCTGAGTTTAAAGCAGTCTTTAATCTGTGTGATGGAATATTTGGGCCGTTTGAGGAAGCCTATGGATACCCTTTCAGAATAATAATGGAAACAAACGCTAAATTATACTTAGAAGTTAATGGGGAAAAAAAGAAGTGTTTCTCCCCAACTGACTTCATGGACCCCTTGAATTCTATTCCTGGACTCTAAGTTTAGAAACCCTGCTTCAGAGAGTGGTTAGGAAAGTAGGTGCTCCTGGTTGGTAACACAGATCCCTGCATTAACCTCCGTGGGTCTCACTTTCCTCATTTGTGGAAATGAGGAAGCAGTATTAGATGACCTGTGGGGTCTCTTACCAGCTTTGGAGTTATGATACTAAGAAATTCAAAAGAGGGAATACAATCATAATTGCTTCTCAGAATATTTGTTCTTCAGTTCGGATCTGACTGAAATTATAGAAATTTTAAATTATCACCCTAAACAATAACAACAACAACGACAGTAACAACTGGATGAGTTAAGGTTCTTGGAATAACTAAATAACGTGATCTGTCTGCATTAGACAGGACTAGATTTATTCAGCAAACTGTGATCAAATCTGTGAGATTCTAATCATCTCAGAAGTATCACAGTATCAGCTAGAAATCAAACTAAATGATATTAGAGGATAATTATTTAGCGATTGTAAAATAAGCCCTTCAAGGACAATCATTGCCTTGGCTTTGTCTTTACTGTTCTCAGTGCCCAGCATGGTGCCTGGATCTTAGTAGCAGGTTAAAAATATTTGTCATATTCGTTGGTCAGCTAATAACCATGTAGTAGATTCATGTGCCAGGCACCATGCCAACTGCTAGGGAGACAAAGAAAGGCAAAAGACAGTCTTTGCCCTCAAAGAGCTCATAGTCTATTTGATGAAGAATCATTTAAATTTTGCATAACACAGCCAAGTATTACAGTTTCTTTGGGCATAAAAAATTAAGATATTCCTTTAACAAAAAAAGGTAGGAGGACATACTAGATACATAATAGACAAAAACTGAGCCAGGAAAGCCTAGTTCCACATTCTGCCTTTGATTCATACTGGCTTTTTGATCCTGGCCAAGTCATTTGACTTCTCAGCAGGCCACTCTGTGAGATAGTAAGCTGAGGAGAAGGTGCTGATCTGCTTTGCTAGAACTTTCCTTATCTGGGAATTCCTTTGTACTAATGATATCTCTGGTTCAGTCCCTATCCTGATTCCATTAATGCAGGATCTTAGGAAGAAGGAAACCTAGCTGAGAATAGCATCTGACTACGGGAACACAACAAGATCTCCTGAGGTCAAAGAGGATGAAAAGGCATGCTCTTGTCCTGCAAGATTCAGCCCCCCAAAAGCAAAGGCAGTAGGCCTACCTCCTCCTCTGGGTAATACTCTTCCTCAGCTTCTCCCGCCACTTCGCCATACTCCTCACCAGCAGGTGGCAGCAGCCGCCGCCGACTTCCGTACTGGGGCATTTCATACCTGTAATAGAAATCTACAACTTTAAGCATCTTTTGCATCTTCTTGATCTGGCATCACTGATATCTGCATTCCTTCTGCTTTCCAAACTCTCAAAGGCCAGCACATGCTGGTATGGGAGTGTTCAGGGATGATTACACAGATGGTCAGTTTCAAAACTTTATTTTGGGGAAAACTGGAAGGACGAGAGAACTTCCAATGAGCCCAAATGCTGCCCACAGATTAGGCTTTTTTGAAAGCTCAATGGACTCGTGCTTACCATCCCACAGTTTCCATTTGCACTGATGCTTGTACTCGTGGGGTGATATGGCTCTGTTTTGAGAAGTGACTTACCAGAGAATGGTGAATTGGGGAAGGTAGGAACAGCTGTTTTTTAAAATACTTTCCATTCATTTCTAGAATACATTTCCTACTTTGTATAATTCTTATTTATTAATTTTCTGTTTGTGTTGTATAGTTACGTGTTTCCTTTTTCCATCAGAATGTATATTCTTTAAGAGCAAGAGTTTTCTTCTTTTATCTCAGGGTCTATCACTGTGCTTGGCATAGAGCAGGCACTTAAAGTACTTGCTGATTGATGATTAACTCTGATTACGTATTAAATATCTCACACAAAAGATAAGTGGTGAATTCAGGAATTAAATAAAAATGTGTGATGTCTATTCCCCTCTTCTAATCATTTGTTCTTATTTCTTTTTCCAAGTACTAGAGAATAACTGATTAGAAAAATTGAAAAGACTTTTAGATATAGGAAGTCATCCTCAAAGAAGGATTTGGTGATATGACATTTTTCATGGTGGATACAAATGGTTACCATCATGTAGCTTCCTTAACTTAAGCATGAAAAAAGGAGTTTGCACAAAAAAAAATTCTGTATCTAGGTACAGACTATAAAAATCTGATTTACACTCGGCCAGAATCAATTCCTGATACCATTCCAGATAATTCTGCTATTCAAATAGAGAACTCACACACACACACACACACACACACACACACACTATATATGTATGTGTGTGTGTGTGTGTGTGTATGTATGTATATATTAAAATAAAAACAATTCTTCAATCACATTTCTGGGAAAGGTACCATTTACGTGGATAGAAACTGTTGATGTTTCTTAAAACACTGTTGCAAAAACTCTGCTGGTTTTCAAGCACAATTAAAAATACATACATTACATTCTGTTCAACAAAAATTCTTCATATAAAGTAAATTAGGATTAATTGAGACTTCTAACAAAAATAAAGAATCTTCTTTGGGAAGACAACACAAATTTCTCACCATGTCCCATTCCTAATCTTTTGATTATTGATCTAAAGGACAAAAATTAATTTTCTTTGGTGAATGTTTATTATTTAACTATATTCTTCATGTAAATACCTATCCTAAGAATGAGCCCAAGGCAAAATGTTATATCAGATAAAGTTAAAATCATACTCTGTTTTTATCAATCAGCCTCATGGGACTTATCCTTTCTCTTTCCTTTTCTGATGCTGCTGCAACAGCAAATCTAAGGCAAATGATCTGGTATCAACTATTCACACATCAAGGTGAATTTTAGTGTTCCTTCTAATGTTATCTCTGCTAAATGCTCTTCACATTATGTTCTGTATTTTAAGCCTTACTGCTAATTATGAACTAAATAAATGCTTCTTTCTCTTGTTAAAGGGGTTTTAATGTTCAATGAGAAAAAGGGGAGGGAAGAAAAGACATAAATCATGGATCCGTGGCAGTTCTTAGGTTTCTCAAAATATTCCATGTAGGAAGCTTCCTGTTGTATGTATGTAGAAAGTTGGTCTTTGTCCTAATACATTTCTTTCTTGCCAGAAATATTTAAAAACTTGAAACTTTCTTGAGACTAGCACCTACTCATCTTCCGATGTTACTTCTTCTTTCCTTTGAATTTTCCTTCAAAGTGAGGAGTAGAGGGTGTTAAACATGGTGTTAAAGGTTAAATGAATAATTAGGCAGTGTTTGCATCTTTTAGCTATGGAGCAAGATAAAGGAGGAGTTCAGGTATGGGAGGCAGGGAGAGGTACCAGCTCGAAGTTCTTCCAGCTAAGGGAATTCTTCTGTCTCTGAGACAAGGGATTCACCAGGTGGTGTTAATTCAGTTAATTTATTTATGAATTAGTCAAGTAAACAACTCTCTTTGCCACAAATCAATCCCAGACTTGAGATTCTATAGATATTTCCCAGTTTAGCAGTGATAAGAAGTGGGAAACATTTTCTGCTAAACATGGGATGATGAAGAGAGTTGGACACAGTGTTGTGACCTAGTTTTAAGACTTTGAGTCGGAAGGATTTCGAGGAATGCCAAGGCTGAAGATTTTTGCTCTCTCCTCCCCCAGTGCTTTACAGCAGAAAACTCCCTCCCAGATCCTCCACTAAAGCCTTTCTCTGATTCTTCATCATGGAATGGAGTTATCTTTGGGTTCTCAAAGGCTTTGCTGCTGTAGGGGTCTACCAACTGGAAATTTATTCATTTTCCCATTCAACTCTGAGTCTTGACAACAGGGACTGTTTTTGCAGTTTTCACTGTGTTCCCACTGCTTAGTGCATATAGCGGGTGATTAAAAAAGGTTTGTTTTTATTGATGGAAAGTTGGAACTAGGGATATTGCTGTCTTCTACTTCACTGTACCCATATCTTAACACCAATTGCCTTCTGTTCTTTAAGAGCTTAATATTTATAGATTGATTGATTACTATTGCTATCACTGCTTCAGGAAAGGGTATGCCAATTATTATATTTATGGATCAACTCACCATCTCTGGCCACCACTCCTTCATGTAGGTGTATAGTGCCCCCCCATTCCTTTTTATTTCTGTATTTCTGTCTGTCTCTCTCTCTTCCTCTCTCTTGTGCCAATGATTTTCATTGATTCCTATAATCATCAGAAGGCTGGATTCAGGGCAATTTTTGTTTTGTTTTATTTGCCATACAAACTCTGAATGATGACATGCTAGGCCACAGAACAGTTATGTCATCTGCATCCATGGAATGGGTACCCACACTGGCAAATATTAGAAATTCTTGAAGCATTGAATTATTCCCAAGAAGCCATCAGAACTCATTATTAATGCCTTTATTTTCCATGGAAAGGCAGGTATTGAAAATGAAATAATTCCCTTAGCATCGTTTGATATAAAGTTATGAAACCAGGAAATGTTATCTATAGAGACCTGGCTGTACTTATGGTAACTGGTCTTTGAGTCATACGAACTTTCTTCTGACAGTGTCCTGGTTCTTGAAGAGGTGAAGACAATATATGTCCAATCTATTTCTCAGAGAGCATACTTTTTAAAACCCCAGACGTCCTAGAAATGTGAGTGATAGCATGATGTATTTTTAAAATCAATAAATATTAAATTTAGAGTCTAAAGGCCTGGGTTTGCATCCTTAATCAAACACTTGCTGACTACATGACTTCATGAAAATCACTCACCCTCGCTGAGCTTCAGTTTTTTCATCTGAACTATGGGTGGGAATTATGATAAGTACTTTAATTTCTAGATGATTTCACTCACACAGCTGTTGTGAGGAAAATGAACTTTAAAGAGTTATAGAAATGTAAACAATGATGCAGTTGGAGTCAGGGAGCCTGGGCACCAAGTGCGGCATCTGATGCTGGCTAGTAAGGTCACCATGGCAAGCCTCTTAATGTCTGTAAGATTAAGTTTCTTCTTTCAAATATAGACAATACCTGTGGTGCATACCTCTTAGGGCTACCATGAATTTCAAGTGAGAGAACTACATAGATTTTAGTTATTCTTCCCTCCAACAAAAGCCTTTAGGAAGCCTTATAGTACAAAGCAAAAATATTGGGTAAGAACTAGGAAAGGCCCCAGAGACCATCTGGTCCTACCCCTACATTTAAAGATGAGGAATCTGGGGCAGAGAGAGTTGAAGAGATTTGTTTAAAGTTACATAGGTTTTTAGTGTCAGATTCAGGATTTGAATCTAGGCCCTGTGACTTTAAAGTCAATGTTCTTCTCATCTACAGTGATATCTCTTCTGCCTAGCTAACTGCATAATTGCAATGACTGACTAAAGAAAACCATGTCCTTACACCTCCAGACCCCACAGGACTGAATACATGGGCCAATGAAATGGAATGTTCTCATCAGTGAAAGAATTCAATTCAGCCAACTTGTCACTAAAGACAAAAGAAAGTATCCAAGAAAGATATATGCCAGGACTAGATCACAAGGTCTGAGGTCCTCCCTGTTAGTTTTAGGGGTTTTTTTTTTTTGGGTGAGGGGAGAGCATGGTGGGATGGTGACTGTGCCTCATTTATATTTGTTTTCTTGAAGCTCTGAGCCTAGGATCCTCTACAGTCACTATGGAATAAATGAGCTGAATGAATGGTCTGACTGAAAAGGAAAGTGAAGAAAAGAGGTTTTTCATGGAAAACCATCCCATTGACCTGATCTGACCCAGTCACTCAGATCTCCTTGCTTTAGGGTGGGCAATATAATAGGGTGAGAGCCATGCTGGTTTGGGAGTTGGAGTACTCTTTGTTTCATTTGTCTTTTGTGCCCCTAGTGCCTAGCACAGAGCCTGGGACATAGCATGCACTTAATGAATGCTTGCCAATTGATTAACTTGGGTTTGAATCCCAGGTCTATAAAGTGCAAACTGTGTGACCTCGAGCAAATCACTTCCATGTTCTGGGTCCTCAGTTTCTTCATTTGTACAATAAAGGAATTATCTGAGCAAAAAGCAACAGATCTGAACAGATCTAAATCTCTAATCTGATGATGTTTCCAGGCCTAGCCCTCAGTGAAACTGAAGGAGCCAATGAGTTTTCTGGCCTTAAAGTTCTCCTTTCCCCTTCTAGCCCACATCTTCATGCTTCCTTTACACTCTGCCCTTTTATGAATTTCTTAGGTAGAACTCTGATGTCTTCCAGCGGTACCAAGGTTGAAAAAAAGACAGAACAGAATTTAATTCAAAGGGAGAGAGGTGGTTTGATTTTGGAATTGAGCTGGCAGCAAGCAGTAGGATTTTCCCTGGGGTCCCTTAATTGTGCAATGCAAGGCAGGACCTCCATGTCACAGAAATCATTTTTAAGGGAAGTTGAAAAGAAACAAGGAACTGGGCACTTCTTGTCTAAGAAGAGAAGCTCTTAGCTTTTTATCCTGTCAAAGAAAATTAAAACAGAAAAAGAGTTTTAGCAAACATCTGGAGCAGGAAACATCAGTTAAGGCTGCAGAGAAACAAGAGAAACAAAAAAACATGCTGGTTTAGAACTAAGTCCTGGGCGTTCTGATATTTCTAAGCCTCCATGATTAATGTGAGAGTTCATGTAGGTAATGAATAGGATATGGATAGGGACTAACCCTGTAATTTCCCTGATATAGCAATTTCCAGATGAGGAAATTCCATCTGCCTATGAGGGCTCAGTACCTTCTCTTCCACTTAAAGTCTCAGAGACTAATCTAGATGCTAAGAGGATAGGTGACTTGCCCAGGGTCTCACAGCTAGTAGGAGCCAGAGATCTTTGTAGGTCTGAGTTCAGCTCTCAATCCACTATGCCACACTGAATAACTGAATGTGTAATGAATAACATGTTTGGCACCACCATATCTGTCATCATAGGGCCTACATTATACTGGTAGTACTTTGCATCTTCATTTTCTGATCTGATAATGTCAAGCATAGGTCAAGCAACTCCATAATTCTAATGGAGTGGGACCTCTCTCTACCAATGCAGTGTGCAGCTGTGTCCAACTACTTTTAATTTTTTGGAGAGTGATCTGAGGTTCAGGGTAATAAAGTGACTTGCCCTGGGTCATACATCTAGTAAATATCTGAGGAAGGATTTGAATACAGGTCTTCCTGCCTCCAGCTCATGTACTCTATTTACTATATCACCACACTGCCTCAGTCTAATTGGAAAGAATTTGTAAAGCCTTCTCTTTAGCTCTTGATAAAGTCCCAGCGACAAAGGAAGTTCTAAAGGCACTTGAAGTTAGATATATTCAGATTACTCCATCTCTATGCAGACTTTTCATTGACTCAATCTACTAATTTAGGAAAGTGCATGGGGAGGAAAATTGGAAAGCAAAAGATTACATAGTGATATGGCTAGGGTGAGTTTAGGGAAGCATCTGAGTGATCCATTCAAGACATGTGTCCCCATTCATTATTCTAATCCCTATTGGAAATAAGAGTGGCTGCAATACATTGGGAAATATGTCAATATAGAAAAAGTTGCTAACAAATTCTTTAGGATCTCCTGCCACAGGTAATAGTTTGTTTCTTTGGACCATAACAAACTAAGAAAACTGCACCCATAAGTCTTTACCAGCCCTTTAGAAAAAGTGATATCCAATATTGATTTTTAAATGATTATATCTTCTATGAGTTTAAACGACATTAATAGAGTTGGGTGTGTGAAAAGGGGGCTATGAAAAGGAGATGAGATAGTTCTGACTCAAAAGGAAAAGCTTTTTTTATTGTTATATATATATATATTTTTTTTTGTAAAATCATAGCATACATCCTTTGGAGGCAGCATGGTGTGGTGCAAAGACCACTGGAAGCAAATTCAGAGTTTTTAGGTCCAAATGCTGCCCCTGGGTGGCTTTGAGCAAGTGACTTTGCCTCTCTCAGGCTTCATTTCCTCATCTGTCAAGTGACTGAGCTGGGCTAGAGGACCCTAAGGTCCCTTCCTAATCTATTCCTACTCCCGTGAAGCCAGTGGCAATATCAAATCCTTTATCATCATCCAATATGAAACCCAGCAATGTGAGTTAAATCAATCTGATTTGTTGGTAGTTTAGAGGTTGGGCATTTCTAAGCCAGAACATTTTACAAGTGACACTTTGATGCATGTTATGTAACACATTGTGCCTAGCAAATAATTGGTGCTCAATACACACTTGATTAACTCGCTAAAATTATCTCCCCATTGTACAGTAAAAGGCTACTCATTGGGACTTCTTTCTGAAATAGCAAGAAAGCCTTCATGATTGATGTCCACACTTTTTAAGCAATCAATTGGCTTGCATATTTTGAAAGATCCTACTTCTTAGTGTGGTCTGTAGGTTGAGCTTGGAAATGAGGGAGAAGATCTAAATTAAATAAAGCCATTGTGTCTGAAATTGTTGTTTATCCTGGCAAGGAAAAGGATAGGGCTTGGAGACTGAATAATAGACTTGGTAGATGCTCTAACAATACTCTAATGATAGATCTGTGATCTCATTGGCCCATTGCTTCATCCAGTAACCTGGGAATCTTTTGAGATATGAAAATATTTGTACAGGAGTAAGTGCATAACTATCCCCTCCTTCAACCCCCAAATAACCTAAATTGTGAGGACTGACATGGGTGTATCACTAATGGAAATTTGGTAACCTTCTTTGGTGAGGGGAAAACATACAAGAAAGAAAGAAAGTATCTTTGTGGACGAGCTTAACCATGTTTTGTATTTTCCAGAAATAGAAGGAGAAGCCAGATAACCTTGTACGGTCCTTTCAAATTCTCTTTTTGATTCTATGAACCTCTCTTCTTTAAGAATTCCCCCAAGCTACCAGGTTCTACAAAAGACAATACATAGAATTAAAGTAAATGTGTTCATAGTTTGATAAAAAAGAGAGTAAATCAGATTTTTTTCCCCTCAGGACTTTAGGATTTTAGATCCTGAATGACTAGTCCTCAGAGATGCTCTAAGAGGATTCCTTGCACTAACTGGACATTTAGATTACGCAACCTCTCTTGTCTCACTTCTAAGATTCTATGATTCAAAAGAGAGGAAAAATTGGTAGCAACGGTACAAAATGACAAGAAGAAACATAATCTGTGGCAGTTCCAGTTCCATGTTATTCATTGACAAGAAAATATATTAAATAAGCAACTTGACATATTAGCAGGAAGGCCTAGTGTTTTTGTATTACCTAAATAAGCTCTAATTGCCTCATGCAGGCGGACCTTACCTCTGATGCATAGTATCACCTTCAAGAAAGAAACAACCAAATAGAAATCAACCATCCTTAATATTGCTGATTAAATAGCACAATAGTTCACTCTGGGCCTTATTAATATGTCAAGGCAAGACACATTTTGCAAGCAGTGTTACTAGCAAAAAGAGGCATTTCATCTTTTCCCTAAAACTTCAGGGCTCTTTGGTTGACTTTTTAAAATAACAGTAATAGAGAAATACACAGAAAATATAGCACATACAACACAGTGTGAGCTTCGGTACCTTTGATAATCTTTGTCTTTCTTCAGGGCAATGGATGTTTATTCTCTCATGGTCAGTTTTAAGTACTTGCAAATAACCACATTGCCTCTATTTTCATTATGGAATGGCTTTGGGGGTCACAGAGGAAAAATTGTGAAATAGATTTTTTTTGTACTTTAGAAAAGTGGGAGAGTTTTAGGATTAAAACATATTACCATAGTATTTCCAGACTATTTTTCCTAATAAAAAAATTACATAATTCTAAAAACAGCACACACATATATATGCACTTGCAGACATATACACATACACGCACACATATACACGTGTGTACATATTCACACACATGCACATGCACATATATGTGTGCATGGATACCATGTGCATATCTCTATGTGTATACACACATACCTACAGACATATATAACATTCATATATTGTATATATATGCATAAATGCATGTATGTATATATACACACATATACATACAGATAGATATATCTATATATCTATCTGTATGTATATACACACATATACATACAGATATATAGATATATCTATATATCTATCTATATCTATAACTATCTACATCTATCTATCTATCTATCTATCTATCTATCTATCTATCTATCTATCTATCACCTCCCAGTGCTAGCTTCAGGATTAATTGCCACATAAAGCATTTCTTGATACAGAAAAGCTTAACTTTTAATATTATATAAAGCTTAAACAACCTCCCACACAGCAGGCCAGGGGAACCTTTTAATTACATTTGACAAAACCAAACCAAACAAAAAAAAATGGCATGGTGGACTGCTTTCAATCCTTCATGTAACCATCTGTAAAGCTTCACCATTAATATTCTACACACAGAGTTGATTAAAAGAGTTAAATGATCACAGTTGTCCATGTGATAGGAAAGTAATGAACAACCAAAATGAAGATTTATTGCAAGAAGATGATGTGTGACTTTCCAAAGCATACTTGAGTTACATCACATTTGGGTTCATTTATCCCTCTTGGCAATCGTGGTGGAAACAGAAAGTTCAGAGGCTTGAGAAAGACAAGCAAGCCCATTCATCTTAATTGCTTTAGAGTGGTCACGACAGTGTAGATTAAAACTGTTAGCAAAAATGCTCGCTTAATGTTATCATCAATGCCATTTAGTATTGGAAACTGACACACAGTACATATTGCTGACTACTCACACAACTTTGCCAATATTTATAGGGATCACAAACTCTTTAAAGACTTCAGCAACATAGACACTGTCTCCCTACACTCCAGTTGTCTCTTTTAAATGAGAGCTCCCCCAAAAAAGTTTGTGAGGGGAATAATTGTGCCTCCATAAAGCAATTTTTTAAAAAAAAGAACCTCACTGGGTTTGTTTGGTGAAATAGACAAAACCAGGTCTTTTCATTTCCAAGAAAATTGTGACACAACCATCTCTTATTGGTAATCATTTTCATGAAAAATTCAATATGTAAGGGAAGCATATATCTTCAGTATATGTACATGATTTTATTTTTTAAGTATCATTTTATTGCTTCTTTTCAAGAAATCAAAAAATATATTCAGCTGAAACAAATGTGAAGTAGATAAAAGGAAGAAATTTTTGAATGCTCTAGGTATTTTCCACATGATTTATTTACTTTCAGCTGAAGCTTCCATAAAAACCCTGAATGCATTATAGTCATTTCTGATTCAATCTCTTTTAAATTTGCAAATTATTTATTTTTCATGGTGTCTGTTAATAATAGTCCACTTTTAGGATGGGGCATAGATACATAATCACCAAAACATGCTCTCTGAAATCTAATAAGAATTACATCACTATGAAGTAATTTAGAAAATCTGAAATTAGATATAAAGACACATTCTTTGTTTACTTCATCAAGAGATTCATTTCTTAATTTTAAGTTGCTTTGCTCAGGTATTTAATGGACATGTACTGGCCTAATATATGGAGTGACCTAATAGAGTGATGAAATGGATAATGTAGACTTTTTGGTGATGATGTATAGCTTTTTAAAATAAAAAAAAAATAGTCAACAAAAATGCACTGGAATAGATTGAACTACAGGGCCTTGGGATTCTCCATCTTTCAGCATAAAGAGTGTTTTCTTTTTTTTTAATTTGTTTTCTCTTTAAAGACCAACTATAAAAATAAAAAAGGAAAAAAATACTTTCAGTGGAAAAAGAAATAAATGATAAAATAAATATGTATATTATTTATGGGTATTATTTATGTGCATTTGCTAACTCCATGAAAAATGGCAATATGGTAATTTGAGGCAGATCACAAAAATTTAAAAAAAATATCTTTTTTTTTTGTATTTCACATAATTCTTGCTAAGGATTAACATAAAAATAGTAAAAAGAAAACTAATGGAGGGGCAAATGATTTCATTGTTAAGAGAATACTGTTTTAGCTTGGGATGGTTCAGATGCTTTTTCTCAAAAGGCTTATACAGTTATGAAAAAAAAAATGCCTTATATGAATCTTCCAAAGAGCAAACACTGTCATGCATATGAAAAGCTGGCAACAAAAATGCCAACTGAAGTTTTTCCATGGAAGAGAGAGAAAGAGAAAAACAAGTGAACAAAAAGTAATGTGTAACAATCCAAATTTGTACCTGAAGATTTTGGCTAAAACTAATTTGAGGTAGATGATGAATGGAAATGTTTATAAGACTGTTCAGTTTGTCATTTTATGACCAACAGTCTGGTTGGGCAGCGTTCAGGAATAGAGAATAGTAAGAGAAATTTGAGGAAAATTACATGAATTGATATAGAGTAAAATAAACAGAACCAAGAGACTAGTTAGGCTGATACCACAATAATGTAGAGGGACACTTTTAATGACTTCAGAACTCTGATCAATGCAGTGAGTACTGAATTCAGACAACTAACTGTGACCCATCCCTGCTACCTCTTGGAAGTCAGGAGATAGATTTGAGGTGGAGAATGAAATATAAATTTTCAGACTTGGCCAAAGTGTTCATTCTTACCCATACTTTGTTACAAAGAGCTCTGAAGATGGGAGCAAATCATGGGGAAGTGACAGAGGTGGGGGGAAAAAAAGAAAGAAAAGAAGCTAAAAATAATGCAAAAATACACAGGAGAAAGCCAAAAGAAGTGCAGAAGGGGGCATAGAAAGACACTGGACAATTTTATTATTAACTTTTACAATTTCATTTGTGCTTCAAAAATGACAACGCAAAGAGAAGTCCACAATCTCACATACAACCTTCCCCCCCCCCCTTCTTGGTGAATTTGTGTCTATTGATGGTAGTTAAGTTCATAATAGGAAAATATTTCTTTTTTTATAAAAATGGCATACATGATGGAAGATGCATATAGTACGTGCTTCATTAAAAAACTGACTGAATGAATAATTAAATGGACTTTAGAAGAGAATTGTGTTTTTTCACTTATTTTCTACAAATAGTAGTTATGGTCTGTCAGCGAAACTCTTTACAAAATTCCAAATATTGTTTCCTATCCTCTCCATAAAGTGGCCAGCCTCCATGTAGGGGAGTGTTGGAGCCAATTTGTACTGGCTGTCAAGAGCTAATTGTTAAATCTTGGCAGTTGTGGGTGTTTATATCTTGGAAATCAAATACTGGGAACCAGGGCTTGATTTATTATTTTGTTAATTGCCCAGACTTAAGAAAATGGTAACATTTCCTGTTAAAATTAAAACTGTGCCTTGCATTCTGGAGTCCGGTTATTACACAATGCCCAACACATCTTTGCCTCCGGGCTGTCTCCCATGTCTGGAATGTATTTCCTCTTCACCTACAGCTCTGAGAATTTTTAGCTTTCTTTAGGGCTCAGTTCAGGCTCCCCATAGGAAGTCTCTCAAGATCCCTCTTCTTCTCAGTATTGTCTCCCTTAGGCAATCAAGTATGGGGCTATCTGTTTACGTCTGATAATCCCCCCAACCATTAAAATGTGAACAACTTGAGAGCAGAGAACCTTTTCCCTTTCTTTTTCAATCCTCAGCACCTAGCACAGTACCTAGAATATAATTTTAAAAATGATTTTAAAGAAATGCTTATTGAATAGGAGTGGAGCTGTATTTATTAAACAATTGAACATATTTGGAACTCTGACACCTGTCAAATGCCTTTATGGTCACAATTTGGCTTATGATTACTTATTTGGCTTAAAATCTAGGCCCATAAAAACAACAATATCATGAGAAAAAGAGGACTGCAAATGTCTAAGAAGAACTGAGTTCATTTACAATTTTAGGACCTAAAATGGAAGACAGAAACTTCTTTCAGATGTTTTGGATTTAATGTCAATGTTTGTCAGTGTTTGAATGGAAGAACAAAGCATTGTATGAAAATAGATTTGTCATTTTTCTAAATATGGCAATGTGGGGAAATCAAAGAAAAATCAAGAAAATGTTCAGTCATATTGCACATAGTTCTTAATATTGACATTAAAATGTGAACACCATGAGAAAGAGAGAGAAGTCCCCAAGATAGTTTATCATTTTGCAGTCCAAAACATTTGGAAAGAGCACAGTATTTGAGTCAGAAACCCTGAGTTAGAATCCTGGCTCTGTCATGTAACTACTCATATGATGCTGATTAAGTCTCTCAATTTCTCAGGGCCTCATTTTCCTTATTTGTAAAATGAAGGGATTGGATCTCAAAAACTGCTTCCAGTTCTAAAATTCTGTGATAAATTATATTTTCAGCACCTCATTTTAAATTGTATTGTTTAAAATAGGATCAGATCCATATTTCTATAAAGAATCTGATTGAGCTAGGCTTGAGCACCTCAGAATTTCCCCCCAATGTACTGTTCATTTTAGAGGACAAGCTAATTTAATATAACTGACATGCTTAATGTGAGGACTTATAATTTAGATTAATGAAATCAACAGTAACTAAATTCATACTACATAAATCTTTATGGACACTTACAAACCTTCTCTTGATAACACTGACTTGAATTTCTTTATTGGAACTGAAGGTAAGCAAATATTCTCTTTGATGGGAAATCTTAGCATGAAATATTAATTAAGAAGAGGCTTGAATTGTGTGAACAAGCAAAATCACAATACATGTTAAACATTTGCTGAAGTAATCAACTGTCTAAAAAAGGCAACAACTGAAGATGTGTTTTCATTTTTAAAGTGAAAAGATAAAAGTATAACAAAGAAGGGAAAAGATGAGGAAAAATACAGGATAAGAGGTGGGACGCTCTACTCAAAGCTATAAGTGCATTTAGAAAATGCCACTAAATCATAATAAAGAAAGCTCTTTTATAGAAACAATAACTCTGGCTTACTTTCATAGTTATCATTCTTATTATCCTTTCATTTTAAAAGCATATAACATTATGTTAAGAACATAAGCTTTTCTTCCAAATGGGTTAAGAATTCTTCATTTTACAATTAAATATAGAACAAATCATACTACTCTGAAAATAAGATTTCTTTTCAGATGCACATGCATAGAAGGAAACATTATATCATCTTTAACTTTGAAAAATAACTACAATTAGCTCCAATTCTGAAGCCCCGAGGTGGCAAAATGGTAACCAAAAAGTAAACATATATAACTATGACAGTGACTTGGGATTTTGCAAAACAAGACCTCAGGGAAATGTGGACATATATTTTGTGCATGTGTGTGTGTGTGTGTGTGTGTGTGCACGGTGCACGTGGACAGCTCAAGAAGACCTTTCCTCATTTTACAATAACATCTAGAGCAAAGAATGCTTCTTTATATACCTAAGCAATACAAAGTGAACAAACAATATAGAGTTCATGGTGGTGATGTTAACCAAAAGTCTTTTCAGGAGAATCAAACAGAAAACTGCGTTCAGTCCTTGAGAAGGGGCAACAGTCTAGTTATTTTTGATGCCCAAACTTGCTCTCAGGAGTCCAATGTGATTGTCAACAACAGAGTCAAAGAAGATAACACCAAATGGTAGAAAAAAAACAGCACTAGAGTGCTGTGGATTGAAAGAAAATTTGATCCCCAAGCTCTTCAGTGACATAGCCAGAGCTCTGCTGCATTCGGTCAGCTGTGTTTTCTGTATTGGGTGGCTGAGGTGTGGCAACTGGTGGTGGCTGAGGTGTGGCAACCGGTTGGAGCCTGGAACTCTGTGGGGGTTCTGGGGTTTTTTGGCCTATGTGACTGTACATGTTTGCCACTGACTTCTCAATGGCTGCTAGGTTAGGGATATTTTTGAGAATGCCTTTCAGTTCTCTTCGAGGGCCTGGAGTTGGTTCTGGAACCACTGGGGATAGCTGCCTACCCAAAGAGTCCACTTCCACGGCAGGGGAAAGCCTGGAGTGTTGACAAACAGCTGGGCTGGGCAGGGAGCAGGAGGGAATGGGTGAAGCGGGAGGTGGCAGTGGTGGTGGTGGTGGGAGAGGAGGAGGAGGAAAAGGTGGCAGAGTGTTGGGGGGATTGGGAATATTTTCTATCATTTTCTCCCTTGTCTTAGGGGAAAGATGTTGTTGAGGATTGGGTTTCGATATCCAAAAAGAAGGTGGTGGACTTGGCTTCTGAGTCAATGGAGAAGATGTGAGAGGAGCATCAGCATGGGAAACAATGATTGGAGGTACAGTGTCAAGTTCAAGTGCATGGGAAACAGGTGGAAAAGTGGAAAAAGGAGAGAACTGGCACCAGGGAGAAGAAAGCAAGTGGTCGGTAGATAGCTCTAGCGGCTTATTTTGGGCTGGGGACCAGGTTGCTCTTCCATTACGATGCTTCCCTTGATTACTTTCCTGAAAAGTTTGCCCTTTAAACTGCCTGGCTTTCTCTGTCACTATCAGCTTTGTCTCTTCAGTTTGAAATGGGCAAAGGCTGGCACCCAGCAGATTGGACTGGTATCCACTTATTTCAGCCTCTGCTTGGAGGCGTTCATTTTCCCATTGGATAGCATCCATAATGACTGGCCTACTCAGAACCTCGTACATCTGCCTCCGAGTGAAGCTGGTTGGTAGAGTCCACGCCCGATGAGTGCTTTCTGCTGGGGATTTCCAACAACCTTTCTTGGCTAGCCTTCTGGGGGATAACTTGTCTAGCAAACCTGTTCTCCTCCATGGAAATCCAGGGCTTATGGAACTGTGACCTCCCCCTTCCACATATAAAGGATTGTGGGTCGTTAAGGGGTTCTCATCAGATAAAAGGGTGATGTTACTTGCAGACTTGGGGAGGTTATTCCTGAGTGATCCAGTTTTCCGAGCCTGCTTGTGTGCCTCAATTGCACGGGAAGCCACGTGGCTTATTACTCTTTGCCGTTCTCCTTCTTCTAAGACTGATTTATTTCCCCTGCTTTGTTGGAAATGGTACAGAAGAAAAAGACTTGAAAGAAAAGAAGATAATGACATGTAAGGAAACAGGCTGGGATACGAGGTTCACGAGAAAGCTGCTTTAAGAGGCATATGCCTAATGCTGCCCACTAGAAAAGGCCATACTGACTAGGGATGCAGCCAAAGCAGGACATTTACTTTCATTTACTTTCTAAAAGAGGGGAGGAAAGAGGAGTTTGATAACCTTTGAGCAGCATGAGCAATGTTCATTTACCAAAACCTATCTCTCTATAGACTTTAAAAAAACAAAAAACCCCACCAAAACCCCCCCAAAAAAGCTTTGATCAATCTAGCAGATGTTTTCATGTTCCCAAATAGTGTTGTTCCCACAATTCAATAAATTAATGGTCACAGGCTGAGATCATGGTGCACAGAGGCAAGGGATGTTTGTGCAAGGTAGAGGGATGCTGTGGTGAGTAGGAAGGGAGTGCTCACTATGTCCTTATGTGTCTTCTCTTTTCTAAGGACTTATTGAACATACACATTAGGGTGCTGTGATATGCCTTTGGAGAAATGCTGGATCACTGACTGCCTCATCACAATGAGTCTGCTGGGAGAGAAGCACATTGTTGTTTTTGGGTCAATATCTGGGAGGGCATATAGGGCATATGGGAAGACTTCATGTTAGAGAACTAGATTTTATGATAATGGGATCCTATAGGGAATATTTCTGCCCAACATTTAAAAGCAATAAAAGAACAGAACATCAAGATAATAGGTAACATAGGATCATAGATTTAAATCTTGATGGGGTCTTAAAAGTTATCTGGTCAGTTTCTTCATTTTACAAATGAGAAAATGGAGGCTTAAAGAATTGAAGTGAACTCATCCAAGGTGACACAGGCAGTAAATGGTAAAACTGAGGATTGACATGAGGACCTCATTTTGAAAGTGATTGTTTGAAACTATTTAAAAGATATTCAAATTAGTCTTGGGAAAAAAAAAGACTACTCTTCATAAAGACTGATAATAGTATCTGGCTTGAACAAGTATATACTTGTTGCCTATGAATTTTATGGACTGTTAAAAAAAATTCCAGCAATAAACATCAACACATGAGCAAGGCAGATAAAGGAAGAAGAGGGCATCTGTCACCTATCAATAGTATCCTAATTCCCTCAAGGCATTCCATCCAAGTGTGTTTTGGATCGAATTTTAATCAACTTTACTTAAAAGAATAATCTTCAAGTAAAAGCACAGGTCAAGAGTGCTCATACAAAGTCCTTAAGTGAGCCCAGCACAAATTTATGCACGTGTCTCTCCAGAATGCTTGTTGAAATAAGGCATTTGTTCTTGTGGTTACTGGAATGGAGCTTTCTCATAGAGGGCTAGGAAAGGGAAGAAATATATTTAATTCCTTAGCCTTCTATTTCTTCATCTGAAAATTAAGGCATATGAATGCATGAGCTTCCCTCTCTTGATCTCAGGATCTTCCATTTCAAAATCCTAAGATATTATAATCTCTTTGGTCCTTTAAATCACTATATACATACATACATACATACATACATACATACATATATGTATATATATATATATTTAATTTCATGAAATTTTGCTTAATGTTTTCAATTAAAATAGAAATGAGCAGAAGTCCAGAATTCTGTAACTTTGAACTCAGAGTTTTCCCAAATGACAGTAAAAGGAAGTGATGTATTTAGCCAGATTGGGACGCAGAAAACCTCCCATTTGTTTTAATTAGGGTTGCTTGTGTCCTGAATCACTATTCTCATTAGCACTGCTATGTAAAGTTATTGGTGTTTCCTTTCTGGTTCTGTTATCCACCGTGCAGGCACCGTTTATTTTAATGTATTATTGGACAGTACTGAGGATAGTGTAACCTTGTGGGATGGACCAGTTTCAAGATTAAGACACTGCTGATTATTGGGTCATTGATTTAGAACAGAAAGGGGACTCTGAGGTCATTTATTTCAATTCTTTAATTTTACAGATGATAAAAATGAGGCCCGGAAAGGTTAAGGAAGTTAATCAAGGCCACACGAGTAGTAAGTGGTAGAGCTAGGGAAAGCATCAAAATGGAGTCAGAAACTAGACTAGTGCTATAATTTATTGTGTGGGTGAGAAGCACAATAAAGGGAGGAAGAGAGGATATATCATGCTATAAATTAAAGGTCGCCTACACCAGCACTCAAGGAAACACTCAAAATAATCATCTTGGAGTTAGTATTGTACAGTGAACAGAACGCTGTATTTGGAGTACCAATCCTAGCTCTGCCACTTCCTATCTGTGTGACTTTGGACAAATCACTTCCCCTCTATAGGGATCAGTTTCCTCACCTGCAAAGTTACTGGACTGGGCGACCTCAAAGATCTCTTCAAGCCTAGATCAATCATCTTGGTGCTTGAGAAATTGGGTGGTGTTTAGACTTCAGAATACATGGAAGTACAGAATTTGTAGTCAGAGGACATGAGTTTGAACCCTATGTCTAGCCTTTAACAACTACAAGATCATAAGCAAATCGTGTAACTTATCTGAGCTTTAATTTCCTCATCTATAAATTGGGCATAATAATAGTAGTTATACTATTTTGTTCTCAGGGTCATTCTGGATTGATTGAAATATAATGCATACAGAATGATCTGTGAGCCATAAAGCTTCATTGGTGTGAATTATTTTTTAAGAAGGATTTTTCCTGATCAAACAAAATTTTAGATTTCCTCTTTGGGGTTATCCATCCATTAGCAACAAATATGCCAGAAAGAAATAAAAGGACAGACAGTTTGAAATGAACCAGAAATGATACTGTGGAGCTGGAATGGTAAATGAAGTTTAAAAAAAGAATAAAGGAATAAGCCTAAAGCCAAAGATGTTATCACATATGTTATCACATATGTCATTAAATGAATACCAGGAAGGACTCATGAATGGTAATGTGAGAGTCCTCATTACTTAATTATTTAAGACTAGACCACTACCACAGAGGGGAAGGGGACAGTCAATAAGCTGGTGAGTTCAGGAAAGCTAGACAGTCATTTTAGATAATCTGGGTCTCCAAATCAGGTATATTCCTTTATCTTAAATGATTTAAAAAAAAAAAAAAAAAAGTAAAATTAAGCTTTTCTCTCTCTTTTTTTTTTGACCCTTCAGGGCAATTATTTCATTATGGACCCACTTGCTCTTCTAGGAATTGTTTACCAAACTAACATCTATCTTTAGAATATGCGAATATGCTAGAGACACCATGTGGCATCTTTCAAGTAGTAGAAACTGACAACATGCCTAGATCACAAAGAATGGTTTGTTACTCTGGTGGACACCTGGTTGAACTCTAGAAAAGGTGGTAGAAAGAAACTCTTCAGGTTGACCATTCTCCTTTCCTTATAACATGCTGTCAAAGGAGAATCAATCAAAGGGAAAATAGAAAGTAGGTCCAAGGATTCATTTGAAAGTAAATGTCTTTACAGCAAGAAAAAAAAAAATGATTTAAAGATTGAGGCAGGAATTAATCTTCTCTACAATATCTGTTCTCTAGAATTGTCACAGAAAAATGGAATTGTATTTACGTACTGATGCCTATGAATCCAAAGGTGAGAGACAGAATAGAAATCATAGGAAAAAAATATTTGTAAAGAGACAATATGAGACAGGAATTAAAATAATTCAGTGATTTTTCTTTGAAGAGATGATATGTATTGTAAATGGAAATATGTTTTTGCATAATATTTAAACACAAAATATTCTTAATAATGAATGATAAGAGAAAATCATGTTGCTTTTAGATTTCTTAACACAGTTGATTACATTTAGTGTTTTCATAATGAATTTTAGGTGCCTGCCACATATAAATCAGTTTAATTTCAAAACAGATTATTGTTCATGATATTCTTCAGAATTGTTCCAATGCCTCTTGACACAAGATTTAGCTAATATGTGTTTACATTTAATGTGATTATAAAGAATATTCAGATGCCTTAATGAGAGACCTTAGAAAACACAAAACAGTATTAAAAATGCATGTCCATAATTATGGACTCCACATTAAGCTAGCATTTAATGGCATCTGTTGATATCATTCTCTGAAGCTTGATTTATATCAGTTTATTCCTTTCAAATATTTAGTTCATCATTCAAATGAGGCCAAATATTCTATAATCTAATACTTACTAAATGCCAATTTAAAATTTTAGACTGAGCAATTCAGAACTAAATAATTTAATCGTAGAATTTATTTCCAAGAATTTTCTTTGTCAAAACATCAAAATACTTGCATTAACAATGCTTCCTAAAAATTCAAACTACAAACCCATTTGTCCTATCCCATTTTTCCCCAATGGGTATGGCCCAATTATTGGTAACAAATGTAAACTGACATGACCAAAATATTGCCTTTCCAGAAGTTACTATACGCTATTCACTTCTTCTTATTTTTGGAAAGATGGATAAATGACACTGACATTTTAACTTAAACACAACCATGCTGAACCTTATAGATAACCACTTTTGACTAGACTACAGGTATTCCTAGGTGGATATGCAGAATAGGATTAGGAGATGCTAGATTAATTCCTGTATTCACCAATGTTTCCAAGCAAGTCTTTTATGTTCGTATAATTTTAGGGAAAATAACAATAAATTCTAAATAAGTGTGCTGTGCATTTACTTCTTTCAGAAAATAATTTTGATGTTATGTGAGATTTATCACAACCATATAATTAAAACGTGTATTTGTAATGACTAATGATCCCACGGTGGATTTTATATTTATATAGTTTTTTCTTCTCCAAGCTAATAAATGTGTATTTTGTACAGGAAAACAACACATCGTATTCCTTTCTCTTCCATTCCCACAATGCTGCAGTTAATAAAGGACTTTCTAGATCTGTCACTCACATTTCATGTTTCATCAGTTCTTTAAATCAATAAGGTGTCATCATTCCTATATTGTAACAGGGAACTGCTGAGTGGTTTCCTATGGGTAATAGAGCTTTTAAAGTGGTCAGAATATAAGGAAACATTATTTTTCAATTAACAGCTGTAAAGTCTTTCACCCTCATGTGTCATTTTAAAATAAGCAATTTATCTGTACACAGCATTTTCAAAAAGTATGTTCTAAACACTATCCTTTCTTTTGCCCCAACAGTCAAGCTTTTTCTAAGGCAATAGCAAAGGGTATTTGAGACCACCTTCCCATCACCAGCACACGAGCCCTTCCTCTCATTTAAATTTTGGAGGTTCTGTTTTCCAAGACCTAAAGAAGTGTTGAGAAATATAATGGCTTTAAGTCACTCCTGAGTTATTTCAATAATCTCAAATTTTGTATGGCTGAGATATTTTTCACTTCTGGTCTTCTATGATTCTGTATACCTTATTAAATCTAACTTCCTTAGAATGACACTCTAAATATAATATATGCCAAATACACTCAAATGGACCTGTGATCTTGTCACTGATGCAGATCAAAGTATTTGAATATATCTATAACAAAATAGTTCAGGTTGTGAAAAGTTTCTGTGCTTTACTTAATGCCTTCTTCCCAGGGAATCCTCCCTAAAAGCTTGCTGAATTGAATTGGGTCACATTTCTCACTATTAATCTGGCTTTTTTGAGCTCAATAACTACTGTCTTTAATTAAATCAAGTTCATTTAGCTTCATCAGTTCCTATATATAACTGAATGTTATTTTGCCTTTTAAAAGTGATCAAATTCAGGGAAGACTTACCCTCTGGGAAGTCACCTGTTAGTTTTTTTTTTTTTTAAGTTTTTCTAATATCTTCATGGTGGTATCTACTTCAGTGGAATTAAATGCCTGCCATCAGACAGTCTTTCACTAAGTTTATAAAAGAAAATAAAGATATCAGAGCTGTCTGCTTCCCTCAGGGAGGAAACAAGAATACTTACATTGTACTTCCACCCAACTCCTCGTAGAGATGGGGACCTCCTGGGGGAGCTTGTGGTGGTGGTGGAGGAGGTGCTGCTGCTGCTGCTGGGGCTGGGGCTGCTGGCTTGGGCGCTGCCAGGGCCTGCATCTTGGCTGTCTTGGTGCATTCTTCTTGTCGTCTTTGGGAAATTAAATATATATATTTTTAAGTTTCTCACAGAAATTACATAAATATGATAGTGTAACTTCTATCACTAACATTAATATGAGGGAATCAAGAGTTCAGAAAAAAAAACTCATTTATAATAAATTAACCAATTAGTATATGAGAAAAGACATGATTATTTTTATTGAAAAGAGCCTACCACAGGGTTATTTGAACTCTCCAGATATCCTATGGTTTTAAAATACTTTCTAGATCACTAACCAAATGACAAAAGGATTAGGAAGGGAGATTGTGGAAAAGCACAGTGGAATTAATGAACAGGGGAAAGTATTGGCAATAGGATCAAAAGACTTCAGGTGGAAACTGAGGGTTCAGGAGTCTCACCCTTTCCAGTGCTATGACCAGAGCAAGTTACTCAATCTCCTTGAATCTCAGTTTGTTCATACGTAAAATGGGAATAATACTTTCAATAGCTATTTCACAAGATTGTTGTGAAGGAAGAGTTTTGAAATATTAAAGCGTTGTAAAGGTATGATCATTTATTAAATTTCAGAAACTATTAAAACTAAGCATTAAAACTGTGAATTATAAGTGAATCATTTGGATCCTGTATCTTTGTGTAGTTTTTGACAGCCCACTGTGAGGGCTACCATTTATTTATTTGATTTGTTTACTGATGCCGTGCTTATTTACAAGTATCAAAGAGCCAGAGACAGAGTAATATGAGAAATAACACTTTCTCACATTCCACTGTGATCATTGACACTGTGAAGACACAGACAAATTTTAAATGTACAGAAGGGAAAGTGAGTCATGCATAATCAAGTACAATCTGCACCCCTCACGCACACACACACACACACACACACACACACACTCCCCAAAGTACCTGATATGCCTATTGGTATGAATTTAAATGTTAACCTCAGCTTCATTTTACATTTGATAAACCATCATGTTACCTGTAAGATAACAGGATACTTACACTTTAAACCTGTTTGATGAAGTAAAGAGTGGGAGGGAGGAAGAAAAGAAACCAAAGATTAGATAGGTGACATTTGTTATATGACTCAAAATTTACTTCAAATCTTAACATCTTTGCCCTATTGATCATGATGAAACATTAACAATATTAAGTCTTAAAACTCTGCACTTTTAAATGCATTTCTTTTATATCATTGCTCTAAAAATTTTAGAAGCAGCTATTTAAAAAAAAATCCTCCCTTTAGGAGAGATTTAAAAAAACCAAACAAACATAGAGGCTAAGTAGAATCAGAAGAAAATGGATTAGAACATGAATATATGAACGAGAACTCTGATCATGAAATAAGATATTAAAGATGACCTAATCTTCCTAATTGGCTTCTTGGTTCACCTGACCTGAAAATAAGAAAGGAGCAAAGCTGCGCGGCAAGACATGATTGTATTCTGGGCTTCACTTTGAAGCTGAAGTTTGAAATGGAAGGTGCCACCATTGGGTAATGAATTCAGGATCCTTTTTCATAATTGGTTTCTTGCTTTGTCCTCCATAGTGAATTTCAAATGCCCTTGTGAATAGCAAAGAATAACGATACTTCCCAGGCTTATTTACAAGCTGTATGTGTAGGCACTGAAGTGAGATTTTTAACTATTACAATTTTCCACTGGATGGTAGGCAATGAAAAACTAATTTTGTTTAACTGTTATTTTTTAAAATGCAGTAAGTAAAATTAATTCATTGGGTATTAAGCTGATCACTGAGCTAGAAAGCATTGAAGAATTCATCTACCACAGAGCACACACACAAATGTTTAAATATCAAGCAAGGCTTAATTATTCCATTTTATGAGCTTTTAGTGTGACATCTTGCTTTATTCAGGACTGATCATTGCAGGGTATGACAAGAAGCCTTTTGGGGGTGGGCACTAGAGTAGGACATAACAGGGTTACTTTATATGAGATACCAATGGAAAATAAAAGAAAAAAATTGTAATGCAGAACAGACAATTTAAAAATTAGGTACTGTGGAGATGACTCAAAAATTTATGAGTCAATTGGCCATTATTAGACTTTTAGTAGGCTAGATTTTTAGTGAGCTCATTGATTAATGAAGAATCCATTAAAATTGAAGCTAAATTTCATATTTTTAATCTCTAATTTTGGTTATTAAAACTTCTTGTACTATCTTAATGTAAAGCAACATTGGAATAGAAAATGCCCATGCCCAGGTTTTGTTTAGGGTAATTTTCTGTGATTTTATGCAATGCCCAATTTTTAATATATTACAACAAAGATCATATACATACCATGTCATAAATATATCATCTAACTTTCTCAAGGTATTTTTTGTTTGTTTGAAGTCACTCATAATCAAGATATGCAGGTCAGGATGGTTTAGTGGGAGCAGAAAATTGGATTACCAGATGACCTGGGTTTTACTCCTGTTCTGACAGTAAACAGTGTGTGACTTTGGGCAAATCATGATAGGCCTTAGGGGACACTAGAAAGTACACTGGATCCCACTCCTGTTACTTCCTGTGTAACCTTGGGAGACTCAATCAACCTCTCTGGGCTCCCGTCCTTCATCCTGTAGCCTGAGGAGGATGGATTAGATGAACTCTTAAGATCCTTTCAGATCTACATCTAAGCCAGGATCCTCGGACCTTAGGGGTCTCTGTGGCTTCCATTTATCTTTCAACAAAATGAAGAGTATTGACTAAATAACCTTGAAGGTACTTCCAGGCCCTATCTTTAAGTGAAGTACCATCATTTAGATGACTGCTGACAGAATTGGATTTTGGCTTATCATATTTCTCTTTCTGCCATCCTAAAGATCCTGGAACTCTTCTTCCTCTTTAATAGTTTACCATTTTGTTTTTGGATAGCTATCATTACCACTTGACATCAGTTTATTTTCTTGGCTCCCACAGCAAAAAGTCAAGCCCTGTTTTCTCTTCGAATTTCAATTTTCTTGCCGGGAAAGAGATGGAGATGCACTCATTACTCTCTAAAGCCTTCCTGGTTCAAAATGCCTGTTCCTTCATTTCCTTAAGATTCCCCTTGCACATGGTCAATTAATACCAATATTTCTTGTGAAGAAGAGGGATTTGTTCCTTCAATCTTTCCCATTCCCTCTTTTCCCCAATAATAAGTGGCCACTTCTATAGCTTGTATTTAAAACTGTAAGTACTGTATTTAAGTGCTTGTATTTAAAACTGTACTTAAAACTGAAAGTACCAAAAAGAAGAATTCATTTTCCTAAACTGTGTGTCATGATGCTCCCTGCCTTCCTCTTCTGAAAGTTGTAGAAATCAAGGGCCTGCTTCTCCCATGCTGACACCAATACGCCTGCAGTAGTAAATACATACTCATCGACTGAGTATATAAAGCAGATCTCCTGAGGAGGCCCATTGGTGATTAGTTGCAAATATCCTGTGTTGAAGAATAATGGAAGGGCTAACCTGCTGCTCTTAGCCAAGTATGTTTTTCTATAGCATCTAGAAGTAAAGGAATCCAGGAGGGAGACTTTGCGCCAGCTTAATAGAAGTTTAAAATAATTTTGCCTCTTTCTCATGATAATGATAGCCAACAATAAGAGCTAACATTTATCTAACACTGTAAGGTTTTTATAGGGCTTCAGATATATTATCACATTTGCTTCTCACAATGATTCTGTGAGAAGGACACTATTATTGTTCTCATTTTGGAGATGAGCAAAGTGATGCTGAGAGAGGTTGTCAGATAGGTAATTAACTGTCTGCTGCCGGATTTGAAATGAGGTCTCCCTGACTCAAAGCCCATGTACATAGGAGGCAGTTTGGTTTCAGGGTAAACTCTATTTGGAGTTAGGTGCCTTGGTTCTGAGTACTAGCTCCAATACTTACTAAATGTGACATCTTACGTGAGTGACTTTATCTCTCTGAGTCTGGTTCATCTGGAAAAGAGATGTATTTGCACTGCATGTAAGCATCGCCTACTTTACCATGTAATTATGATGAAAGTCTTTTGAAAGCCTTCAAGTTCTGTAATCTGGCCCATTAACAGAGTAAATTTCACATATTTTGGACTTGTCAGAGAATTATATCGGTGTTCCAAGGACCATTAACACATGGGAGTTATAATGGCATTCCAGATGTTGCAAGATGAGAGTACAATACACTCTGACTATTGCTCTCTATTTTGGACACTCTGCCCAGCATCTGCAGGCACGAAGCACCATTTTCCACTTATCATTCTCTGCCTGATTTGGCAGCAGGCTGGACTATCCATTTCCTTGAAGCTCTCAGTTAGTCTTCTTGCTGTGGTCATTTTATCTTGTTGGCTACCTTATGAATCTTTTTTGCCAAGAAGTGGCCTAGACATTAGTGTCATGCTCTCTGTTTTGTGTGAAAGTTCTGCAGGAGAGAAGATGACATTTCCAATAGTTGTGGAAGACAGTAAAGTTTAGGATGATACCAAACTTAATGTAGGGATCTTTAAGGTCATAGGTCACAGAATTTCAGAGTTGGAAGGATGTTAGCAGCTATCTCATACTTGAACAAGAATCCCTTTTATCACATACCCAACAATGAGATAACCAGTCTTTGGTAGAAGAACAAAAATGAGATGAAATCTACTAGCTTGGTATAGTGGAAAGTGTATTACATTTGGAGTCTTGATTTAAATTTCACCTCTACACATTTTCCATTGGACAAGAAAGGAAATCAAGATCTCGGTTTCCTCGTTAAAAAAAAAATGAACTCTAGTTCCTTTCCTACTTTAAAGTTACGATCCTATGAATTCCAAAGGCTTTCTATTTCATCTCAGGAAACCTGTAGTTGTAAAGGAATGTTTTCCTGATATTAACCCTATGCTTGCCATTTTCCCAACTTTTATCTCCTATTCTAATCCTATCCTCTAAGACCAAACAGAACAATCTAATCATTCTTCCGCATGTTGTCTACCCATTACAATGAAAATACTTTCAGCTTAGGGACTCTTTCATTTTTGCCTCTGAATTCTCATTACTTATCACAAAGCCTGGAATATGTAAAAGTTTAAGAAATGTTTGTTGATATGTTGATTCCATAAGCCAGGTCTTCAAGCACTTGAACACATTTTTCTTTAGTAAAATTTTCATAACGTTGGTTTTCCACCAAATGATATTTTGATAGACTCTCCAAAGTATTAGATGATGATTTCTTAAAGATCCATCGATCTCACAGCTTGACCTATACTTACTGTCTGTAGCTGACCAACACGACCAAGATGGCAGGAATACAACAGAGGATGATAATCATGGCTAGTGCAAGCAGTGCCCCTTCAGTATAGCCAAAAGACTGCCCATGTTTTTTAACCAACGCCACTGCATCTGGTGTGCGGATTTCCAAAATTCGTCCTCCTTCACCATAATATGGCTGGAAGTCTTTATTAATATCTAGCAGTTTCCCATCTAGGAACCTTCAATATTAAAACACAGAGACAACAATCAGTACCATACATTCCAGACTGTAAGCCCTTGGAGAGCAAGTGGACTGTCATTTAAAAAAAGTTTCCTTAGTATCCAGCACTGAATCTTACACGTAAGGAATAGTTAGAAAATTTTTTGTTGAATTGAATAATGGAGTGAAATTGTATAAACCACAACTTGTAAGTAAAAGTTTTTACAATTAGAATTAATGAAGATGTAATATCATAAAAAGACAGGCTGAATAAAATGTATTTATCAATATAAATGATGAATTACCATTAATATATTTAGATAAAATCAACAAGTTATCAAATGATTCCTAAGAGTTGGTAGACATGGATACATGAATGTTGTTGTCCTTTCTCTCTTGGCATACAAGTTGATTTGCAATAAACACTGATACATGTTTTCAGGTTTGGATGTGAGAATAGATTCCCACATTCTCTAAATGGTAACAACTCATTATATACATTGAACTCAGACACTGAAAAGTGGTGGCGTAGAGTGTAGTGTAGTGGAATGAATAAAATGTTGGACTTTGAGTAAGCAAGACCTGCTGCGTCTCAATTACTTCTCAGACACTTGCAAACTGTGTGATCCAGTGAAAATCATGGAAGCTTTCTGGCTATTCAAGGTCTTTCTACTGTTCCTCATTGTGAAAATTATGAGGTAAGACTCAGTGACTTCTTTGCTCCCTGCCAGCTTTGAATCTCTCATCTTGTAATATCAAGATCCTCATGTCTTCCCCTCTAATTACCCGCATTTATATTATCTCCCATTACTCAGAGGTAACTGAGATTTGGAACTGACCATTTACATAGGCCTTTTTCCTGTCTTATTTTAGCACTTAAACTAGGTCCTAACAGACCTACAATGCTCAATTCTAACCCATCAAGAAATTTTATGTGTCATAACCAAACATGAAACGCTCCTTGAAGAGACGTGGGATAAGAATCACCATCATCTCAGACTCTGGAACAAATCTGAAAACTCTCTTGCCCCAGAAAATGGGGTAAGATTAAGCAATTTGGATTTGGCCTTAATTACTGTCAACCCTTTCCCACTCAAAAAAATCATGCTCAACTTTGCACAAGCCTTTCTTATCCTGAAACCAAAGGTTATTGGTTGCTAGATGTGGGAGGTTTTCCCTTCTCAATCTCATACTGACACTCAGCAATGCCAGACTTCTTAGGCTGTATGTGACTCATGTCAAATAGAAGAATAGATCTTTAGAGAGTACTGCAAGCACTAGCATTGTCCTAAAAGTAACCCAAGCACTAGAACTCTGTTGATTCCTTGGGGCTGGTAGAGGATGGGAATGAACTTTCTGGAATAATTACAGAATGAGAGCACTCACCTCCACCATTTCATTTTCATGTCAAGACCCTGGGGATGCAAGAGGTTCTAGAACAGGACCCACGTCAAGAATTAGGTACAAGAGTTAGGGGGTTCCATTTGTCATACGGCACTGCCTTCAGCTCTAACATTCCATATGAACCAATGCATTCTGGCATGATGCTGAGAAGGCAGGTTAGCTGCACTGAGTTAAATTATTATGCACCTGTGATCATAATGCTGCATTCTATTGAAGGAATAACATCATTAAAGAGATAGGCCTTTGTCTCAGGAAGAAGCTTAGGATCACTAGAAGTACCATGCAATCTGAACAAATTTCTTCACAGCCTGTTTCTTTTGTATCTTTCCTGTTTGCTTATATGTTACTTCTTTCCATGCCCTCACAATTTACAAAGGCCTATTTGCTTCTTCAAACACAATCTCTCTGCTTTGGTAAACTCCAATGGTTCCCTGTTGGAGAAGATACACACATACCCCCTCCCCCCATATACATACATATACACACACACACACATACACACACATGCACATATATACATACACACATACACACACATATAACATGTATACATATACATACACACATATACATATATATATGTATGTATACATATATATATATAGAGAGAGAGACACACACACACACACACACACATATATGCTGGGCACTGAGCTCAGTGCTTTATAAAGACTGTCTCATTTGATTCTTTCAACAACCCTGAGAGATAGGTGTTATTTTTATCCCCATTTTACAGTTAAGGAAACCGAGGCAAGCAAGGGTTAAGTAACTTGCCTAGGGTTACTTAGCTAGTAAATGTCTGAGGCCGAATGTGACCTCAGGTGTCCCTGACTCCAGTCCTAGCACTCCATCCATCGCATCACCTAGCTATCAGTTGCCTCCAGGAGCAAACACAAAACCCTCTGTTTGAAAGCACTTTGTGACCCGGGCTCTTCCTCCCTTCCCAGTGTTCTTCCAATAATTCCCCTCCACACTCTCTGTTATCTAGTGACAGTGTTCTACTGTTGTTCTTCATACATGACACTTTATCTTGAGGCTTTGTGCATTTACGTGGGAGGTCTGCCAGTCCTCAAGGTTCTCCCTGTTCACTTCCAACTCCAGAACAGAATCCCACCTTCTACATTAGTACTTTTCCATTCCTCTCCCTCCACCTCATTCCTTCTTTCTGCTTTCACCTTTCAAAATTATTCATAATATGTATATGTATATATATATATATATATCCATACATGTATGTATATGTAAATATATGTATGTATGTGTGTATATATATATATATATATATATATATATATATATTGCATTTCCATAGTTTTTTGCTTGTTGTCTCCCCCACTGAAGTATGAGTTTGGTAATAATAACAATAATAATAACCAATATTTAGATAATGCTAATTATGTGCCAGGCAAAGTCAACTAAATAGTACAGTGGATAGAGCACCAGGCCTGGAGTAAGGAAGTTCTAATCCAGCCTAAGATACTTACTAGTAATGTGACCCTGGGCAAGTCACTTAACCCCTATTTGCCTCAGTTTCTCATCTATAGAATGGGAACATATTGGAGAGGAAATGGCAAACTAGTCCCGTATCTTTGCTAAGAAAACACCATGGACAAAGTCCATGGGGTTATATAGGATTGGAAGTGACTGAACGACTGAAGAATGACAAGATATGATAGACACTATGCTAAGTGTTTATAATTATTATCCCGTTTAATCTTCACAACAATCCTGAGAAGTGGTGCTATTATTATCCCCATTTTAAAGATGAGAAAACAAAGCCAAAAGGGGTTAAATGACTCCTTCAAAATCACACAGCTAGGTAGTAGGTAAAACTGAGGTCAGGTTTGACCTCAGGTCCTCCTGACTCCAGGCCCGTGCTCTAACCACTGCGTCACCTGGCTTCTGAAGACCAATATTCTTTTTGCCCTTCTTTGAATCTCCACTACTAAGGACAATACTTGGTATATTGTAGGCACGTAATAAATGCTTTGGTGATGCCTTGCTTGCTATATTATTCTTTTTTTAATCAATTAATTATTTTTTCATTTTTAACATTCATTTTTTAAAAGATTTTTGATTTGTAAATTTTCCCCCTCCCTCTCCACTCCCCTCTCTAAGATGGCATGCAATCTGATATAGGCTGTACATGTATGATCATATTAAATATATTTCCACATTAGTCATGTTGTCAAAGAAGAATTAGAACAAAAGGGAAGAACCATGAGAAAGAAAAAGCAACAACAACAAAAAAAGAGAAAATAGCATCCTTTGACCTGCATTCAGACTCCATAGCTCTTTCTCTGGATGTGGATGGCACATTCCATCTTGAGTCTTTTGAAATTGTCTTAGATCCTTGCATTGCTGAGAAGACCTAAGTCTATCAAAGTTGGTCATCATACAATGTTGTTGTTATTGTTCACAATCTTCTCCTGGTTCTGCTCACGTCACTCAGCATCAGTTTCTGTAAGTCTTTGCAGATTTTTCTGAAATCTGCCTGCTCACCATTTCTTACGCTACAATAGTATTCCAGTACATTAATATACCAGAATTTGTTCAGCCATTTCCCAATTGATTTGCATCCCTTCAATTCCAATTCTTGGCCACCATAAAAAAGAGTTGCTATAAACATTTTTTTGTACATGTGGGTCCTTTTCCTATTTTATGATCTTTTTGGGATACAGACCTAGTAGTGGTATTTGCCATATCTTTCTGTTTGGTAAGAAATATATCCTGGCTAAGAATATTTCTGGACTCTACCAGCCTCTTCATGGAGATGAACTTACTTTTATTAGTTTTCCTTAGGAAATCCATACTTGTTACTTGCCTGTTATTTATACACTTTCCATTTTCCCATACTTTGTTTAAGTTGTCCAAATACTTAAAAGGTAGGGTTATTTTAACCACTTGCCATATTTTCTCACTCAGGTGTTTCCTCTAATTTCAGGTTGATTCTTGACTTTGTTTTACAAAATGTCCTGTCTGTACACAGATAGCTGATGTAGAAATGTCAGCCATATTGGCAACCCCTCATTTCCTATTTAATTTCTCCTTTTCACATTTTTCTCTTCCTACTTGTTCTGCTTCTGAGCTCATCATGTCCCCTTGATGAATAGTTTAAAATTGTCTATATTCTTGAAGAATACACTAATATATATATATATATATATATATATATACATATATACATATATATATGTATATATATATATATATATATATATATTTTGGTATTCTATAATTCTTTGGCCTTCCTTTTAGGGGTTCTGAAAGAAAAATGAACAAGCTGTGGAGAAGGCAAAGAGGCTTCATTTTTCACCTATGAAAATGGCAGAGTTCAGATAGAAGAAAAGGATGAGCCTCATTAAAAAAAAATAAGAGTGAAGGGATTATTTGGTAATGGAGTTAAAGAAGTAAATGTTACATGAAATTCCAACTTATTTTCCATCATTGTCCCTTGTTCCCACATTTGCATTGAAATCAGCAAGGATTAAAAAGTAAGCATTGATTTACTTTGGGGGTTCTTCAGTTCTCTGTAGAATTTACTAGCTCATTCTCTGCAAGAGATTTTGATATATAAATTATACTTCCATCAATGTAGATTTTTAAAATTTTCACTTTTAATTTATATGAATATTTATCATGGATCTTGGAGTATGAAATTATGGAGTATCCCATAAAATTGTATATCTGGTTGCCTTTTTAAACAAGATAAAATCAACTCTACTGTTGCCTTTATTTCCTCATTCAAGAAGATCTGGTGAGGCCCCTTTCCATTTATCTACAATTTCCTGTGGCTGTCTGTTAGCATTTATAGAAAGACTATTAAGGCTATTCTGATTCAATGCCTCTTGTACTATACCCAGTCAATGGTCATTGCATAAGGATCTCACTCTTGGAGTAGCAAAAACTAAGTTGGCCTTTATAGACAAAAAACTGTCCACCTTCTGATGAGAGATAGTGAAGAATTAGAAAAGAGCCCCAGAGATTGAATGCCATTTTGTATTTTTCAGATTCATATAATTTTAAATCACATATGAATTATAAATTCAATCTAGTTTAACTATAAGTTAAACAGCTAATTTTATAATTACGCTGCCAGTAAAATTGTCTGTATTTTTTTTTTTGGTTTTCTAAGTGTTGAACTAACTATATGGAAGAGGCATTTCAGAACTAAATGAGTTACAAAATAGCTTCAATGTACATATTTGACACTGAACAATGATGGCTTTTAAAGAATAAAAAGGAAAATGTGATAACTGAATAATTAACAAGTTTCTTCCACACTTTGTTCCATCAATTTTTAATACTTTGAAAGTAGAAGTGATTCCATTAGGCCATGTATTTTCTCTAATTATGTGGGTTGCAATACCTACATGGCTAAGTAAATGTTTTGAGTTGTTACGACCCCAAGAAATTATGGTTGGCCTGGTCATATTTGAATATCTTTTTTGTCAGTGCCTGAATAAAGGCAGAGATGGCATTCTCATTAAGCATTCAGATAGCACAAAGCTTGGTAGGATAGTCTGCATATTGAGAGTGTCAAGATCCTTAAAGTTTCAACAGATAAGCATATTGAGTTAAATCTGTTATAATTACATTTAATAGAGATACATGGAACACCTTACATGGATTGGAAAACAAGATCAACTTCCCAAATACAAAATAGAGGGAGACGTGGCTAAAAAGTACTTACTCAGCCAGAGGTAAGCACATTGTGAGAAGGAACTGTTTCCCTTTCTGTGCTTATATCTCTAGAATCTAGCATGATGATTAGCATTTAGATTCTTAATAAACTCTTGCCAGTTTGTTGATTGACGTGAAGGAGATCTTACATGTTTAGTGGACTGAAAGTATAACATGAGTCAACAGAGTACTAGGTCAGCTAAAGAGCTACTACTATTTTGGACTCCATTAGGAAAGATAAAATAATATTTGGGACGACAGTGGTGATGGTCTTGCTGTACTTCCCCCTAGATATATAATACTTATAGTATGATGTTCAGTTCTTGTCCCCCCAATTTATGAAAGACAGTAATTCAGCAAACTTGAAAAATTCAAAGGGCATGAACCAGCATGATGAAGGGCCTTAACATCATGCTCAATGGAGATCAATTGAAAGAATTTAAAATGATTAGCTTGGAGAGAAATCATGGTACTTGTCTGCAACTTTGAAAACTCATCATGTAGAAGAGATTAGATTTGATATGCTTGCCCCAGAGGATAAATCTTAAAAAATTCAGGGGTTTATTGTAAAAACAAGAACTGAAAGAAGTAAAACAAAAACTCTAACAATTAGAGTTGTCAAGTGCCTATTGGATTGCCATAGCAAGTATTAAGCTCCTTCTCTCTTGGAGATCTTCCAATAAAGGCCGGATGACATCTTGATAAATATGTTATAGAGAGGATTCCTCTTCAGGTACACCTTTTTAATTTGAGTCTGGGAATGTCTTCCTTCCACATCTACTCTTACAATTTCTAGTTTCTTTCAAGGTTCACCTCAGGCATTATCTTTTCTATTATGAGGCCTTTCTTGACCCCTCTAGCTTCTAGCACGTCCGTAATACCTTACATTCATTTTGTATTTACTTAGATATTTTTATGTTATTTTCCCTATTATAATGTAAGTTTCTTGATTTGAGGGACTGGTTCACTCTTGACTTTATGTCCCCAGTATCATATTAGTACAGAACCTCTTACACAGCAAGCTCTTAAAAGCGTTTGTTAGATGAAATGAACAAGTCTTTCCATGTTGAGATTCTGAGGAAATATTACTAAGAATTATTCTTTTTCCTTAGCTATTTCTCTAACAATTTAAAAATAAATTATAACTAGTAAGAATATTTCAGAAAAAAATACTATTTCAAAGTAAACATATGGTTTTTAAAAATAATCAACTATATTTACACCAAAATTTAGGATGATAACCTCAGGAAAAATTGGAATTTGAATTTGTTGCTGACCATTAGATGTCACTGTAGCATAAGAGAAAATTCTGAACTCATAAGGCCATCATGTTGAGCTGTAGTAGAATTTTATACACAAGAGAATTTATAGCACTGACTTATTTAAGATTCTGTGTGCATTAAAAAATGCTCTTATTTCAGGGTTTTGTAACTCAACTGTTCAAATTCAGTCCATGATAAAACATGACATATGGCATAAGATCATGGACAAGACAGTTGTTTTTCTTCCAAATAAATGAAAAAAAAATCTTTGCTTAATGGATTTCATGCTGGTTTTGTATTTAAAATTCAAATCTACTATAATATTGACTGGGTATTCTGCAATTTTATAAAGAACCTTGTACCCTTCCTCTCTGGTTAGCAATGCCTTGGAGAGGAAATGACATGAGGTGATCAAAGATCATGTGATGGCTAATAAACTGAAAAAACATTTTAAAATGAATAACACAAATTAAGCCCCAAATCTGTCACAATTCCAATGGCATCTGGAGAATTGAAGGCCTTAAGTATGTATGTAGATGAACTGTTGGCCTTGGTATTTATGCAACAAACAGAATTGAGGCAGATTTTTAGAGCAGCAGGCTAAATGGAATCTATCCACTTTCCTCTTTGAAGTTCACTGCTACCTCCAAGAAAAAGTTCAGACACAGATTCAATATAAGTTGCATAGGACTTTCCTTGGGATCACTAATAAAATATATAAAGTTTGCATCCTATATGAAACATCTGAATTGAAAGAAGAAAATGTGCATTATCTTTTATATTGGAGCTTTTATGGGAATATGAGGAACACTGTAGAATCAAGACAGGGAAATAAAAAGGTATGGGTCACCTTCTTTTCCTTTTTCCTTTCCACCTTGTCTTTATGTGAAGGATGTATATTAGGTACCATTCTATGTTTTTTGTTCTGCATTATATATAGAAATGTTTGTATTTTTAATTATTGTTAAGTTCATGATAAAAAATGAAAGAAAGAAATTATTAGTATTGATGAGAAGAAATCTGCTTTTCCAAAATCTGGTTGATCTCACTGATGTCATCAGTTAAAAACAACATAACCACCACTTTGTTCCAGGACTGACACCATGGACAGTTCTTAACTGACCATAAATAAGATGAGTAGCATTTATCTGCCTGCAGTAATGAAGAGATCTCTAGGATATATAAGGTGGAAAAGGAGCTCTGTCGGGCTAATTGAGTAGGTCTACCTTTACACCATCGAGGGGTTTGAATTGCTATAATATGACCAAGGGAGTTGTCCAGGTTATGTATAAGTTTATCACGAAGATGCATCTCTGACATGGACACAACTTTTTCCTTCCACCGTGTGCTATAACATTCATTGAAGAAGATGGTGAAAAATTATTGTGTGCCAAAAATCTCAGAGCACAGCTTGGAACTCTTTGGCTGAGCAGGGGTATGTATTCGCATAGGGCTTGAGTTTGAAATAAGAATACCTATCAAAGTCATCTATTGTTTTATTTCTGTTACATTGCTTGTCATAAGGGCATGTTAGAGTTCAGACATACAACTGTGGTCTGGCATACGGGAGCTGTCCAAAGCACCAAAAAGAAAAGTCTCATCTTAGGATACACACACACACAGACACATACACACACACACACCCTCATGTCTATATATGTGTATATGTGTATATATACACGATCTATCTATCTATCTATCTATCTATCTATCATATATATATCATAATAGCTTCTGTAGCATTTACAAAATTTTCATTATCATAATTTTATGAAGTTTACAAAATAATATTATTATCAGTTTTGTATATTTTAAAGTATTAAAAGATAACTTTTAATGGAGGACAGAACTTATATGTCAAATAATATGGAGGCCAGCCAGATTTTATTTGAAAAAATAGATATTTTGGGGGTCCACACATATTTTGTCTATTTACTATGTGCTTGAACTAAAATATTAGTTTGCAAGAAACATGAAATTAATTACAACCTATGTGACCCTGGGCAAGTCATTTAACTCTGATTGCCTCAGTTTCCTCATTTTTAAATTGATCATTGGAAGCTCTATAGAAATTTTATTGGGTTTACTTTGTTACAGGAGGACATTTAAAAATACAAATATGTACATAGACAACTCTCTCAGAATATAAATTATAAATAATGTTCTGATCTGCATTGGTAGAAGGAGCTTCTTTATCCAATATTCCCTCTACCAATAAAAACATGGTAAAGATCCTATCTCTATTCTTCTCCTACAGATATGTGTAATGTGCATATGTTATTTACATCTGTCTGTATTAATGCAACATATATCATAACTTATAATTATAGAAAATAACTCATAAGAATATAATGAGATAAATAGTGTCAGAGAATTTTGAGAAATTAAGGCACTTAATAAGTACCAGAATTATAATTAAAGATGTCTCTGTTCTGACAAAATCACTGGTATGCTATTAAATGTTTAAAGTCTTAACATTATTTAGGGACATTAGGAAGTCAAGATGGATCACCAACATGGAACATTTTCAGTTAAACCCCCCAATACTGCAGATACACCAATGAAACCTTTTCTAAATTTAGCATTGGTTGTGAAAGGTCTGACATATACATTATGGTAAGGCAAATAGTTGGGACTTTTGATTTGACAGTCTTCAGAGCTATTTCTTGAAGTTAGAAGTGATATTCTAATTACCTATTAGGGTTTGTCCATAAGTCTGAATATTTTCTTATGACTTTTCTGATTAATGTGTCCTGAATGATCACTCCTGTCCTTCTTGAAATCTCAGGATTTGGTTTGGCCAATAATCATTTGCATCTATTTGTGTTACTTTTGAAGAAGTTTTTTCCTTGTAAGACATTTGTTCCATTGAATTCACAGAATCTAAGATTCCCAGAAGATTAGAAGTGGGAAGACCCTCAGGGATATCTGGTTCAACCCATGTCTGAAAGAAATTCTAACTAAAACATGCCCAATAAGTAGCCATTCAACTTCTGCCTAAATACTTCCAGTGGAGAGAAACCTATCATTTCCCAAGACTGTCAATGCAACACAAGATAAGTTATGACAAATAGGAATCTTTTCCAACATCAAGGTGAAATTTTCTTTTTCCACTTCTACCCTTTTCTCCCAATTCTGCCATTTGGGGCCTTATACTATATCTAAGACCTCTTCTGCTTGACAGCCTTTCAAATACTTGAATATAGCGATTATTCCTTCTCCCTCAAATATTCTTTACTTTAGGCTAAACATCCATAATGCCTTCAATAGATTCTCCAAAAAATTTTATCAGAGGCACCTAAGCAGTATAGTAGATAGATTTTAGACCTGGAGTCAGAAGACTGAGTTCAAATCCTTGGACACTTGTTACCTATTGAGACTCTTGGCAAGTCACTTAACCTTTGCTTCAGTTTCCTCTATAAAACTGGTATAATATTAGCACAACTCTCAGGGTTCCTGTAAGGATAAAATTAGATAATATTTGTAAAACACTGTGTAAACGTGAAAGTGCTCTGTAAATCATAGCTTTCATTATTGTTGTTTGACATAATTAAGTTATTATTATCCTGTTTACCATTCACTGGATACTCTGAAACTTGTAAATGTTCTTTCTAAATGTGATCCCAGAATGGATGAAACTCCAGGTGCAATCTGACTGTGACAGAATACAGTATAAACATCAGTTCCTTAGTCAATTCAGATAAATATGTAAAGTTGTCTGTTATTTTTCAACATTTAACACTGTTAGTATATGTGAGCTGTCCAGCAGCAGCAGCAGTAGCAGCATCATTGTTGTCACCATCATCTTTACCATTGTAACTGTCATACAGTTGTCAACCTCATCCTGGACACTTGGCCTCTCTCAATGGCTCCAAAGGGCACATTAATTTTCTTGACTCCCACATGAAACAGTTAATGCATATTGTTCTTGTCATCCATTAAAATCCCTAGATTGTTTTCAAATATAACTGCTGCTTAGCTTTGCATTACTATTTTATTTGGTGAGACTGATATTTTTGAATGCAGAGGAAGGAAGTTAGGAATTCAGAGAAGCAAATTCTAAATTAGAAATTTACATTATTCTATAAGCTCCTCTGAATTTTATGTATTCTAAGAATATATTTTTTTCTTTTAAATCTTATAGTTTCTGAGCATAGTTGATATGAAAATTTGGTTAAGTGAGTAATTCTTTAAACTCAGAAATATTCATTGAGGTTAAACAAATAATAGCTTGCATAAAATACATAAGCATTTTATTTATTAAGATCCTTTTTATCTCTAGCAACCAATATGGATGATACTTTGATAGAATTTTAAAGGTACATGGCATTCAGAAGCAAAAAAAGAAGCTTTCATTGACAATTTATTACAAGAATGTGAGCATGAGCAACACATTAGAAACAAAGAATTACTTAAGAGAAATGTAGTAATGGATGTCTTTGAAGTTGCATGAGTGAAGAAAAAAAGATGGATTTTTCAGGGAGTGAGAATGAGATATGACTAATAGACATCTTATGTTCCTCCACGGATGCATTTGCCAAACAAAAGCAAAAAAAGTGCCCAGCATGTTGGATGGACACCCTAAGGTGAACTCATGGGATTATAGGGGCAAGAGTTACAAAGGATGGGCAAAGATTTGCATAACTAAAGGAGGAACCTCTCATTGAAAGCTTCATCAAGTGATTTAAGGAAATATTAAATATATGTTTCAAGTACTTACTTAAAAAGTTCATTCCTGCTGATTGCTCTGTTGGTCTGGGGGTCAATTGCATAGACAACCAGGTCAGACTTGGTGTAGTCTTCTTGAGAATAGGCTTCTCCAAACCGCCGGGCACCAATGGATTCCACCACAACTTTGGCACCAGGAATCTGTTCTTGTACATAGCGATCCAAAATCCTATCCATTCAAACAGAAGACAAACACAATTTCTTAAGAATTGTTGAATGCAGAGACCAATTTAAAAGTGGAGGAAATAGGCCCTAATGCAGTGATATCTAGCTTTGTGTCGCTGCTAGCTAAATCTTATCACTTTTCAAAAAATCTCCATATTTCCTAAACAGTGACCTGCCCCAGGGATCACAGAAGCATAATAATATAGAGGGAGGTCATCAACCATGTCCTGTTTGTGTCTGAGCTTTTTGAATTTATGACACCATTTCAGTTTTAAATGGCCCATGGGAAATGCCAAATGTGTTTTACAAATAAAACTGTCAACAATTTATAGAAGTCATGGGGGCTCAGAGCTCTTTGGCTCTACCTTTCTTCATGGGGGAAAAGGATGATAAATTCCTTGGCCTATGACTTATGGGATCCATTCCAAGACATTGGATCACATGGAATAGAACACCTGTTCTTCCTATAGGTGTCATGAGAAGAAATAGGAGCCCTTCAAAAAATGCCATCTACCTGCTTCAAAGGTAACTCAGATGATGGCAACAGCTAAATCCAGAGTGAGTAGCAGAAGGAAAGGATAGTATGAAAGAAAGAAGCACAAACTAATAATAATTACAATAATAACAACAACAGCAAAAATAGTGATGATGACAAATGATAATAATAACAATAAAACAATATGTAAGACAATGTAAGAAATCTTAAATTGTGAGTAAATGAAATACAATTTCAGGTAGGAGTCCATATAATTCCTGCAATTATATCATCATTTAGTTAAATATAACATTTTTCACTTTTATTTTAATTTTAAATTTGCCTTCTTTTCCCTTTATGATTGAGTCATAAAGTATTATGGCATCAAATATTTTATCAATGATGTTTTATCCAGAAAAGAATTAACATAAGAAATAAGACATCTAAAGCTTTACTATATTAAGGACTTACTATGATGCTATGTTGGGGTCTACAGTATGAAATCACTTTTTTGGTAAGAATTTAAATAGGGCTGATCCTGCAATTTTATTTGTTTAGTGAACTTATGGGAGAGGAAACTCTCTCTTCCAATGCAGGTAGGCACTTTTGCTGCAAATTAAAGCCTTAAGGGGTTGTCTAGAACAGAGGTTTCAAACATGCAGCCAGTGAGCCCAGTTAGGCAGGAACTAGGCTACAATGCATTTGAGAAATGTTTAAAAATACAATAAAGCATAGATGTCAATTTGTGATTTTCTAAGTCAATTATGTGGCCCTCAGGGATGCATTCCTATCTCAGTTTGACATTGCTGTCTTAGAGGTCTGAGAAGCTAATGACTTGCCCTGGGTCACATAGCTATGTTTTTGTCTGTTTTTTGTTTGTCTTTTTTTTTTTTTTTGGTGAATCAATCAGGGTTAAGTGACTTGCCCAAGGTCACACAGCTGGTAAGCATCAAGTGTCTGAGGCTGGATTTGAACTCAGGTCCTCCTGACTCCAACAGTGGAGCTTTATTCGCTGTGCCACCTGGCTGCCCCATAGCTATGGTTTTTGAGCAGTGTGACTTGAATCCAGGTATCCTGGTTTCATGCTAGCTCTCTATTCACTCCATCATGATGCTTCTAAATTTTAATGAAGGATCTTATTTTTCAGCCTTAAATAGGGTCCAAGGCTGACTTATCTACAGCTTGACAGTAAGCTGCAATGTAGTAAGACTCAGGTGACAAAAGGAATACATTCTCTAGACTTGCTCACAGTATGAAAAAGAAAAGGAAAGAAAACAACCAATTCCTGGGTTTTGCAGGATGTATCTGGACAATTCAGGGGTGAGAAATAAATATTGTATTTTCTTCAACTTAATTGCCAAATGGAGTAAAAGAATTGAATGCTTGTTTTTGAAATGTGAATTCTTTAACAAAGGCCCAGTCCATGGAACTGGCTGAGAGAAAACTGAACTATTGCATTTGCTGAGTCAAGCTGAGTCTGGCCACTTATTTACCCATGGGTCTATCTGGAGTCAAGAGATAGACGCTAGTCCTTACCTTGCTGCTAATGACCTATAGCAATCTACATAACTACTTAGTTTTCTCACTTTAGAATTATGATTCTGAATTAGATTATCTCAAAGTGCTAAAATCTGATGATTATTTATTAGATTTCTATACTAGGAGAATTGCCTAGGCCATTGAGAGAGTGACTTGCCTAGCGTCATATACTATGTGTAGGAGGAAGGAGTTGAATCCAAGACTTGGTACCAAAATTAGCTGCTTATTTATTATGCAAAAATGCCTCTAAGGACCCTTTCAACTAGAAAATGCTATAAAGGACAAACCACTTGCCAAGCTACATGAGATTAACCATTGATGTTACTTCCTATTCTGGAGGAATACCTCTGCTTACCTGTCCCATCTGTACATCTTGGTGGCCTACACATGCTTACAACTTGACTCCATTGAAGCTTCTTCTGACTCCTTAGCCAGAAGAAATTTCTTCCTCATCTGACTATATGACACTTCATACCATGTGATATATCTCCATATTGTAAATTATATTGTATACTATATATTATATCTGACAAGCAGAATGGCATAGTGACTTGAAAACCAGCCTTAGAGCTAGAAAGCCTGAGGTACAAGGATTTTCTCTGACATATACTAGTTATTTGACTGTGGGCAAGCCAATTCAATCAATCAATCAACATTTAAGTGCCTACTATGTGTCAGGCTCTATGCTAAGTGCTGAAGGTATAAAGAGAGGCAAAAGACATGCAGTCATAGGGCTTAAAGTCTATTGGGGGAGAATACATGTAAACATAGATACAAAACAAGCTTTAATCGGGATAAGCAGGAGATAATTAGCAGAAGAATGCACTAAAATTATGAGGTGTTGGGGAAGGTTTTCAGTAAAAGATGGAACATTCATTGGGATTTAGATGGAGCCAGAGAGGTCAGTACTTGGAGTATATGAGGGAGAGCATTCTGGGCATGGGGGACAGCTAGAGACAATGCAGAGCCAAGAGCTGAAATGGTATGTCTCATTCGTGGAACAGCCAGAAGAGCACATGTAGGGGAATGAGGTGTGAGAAGACTGGAAAGGCAGGAGGGCTAGGTTAGAAATGGCTTTGAATGCCAAACAGAGCATTTTGTATTTGATCCTTGAGGAAATAGGAAGCCACTGGAGTTTACTGAGTAGTACAGTGAGTTGTATGAGTCTCTAAGATCAGCTCATAACTTGCAACAACAACAACAACAACAAACCCCAAAATTGCTAATTTGCATTGTTGGAAGAATTGTCGTCCCCGGGAATTCTAAAGGCTGATGAGATTCCAGGTCCACTCCCCAAGTCCCCAGTGTCTTACACAACTGATCTGTGATTTAATTATTATCATAAATTGCCAGGGAGGAAATTCTCCATAGCAACTTGGACTAGTTCTGTCTTTTGAACTTACAGTTGTAGAGCAGCAGCATGGTGCTTTGGAAAGAGCACTAGCCCTGAAATTGAGGGACCTGGATTGAAACAGGGGTATGTTGATCAGGGTTTAAGAAGTAGCTCTTTAAAAAGGCATGGCACACTTTTAAGATGAATCTGGATTAACATTTTTTTCCATTGTTTTCTTGAGTCTAGGAATCAATGAAATAGTAAATTAAGGCCTGATTTGTAGCATTTGACAATTTCAGAACTCTAACTGCTCACGCGGAAAACTTCACAAATAGCTCTAGCCTGTACGAGCTTGCTGTGGTATACCACCTCCTTTAATGTTTACAGTTGGATGACCTTAAGGAAGTCATTCAACTTCCCTGGGCTTCAGCTTATTCATTTATAACATGAATGGGTTGGAGGAGAGGGCCTCTGATATATCTTTAAGCTTTAGATGTCTGAATTATGAGAGTTGCCTAGGACACTGAGAGGGTAAGGGGTCTCTCCAGGGTAAAACAGTATGTAACAGAGGCAAGAATTGAATCCAAGTCTTCCCGATGGTGAGGTCAGCACTCAGTGTCTCTCTGTGCATTGCAAGTAGGTATTTTAAAATGTTTGTTGAGTTTAATTGAAGCATTAGAGCCAGGATATGAATGTAGGTCTTTTATGAAAGTTTTATTAAGGCTGTACTATGAGCATGCATTGTACTGTTCGAGGCATTGGGCAATCCAAAGAAAAAAGCAAAAGAGAAGACTTTGACCTTGAATCACTTACATTATAATGAGGAAGACAAGATATACATAAATAGTCACCTTTAAGGACATACAGAGGAGATAGAAGGTTTGTGAAGGGGCATAATAAGCCTAGAAAGGGAGGGGAGAGCCAGGTCAGAAAGAGTTGTAGATATCAAATACAGGCACATGTATTTTATTCTGGAAGCAATAAGGATTCATTGGAGTGCGTTAAGCAGAGGAGCAACAGCATCTAACCTGTACTTTTGGATGGCCTCCATCGTTAGCATCAATGACTTTCCTATGAATGTAAGAGCGCACGATGAAGTAGCTCGCCAAGCTTATGTAAAATATAGGATTAAAAAAAAAGAAAAAGAAAACTAGAAGTTCAACAACGATCAGAACAAAACTGTTGAATGAAATAGATTGTAGGTCAGAGAACACTGGACTTTTGTCATGCCTCAGTTAAAATGAGGCAGCTTTCACAGAACATTCTATGTTTATTTGCTGTGTTTAAGCTACATATAGCCAAAAGCACAGAAACTGTTTTCGGATGCATCATTGTTTCTTTTTCTTCTTGTCCACATGAAGAGCTGGACAAGATTTGCTAGGATGGGGGGATGATGTCTGAATCAAAGATACTATATTGAATATTGAATTATTTTATCTTTAAAGTCTAGATCTAGGGACTACGTAGTAGTAGCAGTCAAAGGCTACTCAGTTTCTCTCAACAGGTTCAGAATCCTAGAACCGGAAATGAAAGGGAAAATCTACTCTAAGCCATATGTGGAAAAAGAAATTCCCATCCACAATCTCCGCAACATGTACCCAGGAAGCCTTTTCTGATAGACTTCCAGTGGGGATCTATAGTCAGAGAAATTGTCATATCGGGTGGCACAACAGTGCTGTTGCAGAAGACTTGGATCTCGTTGTTACTAAGTTGTGTTGGGCCCACTGAAAAAAGGAAATGAGGTAGAAAGAACAATGAACAAGTGCTAGGTTACAAAAACTCATTGCTCTTTCATCATTGAACCTTCATTTTGAGGGTGACTGGGGTGTCCTTATCTGCCTCAGGCTAGACGTGTATTCCATTCAAGGTCACACTGATACCGATTGGTATGGAAGCTTTGGCCTACTCCATTTCTACCTGCAGCCAGTTTGAACCTCCTTATACAGCATGTTAACCTCTCACTTACTGAGGTTCCCCATACTGGCATCCAACTTAGCTCAGACACCTAACTGTTTTTAGCCTACTGCAGCTCAGAACTCTCAAGCAAGCTACCTAACTCAGCCTGAGATTACAAGCATGGCTGATATTCCTGGCTGCCCTCCATTTTTGCTGTGAACGTGTACCAATAAACTTCGTGGATTTTACTTCACAACGTTCTTTTTCTAATAACTTAGTATTTTTTTTCCCTTTGTGGTCACTGACAGAATCCTAGAATTTGTAAAGGAAAATCCTAAAATAAAGCAAGGCTTACATTTTCTTACTAGTAACAAGTGAGTGGTTGGTTGATAGAGTCAGAGAACCTGAGTTGAAATCCTGGTACTTGTATGGTTCTGAACAAGTGGTTTAACCTCTCTGGGCCTCAGTTACTCATTGACAAGCTGGCTTCTATGGACTACTCTAGCTTGTTATTTGGAATTCCTTGATTACACAATGTCTAAGGTCTGTACTACCTTTAACTCCTTCAGTCCTATGGACAAACATGCCTTACTGGTTGCTAGAATGTCAGCCTGCCCAATGTGTCCTTATTAGCAAATGGAGATATTTTAAGTAGACATTTTATTTATAGGATTGGCTGCTCTGTATCTCAAAGAAAACAAAACATAATTCTATGGACCTTGATCACTAGCAGCATTGTTTTGGATATTAATAGATTTTTTTTAAAGTAAAATATCTAAACAATAAGACTTCAAAGGTGCCCCATCCTTCAGAGACTTTACTGGGATCTGTGCCATTCCAGAACTTCTTTAGGTTTCTTCCTTTTTATCCATATCTTTATCCTACCTCTCATCTCTAAGAAAGAAGTGTCCCTCTTCACCTCTGTTAACCCCACCATTGTGGCTCTCAATCCTGTCTCCTCTGCTTCCACAGTGCTACCTACATAAGTATTTTCTAGAAATTAAAATTCAATTATCAAGCATTTATTCAGGGAAAAAAACCATTTGGTTAGTGCTTACTATGTTCCTAGAAAGGTGTTAATTTTGGAGGATATAAAAACAAACTCTGTTTTCAAGAAGTTTATGTTCTTATAGGAAGACAAGCCATATTGGAGAATGGTGGGCGGGGACAGTGAGTGGAAATAGCTAGTCACTTAATTTGTGCCTCTGTCTGCTTATCCCTAAGGTGGGGTAATAATATCACCTACCTTGCAGGGTTGTTTTGAGGATAAAATGAGATAGTGTTCGGGAGGTAACTTACAAAACTTAATATAAAAGCTGGATATGATCATTATATTGTTTTAGGGAAGGGCTATCACAGTAAGCTCGCAGATTAAAGAGAAAGAGCCTGTAGAGAGAGATAGAGACACAGAGATAGAGAGAGACAGAAAAAAAGATAGAGAGATAGAGAGAGAGAGAGAGAGAGAGAGAGAGAGAGAGAGAGAGAGAGAGAGTGAGAGAGAGAGAGAGACAGACAGACAGACAGACAGACAGACAGACAGACAGAAAGAGAGGGAAGGAGAGGGAAAATCTCAGCCTGAGGATGCCAGAGGGAACTACACTAATGGGAAGCTGAGGAAAGCTCCCAGTATAGGTTCTTTAATAAAGTACCAGTAGAGCAGGTGAATAAACATACCACATTTTTCAACAAGAAGATTCATAGTTTCATAGATTTAGAGGGAACGAGTATTTGTAAGTACTTAGCTACGTTCAAGGCACACATGGTATCTCACCTGATCGAATTTAGAATTCAGAAGTCCTTCTGCTCAACCCTTCATCTTCTTCCTTCTCTTCCTATCTCCCTCCTTCCCTCTGTCTCCAACTGTCTGTATGTCTGCATATCTCTGTCTTTATCTCTCTGTATTTGTCTCTGTCTCTCTGTCTCTGTCTCTGTCTCTGTCTCTGCACACACACACACACACACACACACACACACACACACACACACTGGCACATAAGAATAAAGAGCTTGAGAACCAAAGAGGAATCCTGGATTTAGAATTCGCTATTCAGCATTGCTTTCATTGGACCAGAATTGCTATACTAGCTGAGCACTTCTTGAGGGTCAGCAATCTGAAAGAATTGTTGAAAACCATTGCTATGTCCAAGTTCCTGAAATATTAAAGTGTTCTTTGGGTATCTAGTGGATCTGTGTTCTCACCACACTGAGCAATGATCAGTTGGAATGGAATTATTATCAGTACACAAACTAATAGCTCCATTCATCAATTCGAATGAATGTTACCTCAGAGCTTGATGTAGTTTTTAATGTAGACAATGTTGATTCATTTTTGAAGGCCATTTTATTCATATTCTAAATGTGAAGGTCATGAATCAAGGATATTAGAGAACTTTTTTTTTGTCCCTGTCTAAAAGTTATGTTTTTAAAATCTTTTTTTTTTTAAACTGTGGTTGAAGGAAAGTGTGGAGGAGGGGGCAGATAATAAACAAAATTCTATTCTCTACTTTTCTTTCCCTAAATACCAACACATTCACTTTTGTTTATCTTCTGGAAATATTGCCTTGCATTGAAAAGGAGAGAATAATGCCCCAGTTTGAGAGGAGGCATTTATAGGGGAAAATCAAGGCATACATTTATAAACACACGGTCTGTCATTAAATCAGTTAAATGACAAAACTCTATAAAAAACTTATGGGCATTCATCTTTCAAATATCTACTCTTTTTGGTGCAATGTCTTTTGTATGTCCCAATCAAAATGGATTCTGGTTCTCACATTCCATGATCCAGAAATGTGGACAAATCATCAAACTGTCTATTCCCATAACCCTCTTTCAGTTCTTTTTTTCCTGGGGAGATTCTTGTGCAGCAGAAGGCAATATCTTCCTTCCCTTAAGTATTTTTATGGATCTTTACTTCCCCCAGTTCTTCTGTAAATATCCTCCATCAGAACTGCTCCCCAACACTCTTGCCCTCTAGCTCATGGCTTCCTTGACTTCTTTCAAGACTCAGCTCAAATCCAACCTCTTGTAAGAGATCTTTGCCAGGCCCCCTCAACCCTGTCACCTTCCTTCAGAGACAGCTCCACTTTACTCTTTATATATCTTGTAATTACATAGTCTTTTTGGTTGCTGCTTCCCCCCTTTAGGATGTGAGCTTTTAGAGGGCAAGGACAGAATCTTTCCCTTTATTTGTATCCTGAGCACAATGACTTGAAGGTAGTAAGCACTTAATAAATGCTTGTGACTGCCATCCTTTATCATGAGTAATAAATTCAAATCTGAGTTCTCGTAAGAAAACCAAGATTATCTGTAAATTGCATTTTAATCTCTTCAAAGTTACAAATGTCATTTTAGACATTTTAATTTAGCATTGATTTACGGATACTTTGTGACAAATTGTGTGTTTTTCTGTTTACTCAATAAAGCTCTTTAAATAAATTCTTTGTATGTCATACACGTTACTAGGTGACAATCAAACTGGCCAAATTGGAGCCCATAACATGGAATTGTTGTGGGTATATTTAAATGAAATTAGAGTGACAGTCCACATGTTGAAATCACCTCTTTCTCTAAAAACAAAACAGAAGCAAATGATCATTAGCTATCCTTCCATGGCATCCTCTGTAGAGAAAGTCAACATGGTGTATAGTAGAAAGAAAATTGACTTAGAATTGAGATATAACTGTGAGGTATTGGAAAGGGCACTAGTTCAAGGCCCCAGTTTGCTGCTACCCCTGTGACTGAGGGTATGTCATGACATCTATGGGCCTCAGTTTTATCATCTTTAAAATAAGAGGGCTGAGTTGATGATCATTTGAGACCTCTAAAATGTGCTTTTCAGCCTTAAATCTATGATCCTATGAACCTTGGCTATCTGCTGGCTATGGGACCATAGATAAATTCCTCTGACCATAAGTTTCTTTATCCATAAAATGAAGATTTCCCGTATGATCTTGGGCAAGTCACAACATCTTTGCGCCTCAGTTTCCTCATCTCTCAAATGAATGGATTAGACTGGAATCAGGGGTGAGGAGCCTGTGCCCTTAAGGCCACATATGGTAGGTCCCCAGGTGTGGCCCTTTGACTGAATCCAAATTTCACAGAACAAACCCTTTTAATAAAAGGATTCCATCAAAGGGGCACACTTAAGGACCTAGAGGGCCATATTTGGCCTCAAGGCTGAAGGTTCCCCACCCCTATAATCTCTGAGGCTCTTTCTAGGTTTATATTTATTATCTTTTTTTTTTCATTCAGATCAAGTGATTTTTGAAATAATGATTGACTTTAAGATATATGATTGGTTCCTCTGAGCTTCAAAGAAGAAAATGCATAATTCCATCAAGTTTAACAATTAACATTGTTTTTGGTTTCAGCAAATTTTCAAGGCAACATAAAACACCCATTCAGCTTGCTTTCTATTTGACTGAGTTTAGTACCATTTGAGGTAAGATCCTTTTACATTTCTTCCTCCCACCAATATCTTTACTTTCCATCCTTTCCTCACTCTCTTTTTTCTTTTCAATCATGTTTTCTCTTTCCATACTTCCAATTTATCTTTCTCTATTGTGCCATTTCCCTCTAGCGCCATACTTTTGAAAGGAAGTCACTCATTTTTGTCACTGCCTTGCCCCTCTCCCCTTTCATCCTTTCACATCCTTCATTTCTTACATCCTGGAGCCTTTTAGCTCTCATCACTTAAGTGAAACTTCTAAAGGGGCTAAATTGCCTACATCTGCCATCTAGTGGTTTTCTCCCAATCACTTACTTCAGACTCTATGAAGCATTTGACACTCTTACCTCTCCTCTCCAATTATTTATGATACTATGATATCTTGATTCCTCCACCTACCAAAACACCAAATAATATGGCAAGTTTTTCCTAGACAATCTCCTTCCAAACTCATCAGAGATTTTCCATGATCAGCAAGAATGTCCCATTCTCACCATCCCTTTCAACCCCCTCTGCCAAATACTGTTCTACATTTAGCTGGTTTTTGCTAGTTTTTCCCAACAAGAATCCATTTTTATTAGAATCTAGAAGCTGTAAGGGGAATTTCTGCCCATAATCTGATGGCATGGGTCATCCTTTGAATATTCTTTATATCTCAACACTTAACACATTGCCTGGAACATAATATGTGCTTAATAAATGCTTAATGACTGACTGTTTTGTGTTATAAAAAATCCCAAATATGTTAGGGTCTATGTATACCGGCCAGTTGGATCAGCAGTTTAGGGAATTCCCATTGAAGTTCTCCAAATTTAGACCTGATGACCACTTTGTGGAAATATAGTGGGGATTCTCAGGAAATTATGGGTTATCTGGGTAGTCTGACAGATCCCTTCCAAACTGGAGATTCTGGAATTTCATTATTCCTTGGGTGACAAGAGCATGACTGTTAGCAGTATCTCATTCAGAATTTTGCTTAGTTAGTATGTGGGCTTACTATAGCTACAGAAGAAATAAGCAATCATTCTTTGAAACCACAGAAAGTGCTTGAGGGTTGTCACCTGACATTTCTGTGCTGAATTCTATGACATAGCTAGAATCTTCCACAAAGGACTCTACTTTTTAATTAACTTATTTTATTTGGCAATGACAAAGAGAGGTCTGATCTCTATTATAGATACTGGTAGGGCAACATTAGTGTTTTTATTCATTTTGCAAATGTACAATTTATAGGATTTTAAAGTTTGAGCCAAAAGGAGGCTGGTTGTATTTGTTTATTTGTTTTTCAATCATGTCCAATCTTTGTGACCACTTTTGAGGTTTTCTTGGCAAAGGTACTGGAGTGCTTTGCCATTTTCTTCTCCAGCTCATTTTACAGATGAGGAAACTGAAACATACAGAGTTAAGTGAGTTGCCCAGGGTCACATAGCTAGAAAGTGTCCAAGGCTAGATTTGAACTTAGGAAGATGAGTCTTCCTGAATCCAAGGCCAGCATTCTAGCCACAGCTGTGCTGGGAAAGGCTTTAGCTTTTGAATCCAACCCTTTCATTTTACACAGGGGCCCAGAGACATTAAATAACTTAACCCACAGCCACACAACTAATAAATGTCTGAGGCAGAATTTGAACCAAGATTTTCTTGATGCCAAGTCCAGTATCGTATCCACTATACCTTGCTGCCTCTTGGTAGAATTCCACGTGATACTTCTAGGAAGGGGTTTGGCTAGAGATTGTTCATGGCAGCAATGCAAAAATTGGGTCACAGGAGTAACTTAATATTTTTAGCTCCTGATGATAAGAGACCCAAAACACTCACAGGGCAAGCAGCGTGAAAAGTGTCAGGAAAAAGGTAAGGCTAGGCCAACAAAAAGTTCAGCTTAGAGAAGACAGAAAAGAAGGAAGAAACAGGTCCCATGTGATAGCTTACTATTATGACTAATTATTTTTATTAACTAGGTGCCAAACTGTTGTTTCTAATTTCCTAAGAAAATCCAAGTGTTATCTGTACCCTCTAAATTTGCACTCTTACACAATACCCTGGTGGAGTTATGTTCTGAATTGTGGTAGTGGGGCAGTTCTACAGTCTTGTGGCTTCTGTTATGGAGGCATAAATACTGGCAGGCTCTAGTAACCTGAGCAGTCCTCATGTAAAATCGTGGTGATGTGCAGTGTACCTGTCATTCAGTTTAAATTAACTTAGTGAATATTTATTTATGATTGTACTCCATACAATGTATTATGCTGGGGGTCTGGCCTGGGTATCGTCAGATGGTCTCATCATCTAACATCGTGTGGTCATCAAGGCAAGGCAATTTTCTGTCAGACCAACTCCTGAAGATCATCTATTTGGAAGGATCTCAGTATTGTAGTGCATAGAGTGAAGAATTGGAGTCGGGAAGACCTGAGTTCAAATTTTACTTTGGACTGTTAATATGATAGTCTGAGCAAGACCCTTAATGTTTTTAAAAATCATGTTGACCGTTTGTAAAATGTTGATGGTAATATCTACCCCATATGCTTGTTGTGAGGATCAAATGAAATAATATGTGTAAATACTTTGCAACTCTTACAGTGCTATATAATAATAATAATAATAATAATAATAATAATAATAATAACTACTATTATTATTACTAAGACATGGGAGTATTGGGATCTGCATTGGTAGAGTCTCCACAATCGTGAAGCCAGAGATCCTTGAAATATAAGCACAACAGTGTTCAAGGTCACCCCATCATTTTTTTTAAACTGATACCCAGTACTCTAGTATGAGGAAATTATTCATTTGTTTGTGAGATGTCATCCCTTCCATGAGTGCCTGAAAATTCATATTGCATTGAGCATTTTAACCTTCAAAAACAAAGCACTGAAAGTGAAAGTCATAGATCACCTGCCTTTACAATAAACAGGTGAACTCTTCTGTCTGCCCAATAATGCAGACCTAGAAAGCTGCATCCCGAAAGATTTCCCAGGAGCATCGAAAACTCCCTAGATCAGAAATCAGTGAATTGATCTGCATTTCAATTGGGGAAATACTAAAGGTATGGCTCATCTATGAACTCACATTGAAATACGTGTGGGATCTCCCTTAGTATGTTAATTCATTGGGCCATTTTGGCTCAGCCCCTCATATCTTAGATCTCAACAGATCAAATCCAATTAGCAATCTCTGATTCAATTTAATTTATTTCAATTCCAGAAATATTGTTAGTAAACTACCATAATGCAATGTATTGTATTGGACACTATGGATTTAGAGATTTAAAACTGAAACCCTAAATAATCCTGGTGCTCAAGGAATTTACCTCTTACTGCCTTTGGCCACATGTATACAAGCAAACAAGTCCCAAGAATACTCAATGTATTTCCAGGGGAGGGTGGAGAAGATCAGGACACAACTTCTGTAGGAAATTTCACTTCATTTGTGCTTTGAAGAAAACTAGATCTCCTCCAAATTATCAACTGAACTCCTTCAGAGTGGGCACCAAAAAAATTACCAAGATTATCAAGAGGTGGACAATTCCAATTTTTTTCCCTTCCATCACTAATAAAGGCACATTTTGGGAAATAAAAAGCATCAACATATTATTATTTGATGTGTGGCTAATGCTTAATGTTTACAGTTGACTTTTAATTTATGTTCCACTGATTACAGACTTATTATAGCAAAGGATATCATTAATAAGATGTGCCACGGGGGAGGCCATGCTCCATTAGTCGAGAGAAATGAGGCTGCTCATTTTTCTGTCTCGATAATCCCTATATGTCTTTGCATTGAGTACACTTATTTTAAATGGTATGTAGTCAGCAAAATTTTTGGTAATTAAAGTTTATGAGTTAATGGAGATTTTACAATTGAAAGAAATTTTGAAAGAATCACTGGCTTTAATTTATTCTGAAAGGGATTGTTTGCTGCACGTGTTTTAGCTGGCCTTTCAGTAAGGCCAGTTAAACAAATGAGGTTATTAGAGTTCAATTCATAGGAGGATTGCTTGAACGAACCTGAAAGGTTTAGTCAGGAGGAGAGAAGCCATTGGGAAACCATGATGGCTGTCTTCAAGAATTTAAAGGTGTTCCCATTGAAGAGGGATTAGACTTCTAACTGGCCTCAGAGGATAATAGAGTTATAGGTTTTGAGTTGGAAAGGGCCTCTGAGGCCAACAACTATAACTTCTTCATTTTACATATTAGGAAACTGAGGTTGGATGTTTAAGTGACTTATGTAAGGTCACATAGCCAGTAAGCATGAAGGCAGGATTGTAACCCAGGTCTCCCTGAATTGAAATATGGTGCCATACCCCTCATGAAACTCTGCATCTCATAGGGCAATAACATAGAAGGCAGAAATAGAAGTAAAGTTTGATGCCAGACAAATTTCCCAACTGTAAGTGTCTTACCCCAAAGTGTAATGAGATACTTCAGGAGACAGAAAGTTTTCCTTTTTCTGGGAAATTTCCACATGGGCATTAGAAGTACACTTTTAAAATGGAATTCCTGTTCATAGCTGCGTTAGAATAAATGATCTCTGGAGTTCCTTCTATTTCTGAGATTCTGAGATTTTATGATTCCCTGATTCTGGATGCACCCATGAGTAGAATAAATGGAAGGAGGTCAATAATAACAGAAACTGCATCAAAGGGCAAAAAAGGGGCTGCTAGAAAGTGAGACTAAAGACTCAGTCCTTAACCACACTGGAAGTTGAAGCATTAGGGTATATCCATATTAGATTGTTGAACAAGATTAAATGCCAAAGGAAAATTGAGCTTTCTTTTATCTCAATTTCTCCTTTTCAGGTACAATTGTTATGAGAGGTATCCAATCACATGGTCTTATTGATGTTTATGATGTATACCTGGGCTTGAGTTTTCTTCCCAAAGTAGTTTCTAAATCTAGCATCAGAATTTCATGTTGTTGAATGAATATTTTTAAACAAAGTTTTAGTTTAATGTTCTTTTAAAAGTCCCCATTAGTTACACAGAAACCAAGTGGGGACACTTTGGGGAAACAGAGTAGTTCCATTGGGTAAATCAATAACTGGCCTCAGTGAAGGTCAACCAGCTGCAGGCTTTTTCATTTAATTTTGTAAGTTGTAAAAGTACTTGTGTGAGTAACTGAAGAAGACCTAAATTCTCCACTACAATCTGTCTTGTCATACGCTGACCCATTTTTTGGGACGGCCTAGGCAATGGGGTTAAGTGACTTGCCCAGGGTTACACAGTTAGGAAGCATTATGTGTCGGAGACCAGATTTGAACTGAGGGCCTCCTGACTGCAAGGCCAGTACTCTATCAGCTGCGCCACCTAGCTGCTCCAGACTGACCCATTTTTGACAGTCATTATTACTTTTGAAAAGGATAGATGTATGTTTGTGCATTTGAATATCTATTTATCTATCTATCTATCTGTCTATCTATCTATCCATCTACCTATTTTAAATTTAGACAAACTTCTGTTCCCTTGCCTTGCCTTATTTTCTTTGGCTTTTCCTTTCCCTTCCCTTTCTTTCCTATTCCCTTCCCTTCCCATCCCTTACCTTCCATTCTCCTTCACCTTCTGCTTTCCTTTCTGCCTTCCCCCTTGCCTTACCTTTACCTATCTTTCCTTTTTTCTCTTCCCTTTTTTGGGGGTGAATTTGCATCTTCAAGAAACTAGGCAGTCCACTTGTGAGATTTATAGTGAGTATTCAGAAATCACCCTCCTCCACTTTTCTCAGCTCCTTGGTAGGTATTTTTCTCCTTAGTAGCTATTCATTAATGTAACATTTCAGATTGGGTCCAAAATATTTTTTTGCTTACAATCAACTTCATCAGTTTGGCAATTTCCTCCTGGCTCCAGTCTGATCATTTACATCTCTCCTGTGAGCTACATTCACTTTCTCTAATGGAGCTGGGTTGTACTAGACTCCTCAGATTGTGTTGGTTGTACTCCTAGTCAATATGGACTCTTACAAAATAACTTATCACATGACCATGGGAGCTGATTGGTTGAATGGGATAATTTTGTAGTTATTCCATTTAACCTCTACTAATTAAGTACTCTCTATGTAACATGCCACAGATAAAAAGACAAAAAGAAAAAAAAAGTTTTGATCTGAAGGAACTTGCACTCTATTTGTATCTCTAAAAGATATGCAAGTAAGAGATAAATGGAGAAAGTGTATACTGATGAGAAGGAGAATCAGGGTAAGTTTTCCACAGAAGGAATTATTTAACTGAGCCCTGAAGGAATCTAAGGATTGTAAGAGGTTTATGTGAAGAGTGAGAACACTGTGGGTAAGAGGTCCAGCCTTGCTAAGGCATGGAAGTAGGAATAGAACTTTGAGTTTGGCAGATAGCAAGAAGATGGACACTAAAGATTACAAAGGACATTCATGTGAAATGAGTCTGGAAAATGAGGCTCCAGTAGGATCATGAAGGCACTTAAATAGCAATCTGAGGAATTTCTTTTTTATCTTAGAGGCAACAGGAAAATATTAAATATTTTGTATAGCAAAGTAATATAGCCAGACCTGTACCTTAGGGAGATTATTTTGTCAACTGTGGGTTGGAATGGATTGGAGAAGGTTAAGGCAGGGAGATGAATCAGGAGGCTGCTGCAATAGTACAGGCAAAAGGTAGCAATGGACTGAAAGAGGTTGGTGGGGAGAAGGGCACCGATCTAAGAGATTTTGTGGCAGTAGAAATCAGGAAAATTAGCACCACCCTACGGTTCTGATATAAATTAGCAAACACAAAACATTCTAGTTGAATTGGTTTTTCATATTAGATTCAATTTCATCTTAGGGCCTCTGTATCGATGAGCCAAATTCTTTGATTAAAATGTATTTCTGGGTAAAGGCCATTGTACTTCCAAATTAATCTAACATTTTACACCCTTGCCCTCCCAGTATTTAACCATTAAAGTTAAATGTTTTGTTGCCAATATGACATTTGTTTTCTAGTCAACCATGGAGTAACTGAATTAGTATATCACTTTGTAGACTTTTTGTTTTTAGGTCCCAAGACTGGGTTTAACCTGAATTAAATCTATATAAATATAATAAAGACTAGCGCCACGCTGGACTTCCACCATGTAAGAGATTTCTATATATCTATATTACTATAATATTCTAAGGGGGGTTAGGTATATATGGGTGAACATATGCATGTATGCATGTATATTTATACACACAACATATATGTATACACATACACATATATATATATACATGTATACATTGCCATCTATGTCTTTATCCCATACATGTCTTCATATCTTTATGTGAGTTTATGTCTATACAGAGATATACAGATATTCATACATAACAATACACATATATTTGCATTTATTTATATTTATGATGTGTAATAACAAAACCTACTTGTTCAATGGCAAAGGGCATTTTAAGGAAGATTAAGAGTGAGTGAAATTAAATAAACAATATCTGATTCATTTTTCAAAGCTAGTTTAAATGAAGCTAATACCAAAATAACTTTCTTAAGCAATAAAAATCTATTTTTAAAGTTTTTAATTAAGACTTTTCTCTCCCAACTTGTGCTTAGGGAGGTTGCATTTCTCAAACTGAAGAAATTTCCTTCAGAACACAGTTGGGCAGGTATATTCATCTGGATTTTATAGAGCTGATTCTCTCAAGGAATTTTGATGGTGGAAGCTAGTAACCTGTTTATTGCTTCTTTTTTTCCCCCCAATATGGCAGAAGTATATTTTAGCACAAATATCAGTATGGTTTTCTCATCAAATAATGGATAACTGGACAACTAGGCTCCTGTGCAAGAGTAGTGGGTAACTCCATTAACCACTTAGATGATTGCACATCCTTGAATTCTGCTCAAGCTTTCACTTTCCTGCACTCCTGCTGGGCAAGAGATGTCCTGGAGATAAGGGTAATTCCTATCACTTTTGTCATGAGATTTTATTCCTCTTGGTGTAACTTACTCAAGGTTGTCTCTGATGATGACATGAGTTTAATACTAGCGTTCCCCTTTGAAGCTTAATTCCCTCCTTCTCCAGGAGGAATTGAATAAATTAAGAGCTGTCTATCACCTTGGCCCTGAGAGCTGACTGGGCATTTCCTAATTATTTACCCAATCAGCTTGGCTTCTTTCCAGACCTCTTAGTCTCTCAAAGAGCCACTTCCCGTACCTTTCAATTCAAACTCTAACACTGATTAACTTGTCAGGTCCAAAAAGAGGAGGTGTTTTTCTTTCCTTAAACACATTTTCACTTTTAATGTGAAGGGTTTTCTTATGCTTTAATTGAATTCTCTCACGTTGTTTCCTAACATTGCCAGGTGACATTTTCCAAGTAAAACAATGACAGATGTTCTATCGCTGAGCAACTTGATGATTCAGGTGACCTGACAGCATCAGGGGGAAAAGCAACAAAAATAGCTTTGCAAAATAACATGCCCACTTATGTGGAATGCATTTTCCAGACCTGTAAGAAAAGATGTCATCACCATGGAGTTGGGTGATATTTGGAGGTTTCCCATAGCTTGGCCTAATTATTTCTGCCAGTGTCGTGACGTGGTAAGACTTTTCCATTAGTGGTATAGTGAAAGAGTGTGGTCACAAAGACAGACAGGGGATTAATCATATACCTGATACCTGGGAAATGGGTTCCATATAGGCCAAGGAGGTCTTCCCTTTATTTAATTGATTCTGTCTCTCAGTTCTCTTATGTTTTCTGGCTGGAATTCCAATAGTACAGCATTTTGCTGCTAGCAAAAAAAGGTAATTATTTGTAGGTCATACTTTTATGAACCTCAGCCTTATGCTTCACATACAACTCTAAAATTCGATAATCAGGTTTCCCAGTCTATAGTGTATTAGAAGCTTTTTTAAAACTTCCTCACACTCAAGTAGATGCAGGGAACCACTCTAATGCTACCTTATATTGATTTTGTGTGTATGTGTATGTATATTTTTACATTCAGTTTTCAGCTTGACATGTTTGCATTTTCTAATGAGCCGGTATGAAAAAAAATGAACATCACTGGCTTACTGTGTCAGTTCTTCGATGTTCTGCTCCACAAGCGTTGGAGGCACATTGGAGACAATGACTTGCATGTCCAACTGATTGACCACAGATACCTGAAAAGCACCAATGCAAGGGTGAACAGACCTTTCCGTGTGCACATTGGTATAACACAAAATTCCAAACTATGTTCTTGTCTTCCCTAACATTTCTAGACATGATATCTCCTCATTTTACATTAAGAAAAAATCAGTTAAGAAATCTGTGCAGTTGTGTATTCACCAATCAAAAAGCATGCATTCCTTAACTATTGTGCATCAGACCCTATTGCAGGCATGAGACACAAATGAAAACATTAAAGAAAATGCATTTCTTTCACATTGGAGAGGAAAGAAGGACACAACAATTGAAAATAATATTAATAATAATAACAGCTAGCATTTTTGTAGTGTTTTCATTTTTTTTTTTTTGGATGATGGAATTGGGGTTAAGTGACTTGCCCAGAGTTACACAGCTAGGAAGTGTTATGTGTCTGAGGCTGGATTTGAATTCAGGTCCTCCTGACTAACTGCCACCTCTATAGTATCTTAAGGTGAATATCATTTCATTTTATCCTCAAAACCCTGATCACCATTCTCGTTTTATAGATCAGGAAACTGAGGCAAGCAGAGATTCAGTAACTGGCCTGGATCATACAGCTAGTAAGTGTCTGAGAGTAGATTTGAACTCAAGTCTTCCTGATTACAGGTTAAATGCTCTATTCATGGTGCCACCTGAGGCCATGTGGCAGAAGTAGCATCATAGTGGACTTGATGTCAGGAAGACTTGAATTCTAATCCATCTAATAATGGTAGATAGAAAAATAGATGATAGAAAGATGATCTGTATACACACAAACATACTACATTTATGTGAAAATAAATGAATAAAAAGGGATTACTCTTTCAGTTCTTTGAAATTTTGCTCTACAAGTGTAGGAGGGACCTGTCTGGTCATATTGATGCATTTTTAACCATAATGTACTCCATTTTCACCTCTGCTTTTTAGAATGCCTTGTTTCTTTCAAAACAGCTCAGGTATCACCCTCTACATAAAGCCTTTCTCTCTTTTCTTGTCCCCAGTTGGGTAGAAGTGACATTTCCCTACAGAGTAACATTTATGTGTTGTCATTTATGTATTTCATTTTTATATACTTTATTGTTTAATTTATACACACATGTACATATTGTCTCTATCCATGGGCACTGAAATTTAGAGGGCATACACTTTAAAATATTTATTCTTTAAGATTGTGAATTAAAGAAGTAAATTACATTATATGTACATAGCACATGCACTCCTTTAGTAGTGTAGAAATCACTAAATGGACTAACTAGTTTGCTGTACCAATGAATTGAAATAGGATGCTACCATATGTTAACCACACTCATTCATGCCCTATTAATTGCCCTTCCTTCTCAAGGGATTTTTTTCTTAATCACTTTTTGTATTATTTTTTTTACATCATGGATAAAATGTTGACTGAAGATTCCATTTCTTGCTGACTTGTCTGTCTTGGGAGTCAAATTTGCTAACTATAAACCTGTTTACAGGTGACATGTCAATTGACCAGAAGCAGTGTTTATGGTGACAAACATGACCACCTTCTTCCTCATTCTTATAATGTCAGTCTTGTCATCTTTAAGAAGAAAGAACTCCACAAAAGAAGACTGATGCTGGGAAAGGAGCTCTCATTTTCATTTTGTCTGAACAAACAATGACTGGGTCAAAGTGGGAGACCTTGAGGACCTCACAAAGGGCCTTAAGCTGGGAGGGACATTTTAGGACATCTAATCCAACCTCCAAGGGTGACATGACTGCCTGGGACCACACAGGGAGCAGTAAGTCACTGAGCTTGGCTTCAGAATCAACTTCTCTGCCTCCTACACTAAGCTATCTCACAACCATGGCAGTGAGTTAACCAATAATTTTCAACCATGTAAATGTGTGAAATGATCTTAATGATTGTGAGAAATGGTATTTTCTTTACTTTCACATCATATTAGACATTATGCCTAGTCCTGCAGAACAGGAAAAGTTAGAAGTTACAATTAAATGTAACTTGCCTCCCTCCCCCACCTGTAAGATTCATTTTAGCATGTCCCTTTCCAAAAGCCTCTTCCACATGGGGCTGTCTTATTGTTTACAACTCCCTGTTGAAAAATATCAGAGTCCATTTTATTACTGCAATTGAATTTATCACACGCATATAAAGCTTTACATAAGCAAATGATTAAACAAATGAGGGGATTTTAAACTGGTGCTGTCCATTTTGGAGGTGATGATCCAAGATTTACAAGGCGTTTTGCTTTCACAAGGCATTTGCATTACAGCCCTGAGTCAAACATACACAGAACATGTGTATTCAGCACATATAGATTGCTCTGCTGTACTAAATGCTCTGAGTATGTGCCCACACACTTGCCCAAATTAACTTTCTGTACGTTGATCACTGATCAAAGTTTCAATTTCCACACCACTGCTCTGACCTGGGATTCTTGATGATTGGAATAGCTGGTCATGGTTGAGGCAACTTATTCAATCAGAAACTGCCGTAATTGATGTCGGCATGACTGAGCTCTGTGAATCATGTTACGATTCCTTAAAATTGAGTTTAAGTTCCTTTGCAAATCAATTTTCCAGAGTTTGAGGACATAATTTTATTCTCCTGCAAAGTTTTCGTGATATGAAAATACATAGCATAGAAACTTCATACCTGTTTTTGTGACATATTCCCTGTCTAATCTTGATGTTGGTATTTAATATTGCCTAGATGGCTCACCTTTATAATATTTCCATTGCACCTGCTGATTTCCAAAGAATTGTGACCTTGTGGGACTTTTGTAACAAGAACAGGAATGACAACATTATACCAAGTAACATTCACAAAACTCAAGAATATCCTGCATGTATATCATGTTTCCTACTTCCCAAGGCATTATGACCTTATCCAGTGACATAATAATAGTCAGTCCATTTGTCCATTTCTATTGGAGCTGTGTGTTGCAGAGTTAAGGGTATCAGTATGCATAATTATAATGGTGATTTTACTTCTTCATTTTCTTTTCATTCATTCATTTATTCATTGATTCTTTACCAACTTTCCATGAAACTGGGTGGACTGAGGATCTTTTTGTTTGTTTGTTTTATTTTGTTTTGTTTTGTATTTTAGGCAATTGGGGTTAAGTGACTTGCCCAAGGTCACACAGCTAGTAAGTATCAAGTGTTTTGCTTGAGGCTGGATTTGAACTCAGGTCTTGCTGACTTCAGGGCTGGTGCTGTATCCACTGAGCCACCCAGCTGCCCCCTGACTGAGAATCTTTGCATGTGTAATAACAACTGACATAGGCACATATTGACCCAAATGTTCCAAATTATTTGCATAAAATTTCTTACCTTATCCTAACTGTTTGATGCTTAAGGAAATCAAATCTCAGAGAAGCTAAGTGACTTACCTATGGTTCTATAGCCTGTAAGTGTCACAGATATGATTTGAACCCAGGTCTTCCTGACTCAAGTTCAGCCCTAAAGACTACACCAAGCTGCCCCTGTTATCAAGAAAAAAAGAACTAGGGAGACAGTGTGGTACAGAAGAATGAGCAATACCTTTGGATTCAGAGGATCTGTATTGAAACCCTGCCAATGATACTGAGTACCTGTTTTGATGATGAGCAAGTCATATAAACTTTTTGAGACCCACTTTCCTCATTTATAACAGCAAAAAAAAAATACCTAGCATTTATGCAGTTTTAATATTAGTTGTGGAATTGCTTGTTTTATTCCATAAACATGTATTAATGTAAAAAAGGGAAAATAATTAGCATTTATACAATGTTTGGATGTTTTCAAAGTGCTTGAAACATATCCCATTTTATCCTCAGCAACAATGAGAAATAGCTGCTATTATTATTCCCATTTTACAGATATACAAACTAACTCTGACCTGTTTTGGGCTAAGTGACCAGGCATGCTAATTGATTCAAAAATATTATTATAATTTCATTTTGAAATAACATTTTAATCTGATTGTATTTTCTTTGCCTTATGGATCAAAAATGTGCTGCATCAATATTCTCAACATTATTAAATTCCCTTCTTTCTAGTTTTTAAGTACTTCGCAGTCTCTCTCATGTAACCTGCCCAGGCTTATGCATTACTTCCCTTCACGCTTTCTATAGTTGAGCCAATATGAATTTCCTGCTATTCACAGCCCATCCTATTACCTATTTCTCTACCTTTGAACTTCAATTTACTGATAATTAACAAGGCACTCAGAGAAAGCAAGGATGGTTTCCACCATTTTGGCTCAGCACCATGAGTGGATGGTGGATCTTAGTTCTTGGAAGCAACACAGCCGTCGGTGAGATGACAGATCCATTGGTTGGATGAAATATAGAGTGATTTCCATTGTTTTAATTTTTGCTGGCCAACTACAGGGAAATCCACTTTCATTTTAACTCATTATTAAATTAAATATTAAAACATGATCTTACCCTTGAAAGGAAATTAAAAAAAAAAGACAACTTCCCCCAAAAAGGACAAAATCATATAAAAAGAAAATAACAAACTAGCTTGTGTTATTGAAATCATCCCAAGCAGAGCTTCTCAGGTTCTTCAGTCCATGTTAATGACGCTCATGATTGAAGGCAGAATCACATTTAGGGATTCTAAAGAATTTCTGAGACATTTTTGGTCTCTTCTTTAAACTGAGATGTTTCCAATGCTATTTTTTCCATGGTATAGCCTTCTCACCTTCACTGCCATATCCACTCCCCTCTCTCCCAAACCATTTCCCCACCATAATTTCTCCAACATCCTTTCCACTTACCAGGACATCAGCTTTGCCACTAAGTCCTTTCCCATAATCATCTGTTGCAACGACCTGGAACTTGAAGTAGGACCTTCTCATGTTTTTGAACAGCATGGCAGTCTTTATAAGACCTGTGTATGTCTCCACCACAAATCCTTCCTTTCCCTCTTTAATTGGAGGTATGATAAGTCTGTATGCCATGGAACTATAATTACCGGTGTCTTTATCAGTTGCCTACAAAGAAAAGCAGAAGAGAAACTGAATATGAAGAAAAATAGTATTTATATTTATATTTAGTGGTGCAGTGAGTAGTGTACCATGTTAGGAGTCAGAAAGACTGAGTTTGAATTTGGAATCTCTCACTTACATACCTGTGCTAGGCAGGTGATTCAATTCAATAAGCTTAAATGACTCGCCTGTACCAGTCAGTGAGCTGTGCCTATTGCTAAAGGCTTGCTTTCAGTTGATTCTCTGTGCCTCAGTTTCCATCTTTGTAAAGTATAAGTTTGGACCAGGGGACCTCTGAGATACCTTACAATGTTGTGTAAGTGGTTATATGATTATACCTATTGAATGAAAGCCACACTACCTTTGCATCTTCCAGGTAACAGTTCTCAATTTTGTGATTTTGTAAATTTAAATTGTCTTCGTTAGGAACTTGACAAACATCAACAAACATAAAAATTTCCTTAAATGAAGAATAGAAAAAAAAGAGGGTTGGATGTGACCCCACGAAACTCTGTTATGGAATAATTTGTTTTTAAGTATATATTAAAGTTAACACTAAAGCATATTGCCTGCCTGTGTGTCCCCTAACTGAACTACTCTGAGTATCTTTTAATGTTTTGTTGAGAGTCATTTCTTTCTTTTAGTGCTTTACAATGTGTGAAGGGCATATCACAACAACCTCATGAGTAGGAAGTGCAAGATTATTGTCTTGCCCCCTACCCCATTATATGGATGAACCAAGGCTGAGACATGTTAAGTCATTTCAGATGGTATAGCTGTGAAATGATGTAGTTGGAACCTAAAACAGTTCTTATGATTCCTATTCCAACATCTTTTCCATCGTCTGCTTGTTTTTCTGAATCTGATTTTGTACCTATCTATCTATCTACTGACTTAATTATGTACCTAGTTATTTTTAGATTGGACCTATGATTTTGTTGGCATAGGGAAAAGAAACTCTCTTTAGTGTTGCAGATTAATGCCTAGAAAATAGCTATATTTTCTTGATTGTCTGCATGGTGATTAAATCAATGAGTTGGAGGGCCGATTCCGTTATTTTCACTGTCTTCTCTGACCAACTGGTTCTGATTGACTCTTGTATAGAAACAAAAGATCCACATTGGTTGTTCCACATTCCATTGGTTTCTGTGGATGAGACCTGGGTTGTGATGTGTGTGTGTGTGTGTGTGTGTGTGTGTGTGTGTGTGTGAACCTGGAAGGTTCCTCAGAGACAAATCCTAAACATACCTGACTGAAAATCACCCTGCAACACCTTCCAAAATTGGTCACGTCACAGTTTCTTTGAAGACTTTCATGAAGAGATATCTCACTACTCCCCTCGCTGACAAGAAGCCCTGTTTTAGCTTTGCTTAGCACTAATTGTTAAAAAGTTTCTCCTTACATTGATCCTAAATCTGTCTCTTTGTAACTTCCACCTATTGACTCTAGAACTACCTTCTGGAACCAAGTACAATATGTCTGTTTCCTCTTTCATTTAAAAAACATTCAAATACATGAAGAAAGCTATCATGGTCCTCCCAAGTCTTCTATGGGGTGAACGTCTTTGATTCATCCAACCATTCCCCATATGGACTGAAGGTACCTTCTTGGATGGCCCATCCCCATCCCTAGGATACTGAGTGGGGAGGGATATGGCCAATGCAGGAATTTGTTTGAATCAGCTCTCCATATTTTTAATAGGCTTTATTTTTCTTGTTTTCTCAATGGGTGGGGGAGAGGGAGACTGGAAGGAGAAACAATTTAAAATGAAAAAAAATTGAATTAATTTAAAAATGGTAATGTTACATATATATACACATATGTATGTATGTGTGTGTGTGTGTGTGTGTATATATATGCATATATATTTTTAAATAACTTTCATGTGTATTAGCTTCAGGCCAGCTTCCTTCTTCCATAAGTCATTTGTTCAAAGTAATCCTGAGAGTGGAGGTCCCATGGGGTTGTAGAAAGAGTGCTGCTGGGCCTGAAGTGAGGAAGACTAGGCCTGAGCCTTAACTGTGATGCTTAATTAGATGTGAAATTGTGGCCAAGTCACTTTATCTCTATGATGCTCAAGCATCTTGCTAAGCTTAGAGGGTAGGGTAGGTCATGAGCAGCACTGGTCCAGGGAGTTCTTGTGATAACAAAATTAACATTTAAAGTTGAGATAGTCTGAAATATCCTTTGTGGGTATAAATTTAGGATACTATGATTCATATTTTTTAGAGAGGGGACTGAGGCTCAGCATGGTTAAAACAGTTATTTAAGTTTTGGAGATGATATTAGAAATTGGGTCTCTGCAGATTCCAAGGCCAATGCTCTGTCCACTGCCCCGCCCTGCCTTTCCCAGGAGAACATCATGCTTAGTAGGAACAGATATCCCACACTTGTCCTCTGAATTTTATTTGGAAGAAACATTTAAGCCATGGGAGCCCAGGAAGATGTTGCAGACATTTATACGGTCCTGCCCCAAATCACCAGCTCATATTATTAGCACCAAAGGAGACAGAATACTCTCATTATTCTTTTTAAAATTCAACGATGCGTGAAATGATAAATAAAATGCATTTAAATTCAGATTTTAACTATTCAAGATTTTTCCAAAATTCTAATGACCAAACATGAAGTCCTCTCTATACTTGTTCAGAAATTGCCTGCAATTTTTGTGCTTCTAATGGTTACAGATAGCTTACCCGAAATCATCCATAATGGTCCAGATGAAATCCCAGAGAATATATGTAATCAAAGCATAAAGACTGAAGCTATTTACTAGAGCAGCTAAAGTCAATGACTTATTAAGTTACATTTGTTTGGATGTTTTGGGCTGATTCACTTTAGTTTTCAATAAGTAACATAACTTCCCACAATGCCAGACTTGGTAGGGAACTTAGAGGCCATGTAGGTTAACCCTCAGAAGATGAGAATGAAGATGACAGAGGAAAAGTGACTTGCCCCAAATCATGAATCATAGATTTCCAAGTGAAAAGGGCTGTAGAGGTCAACTGGTCAAATCCTTTCACTTTACAGATGAAGAGACTGAGGTTCAGAGAGGGCGTGGGATTTACCCAGTGCCATATATGACTTGGAGTTGGACTAGAACATGGAAGGCATCTAATCTGATCTTCTCATTGTACAGAAGGGAAAACTGAGATTCAGAGAGGAGAAAAGACAATGTCATAGATCTTAGGTTCAGAACTGGAACAGAGGTCATCTAGATTAATTTTTTTTTTCATTTTCCAGAGGATATTGAGGGAGAAATCACTTGTCCACAATTTACATTTGAACCCAGGTCCTCCATTTCCAATGACTTTTTCCTTGTCCATATCTCATTATTTATTCATTTTTTTAGGACACCAAAATTGCTGCTTTTACTTCACCGGATTTACTTATTTTTCAATTAAAATCAGGCCAGTGGCTTTATTTAGCATGAGCCTTCTGAAATGATGGCACCTTGTAAACAAATACTGGGACCTAACATGAGTCATTTTTATACAGAAACATGAACTTTTCTCTTCATAATTTTTCACAGTGCCTTTTCATTCTGCCATCAGAGAACATAAATTTACAAATAAAAATTCATTCGCCTACCAGTCGCACATACTAGAGTCATGCACAATTAAAAATGGAAGGCTTACTTTTGCCTATGAATTCTAAGCAGTTCTGTTTTAAATTTGCAGATATAACTCTTAAGGTAAGGACTTTGAGATGGAGGTTCTGAATCTCATTTAAAATCCATGAAGCAAGACTGATAAATGGCCATCTTTGTCTGGTTTTGGCATCTGGATCTATATCACTTTTAATGTAACTTTGATTCTAAAGTACTTGCGGGATAGTGTAGGTGCAAGAAGATTTTCTAGACCTGCAGAGGACTACAGCTAGGGAAGCTCGAATGCTCAGGGTAGTATGGTGGGATAAATTAGGTCTACAATTACACACTTGGGTTCTAATTTGCCACTTACAACCTCTGATATCTTGAGCAAACACTTCCTCAATTTATTCAATGGTAAAATGAAGGGTTCGGACTAGATGACCTTTAATATTTTTTTGAACTCCAAATCTATAAGGCTATGTCCTCTAAAGTCCCTTCTGGCTAGTTCAACTTTCTCATTTTATACATGAGGAAATAGTGGGAAATGAACTTGAACCCCTAATTCCCATAGTTCAACCCAGGAATCTGGCATCTATTTCATAGCTCCGTGCTCTTGTTGCCATCACTACTTAATCACGTCATTTTAAAAAAGGAATTTTGATTCACTTTACAACATTTTTATCTTTGGATTTGGCTCAAAATTAATCATAGTTAGCATTTCTTAAGTGTTTTAAGGTTGGCAAAGGGTGTTACAAATACTATCACCTTCCCGCCCCCCCCAACAACAATGCTGGGAGGTAAACACAATAATTATCCTCATTTTATAAATGAGGAAACTGAGGCAGACAGATGGTAAGTGACTTGCCCAGGTTCATTCAGCTAATAAGTGTCTAAGGCAGGATTTCAATACAGTTCTTCCTGACTCCATGCCCAATGTCATTCATACTTCGCCACCTCACTTTTATTAAACCTTTCATTTTATTAAGCCCTTATCATGTGCCAGGCATTGGCCTAAGCACCAGGGATACAAAGACAAGAATCCCCTCAAATAGCTTATGCTATATCACCTTATGTTCTTTTACCTCTGACTCTTATTGTATGTCCTATGCTAAATCGTGTCACCTTTCTTTACCTTGGTTTCTTCATTTATAAAATAGTGACATTCATACATATAGTGCCAACATTATAGGGTTAGTTTGAGATTCAAATGAGATATTGTGTATAAAGGGCTTTGAAAAATTCACAATGGTATATAAATGCCAGTTATCATTAATATTGCCAAGTACACCACATTAGCATAACATCATATAGTTAGCAATATAATATGCACTTTATGAATTTGAAATGAAAAGCTATTAATGGGGGAAATATGACTTAGAATAGTAGAATCTCAAGTTATAATCTACATGCAAATGATCAGAGAAGGGATAATGGTAGCTTGGTCCTTTTGTGAGATTAGGTCATGATGCTGAACGTCTGAAAGTCATGGAATACTGAGATCTTGAACAGTGAAAGTTAAAGGTCATCAGAGAGAAATATCAAAGCACATGGACATGCAAGCTATAATCCATTACTGACCAACACATGCACAGGAGAGATGGAGTCAAGGATGTCATCGGGAGTATGTAGGACAAGGAAAGAAAATGGGCCAGTCACATGACAAGAATAAAGGAAAACTGATGACCACCACATGTGTTCCACCACTGTCTATGCCTTGACAACAGGCCTAGAACAGAACTTGCTTTTTTAGTGTGTATCATGGACAACCCTTTCAACGGTCAGTCTGGCAAAATCTTTGGTCCCCTTTTTGAAATAATGTGCTGAAGTTCATTGAAAAATTTGTAGGATTGCCAGGGAAACCAATTGTATTAAAAACAATTAACAACGTGTTAAAAAAAAAAAAGTTCATGGATCCCAGGTGAATATCTCCTACCCTAGAGGAAGGCTTCAGCATATTGAGTGGAGGCCCTGTGGTGGGCTTTTTGGAGGGTCTAGAAAAAGGTTTGAATGGATGGGCAGCCATAGGATGGCTATATGCTGTATCCTTAGAGAAATTGCCCAAAACTATGAGGTCACAGATCTGTCAAACATTGAAATAAAGGGACAGAGAAAATCTATCATTGATTTTATATTCTGGACTTTGTTTTCTCAGGTTATGAGAGAACAGGCTTAAAAAATCAAGTGTTTAAGTAAGGAGGAATCCACTCATTACTATATCAACACTTTTTTCAAGGATCAGTGATCTTGGCTTTGTGTGCACTCCCTCTAATGACTTGTTTAAATCCACCATGCCTTAGTTGTCTAACTTTGTGAGTAATTATGGTCAGCAAAGAATACATCACCTCCAAGTGATGAAAATTTGTATATTACTTAATCTAGTCCTCAGAGCACAGCCTGGGAAACATAATGAAAGTCTTTTTGGCCTCTCTGGATCTGCTAGAGCTTCTTCTCCATTGACCTAGACTTAAGTAATCAGAGTCACCTCTAGCCCACCACAAAATCTCAAAGGAAGACTTCAATGAAAGTTCTAATGCAAACTAAAAGTCAGTTTGATCATGGTTCAAGGTTTAAGATATCCAGATGGAAGTCCCAATCTGTGTTGACTGACTCCCACCAAGGCAGGATTTTTAATCTTTCCTACCTCCCCTCAGTGATGAAATTATGAGAAAGCTCCATAAATAAGGTCAGATGATCATGGATTTAGAGCTGAGAGGAAAATCAGAGGGCATTGAGTCAAAATTCTTAACTTTTGCAGATACAGAAACTTAGGCTCAGAAAAGTTAAATGACTTATTCAAGATCATGTAGTTAGTATGAGAAGTGGAATTTGAATCCACATCTTTCTGACTGTAGATTGAGTACCTTATCAACTACAGCACACTACCTCTCTCAGATCAATTGGAGTATTAAAATAGTTATCATTCACCAGCTTTTAGTAAAGTAAATCAAAGGCTATAGATTGTATCCAGGTAAGGAAAGACAATGAAGAAGAAATTCCTGAAGTGATAAGGCTGACATCCAAGTTGTGAACAAATCAAGTTTTCTAAAAGAGCACTGTTTTGCATCCAGGTTCGACTTCATCATAATCCAACTCTGCTCCAGCACTCTTGGCAGTAGTCATTAATATCTGATAAAGGTCACGCAAGAAGAATGGATTTCACAGACTGTGGAATAAGCTTCTTATGGTGCAGTATACTTGTCGGGCAGTGAAAAGGGAAGGTACCAAACTGTTCACCAAAGTTACTCCAAAAGAGTTAATGGCAGAGACTTTGAAGACAATCAATTCAAGTTGCGATAATTATATTTCTAAATGAAATCTTAGACCCAGGCAACCACTTACCCTCTTATAAGATTTACCTAGCAGAGTGACTTTTCCGGAACTCTCTCTTTGGTGAGCAACATTAAGAGGAAATGATTAAATAATGGCCTTTGTATTGCAGGTGAGTAGGTGAACTTATTAATTTTTAACAGCAGAAATCTATATTTTCCCTACATTGCCTAAAAGACTAAAATGGAAGCAAAAATATTAGTGGGGTAATTAGTATCAAATAACCTTTGAAGGCCACCAGAAGTTTTCTAATTATTTCTGTCCTTTCCTGATACCTACTGGGTCGTGAAAGTGTTCATCCACTCAGCTGCCAGGCCTTATTAAATTTTCACAACACAGCTTCCATACTTTTCTTTCTCTTTACTCTCATGGTCATTGTCCTCCTTAATTCAGGCCCTTTTCCCCTCTCAGATTACTGTAATAGTCTCCTACATGGCCTCCCTGCCTCCAGGTTATTCCCCACATAGCCACCATATTGATATCTCTAATTACACAAGTCTTACTATGTCACTATTGCTCTGGAGCTTCCTTTACTCCCTATCACCCCTAAAATAAAATATAAGATCTTTTGTTTGCAATTTGTAAAACCCTTGACTATCTGGCTGTAACTTCTCTTTCCAGACCACCCATTATGACTGCCCCCATTCAAAAAGATGTTGATCTACTCAAACTATCTTACTTGCTGTTCCTTGTACACAACATTTTGTCTCTCTCCTCAATAGCTTTTAGCAGACTGTTCTTCCTGACTGGAATGCACTTTCTCCTCACCTCAGTCCTTTATTGTCCTAATTCATGTCATTTTTGTCCCTAGTATTCTAAAAGAATGACAAAAAAAATCACAATGCCACGGTCAAAGTACAGTGTGTCTAACTGCGGCTGATCAGACCAATACTAGCTCACAAGGTTCTACTACAGGTCAGACACAAATAGTGCATTTGAACATTTGGGATGGAGATATCTCTAAATTTGCATTCCTCTCATATTTTTCTTGAGCTTCTGCCATTCTACTTTCCTCATAGAGCACAACAGCTTTGATGGGGGTACCATGCTGGATGATTCTGTGCCAAAGTCTCCTATGACTCACAATCAATCCTGAAGTTCTTCAGAGAAACTTTAATAGCATCCTTGTATTGCATCTTCTGACCGCTGTGTGAGTACTTGCCTTGTGTGAGTTCTCTGTTAAATAGTCTTTTAGGCAAATGTACATTTTGGACAAAGTCATCAGCCCATCACAGTTGCCCTCTCTGCAATAGAGTTTGAATGCTTGGAAGTTCAGCAGGAGAGAGGACCTCAGTGTCAGGTACTTTATCTTGCCAGGTGACCTTCAGAATCTACCAAGACAATTTCAATGGAATCAATTCAATTTCCTGGAATGTTGCTGGGAGACTGTCCAGGTTTCATAGGCGTGCAACAACGAGCTTAGCATAACAGCTTTGTAGCTCTGTAGTCCTTATTTTGGTAGGCAGCCTAACACTTCTCCCCCACACTTTCTTTGGGAGCTTCTGAAATACTGAGCTAGCTCCGGCAACGTGTGCATCAATCTTATTATCTATGTGTACAGAACTAGAAAGTATACTGCCAAAGGAATTGAAATCCACAGCATTCAAATGTTCTCCACTTTCTGTAATCGATGGTTCCTTGTATGGATGGTGCAATTCTGGCTGGTGGAGAACTTTTTTTTTTGATGTTAATTGTCCAAATCAGCAGAAATGGCAGAGAATCAATACATATTCTGTTGTGTTTCACCCTCAGAGGTTGCACTGAGTGCACCACCGTTTTTGAACAAAATAAATCATGCACCAACTCTCCATCCACTTTAGTCTTGCCTTGCAGCCTTTTCAAGTTAAATAACTTACTGTCCTTGGTTTCGTTTTCATCCTCATTGAAGGTGAGGACAATATCATTGAAAACATGTTAAAAAGTGTATGAGCATGCACACAACCCTACTTCGCTTCACTGGTAATTAGGAAAGCACAAGAGCAGTGTCCAGAATCCATGCAAGCATGTCATCATGAAAATGGAGCATAATAATGAGCTTCTCTGGGCAACCACATTTTGCCATGATCTCCCATAAACCCTCATGACTGACAGCATTGAAGGCCTTATATAGATTTCCAAACATTGTGTACAGATCTCTGTTCTGCTCCTGGCAGCTCTCCTGGAATTATTGGGCAGCAAGCAACATCTTGAGTTTTTATTGGACTTTTCTGAAGCCACAGTGGACCTCTTCTAGTATAGATCAGCTTATTAATGGGGATTCTGGCAAGAATGTTGACACCAGTAATTAAGAGAGGCCCCCCCACCACCACCATGGTTGTTACAGTGCAACCTATTTTCTTTATCTTTATAGATTTGGACAGTGAAGGCATTCTTGATCTCCTGGGGGATAACCTCTTGTCATACAAAATGGAAGATTTCAGTCAGCTTTTGTATTGACCTCCTGCCTTCTAGATCTCTGAATGGAATAAGCACCAGGTGTTTTGCCATGTAAGAGGAGCCTAATGGCATGCAAAACCTCTTCTTTAGTTGGAAGTTTAGCTAGAGAGGGATTGATTTCAACCTGAAGTAAACAGTCAATGGCTTCAGCATTGATTAAAGACTCTCTGTTGAGAACATGATGGAAGTGTTCAGCCCATCCCTCCAGGATCACATCTTTGCCACTCATCAGGGTGGCTCCATCAGCACTGAATAGCTGAGGTGCTCCAAAGTTTTTTACCCATAAATAGCCTCAAGGGCATCATAGAAGAACTTTGGATTGTTACTATCAGTATAAAACTGCATCTCATATGCCTTCTTACTGAGTTAAGAGTCCTGTATCTCTCTAAGCTTCACTTTGCCTTACTTCTGATAGAGTTAATGCTGCTTTCTTAGAGATGATGATATGTCCTGCTGGCAAACTCTGTGGAGTTCTTGTTTTTCCCTTGGTAGTTTTTGAATTTCCTCATCATGTTTATCAAGCCTATCTTGATGTTTGTGAGTGTTCTGGCCCACATGAGCAAACGCGGAGCACCAAATCTCTAAAACCTGCCCACTTCTTTTCTGCTTAGAATGTTGTTCACAGTCACTTCAAAGATAAACTCAAATGCCAGCTCGTATTAGAAGTTTTGTTTTTCTTATTTCCCTAGAAAATCACTTTGCACTTGTTTTGTGTAGACTGTGTGTATACATATCCTCCTCTTTCATCCTCATAGAATGTAAGCTTCTGAAGGGCAGGGATTCACTTATTTTTGTCTTTGTTCCTGGAACCTAGAGTATTGCATGACATACAGTAAACAATTTATAAATGTATGTTGAATTGAATTTAAAGATGAATAAAGAAAACAGTATTCAGTTTTCCTGTAATAGATCTGTGATTCCATTCATTCAATAAACATTTAACAAATGGCAACTTGACAGGTACTAGTATACAAAGAAAAAGGCAAAAATGACTTGATCCTTGTGGAGTTTACACTTTTGGGGGGATAGGAGAGGAAGGGCTAACTAGTACACAGATGAATAGATGTAATAGATGCATAAACCCATAGTAATTTTGGTGGTAGAGGTCAGTAGCAACTGTAGGATATGAGGTAAGGCCTTGCTCATACAGAAGACAGCACTAGAGCTGATCCTCAGTCCAGGCATATTTCTCTCCATTTTATAAATGAGCAACCTGAAGCTTAGGAATCTACAGTCCCATAACTAGTGTGGGTATAATATTAAACTCAAGTCTTCTGACTGCTCTCATTCACAAGAGTGGCAAAGGCAACTTGATAGAAAACCCAAACTTCATTTTCATTGTATGGCAACTGATGAGCAGAATGATTTATGTTCCTTGAATAAAGCTTGGTGTTCCAATCAATCAATCGGTTGATTAATAAACATTTATAAAGTGCCTTTTATGGTCCAGGGACTATCCATGGTGCTGAGGATACAGAGATGATATCAAATAATGCATTTCCTCAATGAGTTTGTATCCTCTTCTCGAAGACAAGACACAACATAAATAAATAAATAAAAATTAAATACAAGTTAAATTTTGGGGGTGGGGGAAGGTTGGTAAAGGGGGGAAGCAACTAGGGAAGCAAGCAATATTTCACATAGAAGACAATGCTTAAGCAGATTTTTATAGCTAACACGGGATTTCAAGAATTGGAGGTGAGAGTTATGCATTTCATGCATGAGGGACAGCCTACGTAAAGGCTCAGAGATGGGAGATGGACAGTCAAGTGTAAGGAAAAGCTAGATAGTCATTTTTGACTAAACTATAGATTGCTGGAAGGGGAGTAATATATAATAAAGTTTGAACATTGGTTAAGGCCAACTTATGAAGGACTTTAAAAGACATTTCAGTCATAGCTTTATGAAAAGTTATGGAGATGGGAAACAAAACATTGTGTACAGAGAATAAAATGCTGTGTACTTATGAATGACAAGTGGTCCAGTTTGATTAATCACTGGTTGTATTCCTTTCAGGTCTTCTCATTTTCCACCATTCTTGTCCACCTCACAAATATTCCCTAGAGCAGGGGTGCTTGACCCTTTGGTACCATGGACCGCTTAGGAAGGTTGGTAAAACTTTTGGACGCCTTTTTGGAATAATGTTTTTATTTATTTAATTTTTAAATTATGGAGTAAGACAAGAATTTCCATGATAGCATAATAAAAAGAGGTGATTGAGCATGAAACTGCAAATCTATTATATACAACTTGCTATTCCTTTTAGATATATAATAAAATTTTCATGTAAATTTCTTTTTTTTTCTTTTTTCCCCTCCTTATCCTTGACCTGGAGATGGCTACCATTAGACACAAATAGACATACACACACACACACATTTGTGTATATATATACATATATATATGTATATACATATATATACATATATATACATATATATACATATATATACATATATATACATGTGTGTATATATGTATATATATACACACATACATACATATACATATACATATATATACATATATATATATATATACACACACATATACATACTTCTATTTATCACTTCTTTTTATGGATACAGATAGCATTTTTTAACATGCCCTTTATACTTAATTTGGATATTTATAATAGTCAAAATGACTTACTCACTTAAGGTCATTCTTAAAACAAAATTGCTGTTACTGCATTCAATGTTATCTTAGTTCTGGTCATTTCACTCTTCATTATTTCACGCAAGTCTTTCCATGTTTTTTCTAAGATCATTGACCTCATCATTTCTTATAGCACAGTAGTATTCCAAGGTGAAGAATTGAGTGAAGCCCACAGAGGCAGTCTTGCCCAAGGGTTACTCAGGTAATTAATGACAGGACAAAAATGTAAAGCAAGTTTCTCTGATTGCAAACTTGGAACATTCTCCATTTTACCTCATTTCATGAATGTAAGGAGTACCCTGAAAAAATATTGGTTATAGGTGTTCAGCTATAATTGACCTTTGAAGTCTTCTGGACCAGCTCTCTCATTTTAGAGAAGAGGAAACAGCCAAGTGAGTTCAAACAACTTAGCAAGCTCGCTGATTAGTTAACTGGAGAAGGTTGAATGTGAACCCTGATACTTTTTTCCAAACCCATTGCACCTTTCACTGCCTCTCAAATAACTCCCAGTTTGATCAATTAACCTTCAAAGGGTCAAAATGCAGAAAAGTTGAATGTCCTTTTAAAAAAAGGATCCAAATTCGCAATTTTATTAATATGAGGAACTCTCTGTCTAGAAACTTCTCGCACTTATGCAGATTGGTGACTCTTCTGCAATTTACAGCCTTAGTTATCTGAGGGTACTAAGAGGTCAAGTGACTTCAATACAGTCACAAAGCTAGTGTTTTCTGGTATATTGATGGAAATTATCTTACAGAAGAACAGAAAATCTTCAGAAAAATCCAGGAAAGCCAGGTTTTTAAAAAGCCTTCCAAATTTCTTATATATTAAGGGCATCTGTAAAAAATGGATATAATCCTCTTTTGTTGTAATATGATGAAAGGTCAGAAGTGATTCACACTGTGTTTATACTCCAGGTCATTTTTTTCTCATTTTAACACTGTCTCTATTTTTAAAATATTCAGAGAATTTGGAACATGTTTATTTCCTTATTGTATTGCCCTATATTATTGTTGGTAGAATGGCTTCCATCACACCCATTTCAAGTTCAGTATTGAAAAGAGAAGTGCAGTGGAAACACACTAAACTTGGAGTAGAAGCCCCACATTAAAATTGAAGATTTGTTATATGTGTCCTGTTTGTTAGGTATATGCAAGTCCCTGGGTCTCTCTGTGCCTCAGTTTACTTATTTGCAAAATGAGGGAATTGGATTAGATAACCTCTAAATTCTCTTCTAGCTCTAGAGCCATGATCTGAATTCCAACTTTCTGTTGAATTCAGTTAAACATGCGTATATGAAGTACCTACTATATGCCATACATACAATATGTTAGACACTGTGTGTACAAAGATAAAAGGTTCTCTGCCCTCAAAAAGGGTACATTCTATGCCTGATTAAGACATTTGTCCACCTAAGCAAATATAGTCGTCTGATGTAATTTCAAGTTTTATAAGAAGAAAAGACATGACAGTTTCTTGATATTAACACAGATATGATGAGAATACATTAAAAATGAGTTTCACGGGGAAGAAAGACAATTCATTTCAATATTAATTTATAGTTTATGTCAAAATGGCATTTAGCATTTTCACTTTGAGGATGCGATTTTTTTTTAACATCTAGAAGTATGTTTCCCTGTGGTAAAGGTCTCAGTGATATCTTTGTAAGAAATGGCTAAGCTCTATGCTTAAACAGGCAAGATGGATAAAATGTGGATTTTAATAAAAGTTCAGGGAATTCAATTGATTTAGACATTAGTTCTCTTTCTGGGTGGACCCATGGCCCAAGGCAAGGCACTCAGCTTCTCTATAATTCTCTTTCCCTTATATAGTCTTCATCTGAGGATTTAAAATATGAATAAATCATTATTTGTAAGATATCCAGAATGCATAGATAGAAATATCAGAGAAAATATTACACCAAAAAATTCAACATTAGCCCTTAAATATATATCCATGACTGTCCATGAGTTTTACAAGTTATTAAATATTTTTAAATATTTAATTTTAAAAAGATATTTACATTTAAATATTTTTTAAGTAATCTAGTTTTTCACATAGAGATGGAGTTGATAGCCCCCAATTTTTCTTCCAAATCGGAGATTGAATGTTTCATAGGCTCACTGATTTAGAACTGGTCCTAAGAGCTCACCAAGTCCAACCTCTTCATTTTACAGAGAAGGAAACTAAGACCCAGAGACCTTAAGTGACTTGCTCAGGGTAGCAAAGGGAATGAATGACTGTACTTGCTCCAGGGTTCTTTGACTTGGAATTTGCCTAGCAATTTTTACTATTCTTGTTCACACCTAAAAAACCAGTCTAGGATGATGTAGTAGCAAAAGCACTAGGCTTAGAGTCTAAATTTAAGGGCTGCTCCTTTCATTTACTGATTATTTATGTAACTATGGATTTCTAAGTCTCAAATTGCTCATCTGAAAAATGGGGATAATATTACTTGTACTTCCTACAACAACAGAGTTGTTACAAAGAAAGAGCTAATAGAATTGTAAGCTTCTATAATTGTGGTAAGAATAATAACAATAACAATATTAAAAGCTTATGCTGATAAAGTAACTTTAAGATGCATAAACTACCTTACATACACAGCGTCTCTTTGATCCTCTGAAGAAGTGCTGTTGTTCACATCTTTGTAGAGGTAAGGAAACTGAGGCTTAGAGAGTTTAAGTGCTACTCCCAGAGTCACAGAGCAAGCAGGTGTCTAAAGAGGTATTGAACCCAGGGCCTGCAGATTTCAGGTTCAGTTCTCCTTCCACTGTGCTTAGCTGCATCTCTGAGGCATATTAAGCATATTTTTTTCATTATGTGAGAAATTTGATTTATCAAATTAATTCAAAAGTATTACACACCTACTGTGTGCTAAGCACAGAGGCATCTAAAATGAGATTACTTTATAAAAAAATTAACCAATAAAATATTGCTATCATTATAGAAACAGTTCATTCACTGAGAGAAAAGAGCAATCTAATAGATTTGGAGCCTCAAGGGATATTCAAAGTCATATAGTTCAACTCATCCATTTTGTACATGTTAACACTGAGGCCTAGAGAGATGAAGTTACTTGTCCAAGATCACACAGCTAGGGTTTGAACCAATTCTTTCTGACTCCAAATCCAACACCGTTGCCATGATGTCATGTTGTCTCCTGAGGACATTCACGTTTGGTGTAAATAATACCTACAAGAATTAATTTTCTTCACAATTAAATACTTTCTTGTTTGCTATAGTCTGCACTGTGATGTCAACATGGATAGCATTTCTTGCGATTTGTTCTAAAACTCAAGAAAACTGTTGTCTCAGTGTGTGCATGTGCATATGTATGGCACATGTGTGTATAGCTGGGGGTGTGATACGGTGACATGAACAAACACCTTTACAGTTGTTAATAAAAAAGGTATTTTCATTATTCGAGGTGAAGGACATTCTTAAAATTCAGAACTTCTACTCACTTACCAGTTGATAAACGGTTGTAGGATATGAATAGGTAGTTGTTCAGAAGAATAAATCAAAGCTATTAAGTCATATAAAAAAATCTCTAAATCTCCATTGATTAAAGACACACGAATTTAAATGACTCTGAGATACCACCTGACAGTCATCAGGTTAACTAATATGATAGAAAAGGGAAATGACAAATGTTGGAGGGGATGTGGGGAAATAGGTACGCTGATGCAATGCTGAAGCTGTGAACTGGTCCAACCATTCCGGAAAACAATTTGGAATTATGACCAAAGGGACATAAAACTGTGCATGCATACCCTTTAACCCAACAATAACTCTATTAGGTCTGCATTCCAAAGGGATCAGAGAAAACAGAAAGGACCTCTGTGAACAAAAATATTTACAGCAGCTCTTTCTTTTTTTGGTAGCAAAGATTTGGAAATTGAGAGGATGCCCATCAACAAGGAAGCCCGGGTCACTGAAATGTAGAGTATGTGGAGAGGAGTAAGGTGTAAGAAGACTGAAAAGATAGGGAGAGACAAGATTGTGAAGGGCTTTAAAAGCCAAAGAAAAGGTTTTAGGATCTAGGAAGTAATATGGAGCCACTGGGATTTACTGAATGGTGGGCAGGGTGAAATGGTCAGATATGTTTTAAGAAGATAAATCTGATAGCTGAATGTAGGATATATTAGAATAGGGAGAGATGAGGCAGGGAGACTTAACAGCAGGCTATTTCAATAATCCAGGTGTGGGGTGATAAGAGTCTATACCAGGGAGGTTGAAGGATCAGAGGAGTCATGTTATGAGAGTTGACATGACAGGTCATAGCAACAGATTGGCTACGTGGAGTGAGAGAGAGGGAAGAGTTAAGCACGACACCCAAGTTGTGAGCCTGGCTGATTATTAGGATGGTGGTGCCCTCAACAGTAACAAGAAAGATAGGTAAAGGGAAAGGGCTTGTTGAGGGTTAGATTATGAGTTCACTTTTGGATATGCTGAGTTTAAAGTATCTACAGGACACTGGAGATAGGAGACTTGACGTCCAGAGAGAGGTTAGAATTGGACAAGTAGCTCTTAATATCCTGCATAAAAATGATAATGGAAACCTTGGGAGCTGATGAGATCACCAAGAGAAACAGTATTAGATGGAGAAAAGAAGAATGCCCAGGATAGAGAGCACAGGGACAACCCCAGTTTTTAGGCATCATGCTGATGATGATACAGCAAAAGAGAGTTATGAGTTATCAGAAAGGAAGAGAACCAGGAGAGGAAAGTGAGAAGAAAGCCTAGGGAGAAGAGGAGAATCAACAGTGTCAAAGGCTGCAGAAAGGTTGAGAAGGATGAGGGTCGAGAAAAGGCCATTAGATTTAGCAAGTAAGATGCCACTAGTGACTTTCGGGAGAGCAGTTTTAGTTGAGTGATGATGTAAGAAGGAAGACTTCAAAAAGTTAAGATAATGAGAAAAAAGAGGAATTAGAGGCAATAATTGAAAATAGCCATTAAAGAGATATAGGACAATAGCTATCAGGGATGAAGGGATCAAGTGAGGGCTTTTCTTAAAGGATAGCAGAGACGTGGACATATTTGTGGGTAGCAGAGAAGCACCTAGTAGACAGGGAGCAAATGTAATGTGTGTTAACATAAATTTCTAAGGGGTTGATTATATTTTGGATTGTTTTGTACGTATGAAAGTATCACGTTAGTATTTTTCCAATTTAGGCAATTAAAAAGTTGATTAAGGCTATTGTAAAATTATTAGAAAAATCATCATAGTCATTACAAGCCAAATAAGAATGAATTCAGGTCATAAGAAAGTTTTAGAAGCTGTTTATTTCCCGTAATTAGAATATTTCTACTTGTAAGACCTAACAATTAATTAAACTGAGCTTAATCAGAGAAAAAAAAGACTAATGGGCTTATTCACATTTCTTTTATTTTTGTTTCTTATTTCTCTCCTCTTCTCTCTCTCTCTCTCTCTCTCTCTCTCTCTCTCTATCTTTCTTTCTTTCTTTCTTCCCATCTGTACATTTTTCTAGTTCACTGGCTTTTTTTGTGCCACAGAGAGAAACATTGTGGAAATCAGAAGGTATAGAAAATGAAAAGTCAGTAGCCCTGGGTTCAAGTCTTTCCCTATTTACTTATTATCCTTATGACCCTTGGTAAGCCTTTTAATTTCTCAGAACTTCAGAGCCATTGTCTGTAAAGTGGAATTGATAACATCTACCTTTCAGGGTTCTTCAGAGCAAAGCCCTTGGCAACCCTTAGAGAATACTAGACAGAGACTGCATGTATGGGGAATATGACTTAATCTATAGGATAACTGGATCCAGATTCTTACAGGATGCCTTATGACAATGTCATACTCTATTCTTAATTTAGAAAATGAATACGCAAGACAATTCCATGGTTCATTAGGGGCTGAATTGAGACTGTTAGCTATGCCAAGAGGGAGCACAGTATGGGGGCTGGAGAGCCAGCCTCAGAGCTAATAAATCCCAGCTTCGAGTGTTCCCTCCAGTATATGCTATCTGTGTTGCCCTGGGCACAACCTTTGGGGGCTCTAGTCAACTCTTTAAGATCATAGTTTTCAGTAAGGATGCCAATCTGTATTGATAGAGAGAGTTTCCTTATACAGGAGCTATCTATACTTGAGAAATTACCAATCTAAAACTTGTCTTAATCTTATTGTCTAAGTAGCAAATTCATGGTATAGGAGAAGGAAAATTGCTCATCATAATAATTATTGTTAGCAGAAACAAACCTGTGATTTTATTGGCCTAGGAAAACTCTTGTGTAGAAACTCCTGCCACCAATGTCAATTGACTATCAGAATGCCATTTATAGCCTCAGGTGTATCATGACGCTGCAGAGATAAATGACTTACGCATTATTACAGAGATAATATATGTCAGAGGAAGGACTTGACCTGAATTCTTCACAAGCCCAGGGCTTGCCCTCCTAACCATTAGAGTAGACTGTCATTTAGGCAGGTAGATCCCATTGTCCTAATGATTCTACTTTGTTGAATGGAAATTTCAGAATCTTTAATGGTATCTATTGCTAAGGAGATGAAGGTGAAAAGCACTATTACTTCGTGGTCCTATACTTTCATTAGTTACCTTTAATTTTTATAATCCCAAGATTGATTATAAAATATGAGACCTTTAATTGGATCAGTAAGTGACAGAAGACATTTTATTCCATGCTGTGATTCATTTCCTTGGGGGAAAGGTTGTTCAGTCCTCTCAAGATAGCTTGCTTTATAATAAGAAAAGAGAAATGTCCTATACTAAGTAAGTCTTTATTAATGATCCTTTCCCTTTGGTCTCTGCTTTCCTTTCTATATTATGGTAAAATATCCACTTTGTTTATATCTCTATAATTTTCGCTATGACTATCACACTTATTTTTATTTTTCTATCTCTATGTCCATCTCTTTCTCTTTCTTTATCTCAGTCTCTACCTGCACATCTTTCTCTACATCTTATATTTAACTCTCTCTCTTTCTTGTTTTTTTCCTTCTCCAATTTCTCTATTGTCCTATCATCAAGCTTCAACTCTTCTCTCTTTTATGTTCTGCGCACTTTGCTTATGTATGTAGGCTAGAACTCTTTCTCCCAATGTCTATCCATAAATTCCATTGTGCCAATAATTTTATCTTTTATATTTCTGCATTTATATCCATTGCCCTAAGAGAGTTGAAGTATGGCAGCTAATCCAATCAAAGCTTATCTCGTGAGAGTTTATTAAGAACTGCCATGTGTCAGGCATTGTACTAGGTCATGTCAACATAAAGACAAAATACAAAATAGTCTCTAGCCTTCAGTAACATCCATTACACTTGTTTATCAAATACATAGAGAAACATATACTTGGGAATTTGAAGAAGGAAAAAATGCTACCTTGAGTAATAAGCGAATATTCATGCTGGAGATGGTCCATAGGCTAAGGAAGCTAGGGTTTCTAAATAACGGAAGTGAGGAAGGAAAGCCTTGTAGGCTGAGATTTAGACCTGAAAGGGTCTCTAGGAATCACCATATCCAACTTTACCTCCCTTATTATTTTTTTTTTTACAAGTTAAGAAACTTGAGTGTAGGGGGGTTAAGTGACTAGCATGGGAGGTAGCTTGTGCAGAGGGATGCAAAGTTCAGGGAGTAGCAAATGGATTGATTTGGTAGGAACATCGATTGTGAGATGGTGAATAAGGCATTGCAAATTGTAAACAGGCTAGAGACAAATTCAGAATGGACTCTAGATCAGAAACTAGGGAGTTATTTTGTCCTGAAGACAAGAGAGAATAACTCAAAGTTCTTGAAGCAGGGGCTACCATAGTCAGAAGTGATTTTGGAAGGTTATTTAGGTGGATATTCTGAGGATGGACTAGAATTGGAAGCTACAGGAGTCCAGGAGTCCAATCACAGGGCTACAATGACAGTTTGGCTTAGAAATTGTCTAGTACTATGGTGATGGCTCTGTGAAAGGAACAGATGAAAGATTTCTTCTCCAGGTAGAATAATTGGATTTATTGGATACACGGGGTGAGTTGAGGATGGTATTGAGGTTAAAAGTCTCAGTGACCAGAGGGACTGTGGTACCCTCAACAGAAATAGGGAAGTCTACAGAAGAGTTGAAGCTAGTGGTTAACATAACAAGTTGTACTTTAGAAGCATTGATTTTAAGCTTCCATTGAAAATGTTCAGCAGGCAATTAGTGATGTGGGATAGGAACCCAGGAGAGTAACTAGGGCTGGATACACATACATGCCTATGTATGTACATATATATATATATGTGCATGTATATGTATACATGCAGATATACATGTGCACATATATCTGTATTATGAATCTATGTATGTGTGTATATATGCACAGAGATATTGAATACTTAGAAGAGTATGTCATCAAGCGAGAGACAAAGACAGATACAGAGACAGGGAGAAAGAGAGATACAGGTGTTCACTGAGACATGTATTCACATTTAGAGAATGAAAATGGAACACTATTCTTCAAAAAAAGATCCAGGACTGGTCATAAAGGTAACTAGACAACCAAGAGAGAACAATGTAATAAAAACCCAGGGAGCAGAAAATATCTAAGAGGAGGGGAAATATTGATCAGGTCAAAATCTGAGAAAGGTGAGGAAATAGAACAAAACTAAGAGAAAGCCATTCATTCTAGTGATTCTTTGGTCCCAACCTTTGAGAAAGCTGTTTCATTGAGGGGTGATATTCAAAGCCATACTCCAGGAATTGGAGGAAGAAGGGGTGGAGATGAAGTGGAAATAATTAATGGTTTTTTTGATTGTGTCTTTTGATGTGTGATTGTGAAAGGGAATAGTGTTGTAGAATGATAGTTTTGGGGTCAAATATCATTTTTTTTTTAAGTTGGGGGTGTGTGTGAAAAGATTTTCAGGCAGTAAGAAAAGAGGCCATTGATAGGGAGCAACTGAAATTTGGACTATTTGGAGGGTTATTGAAAGGCCAAGTTCCAAGAGGAAATAGGACATAATAGATGGAGAGGATAGAAAAATAGGTATAAATAAGAATAATAGAATGTTTCATTTCTGTTTTTGTGTGCACTATCGTGCCTAGCACAGTGCTCGGCAGAATGAGGTACTTACTACATGTTATTTGGTTGTTTCATTGGAGTAGAAGGTCCCTCCTCTGAAGAGAACATCTAGACACCCATTGGGGATGGATGACCTCTTAGTAGAGTGAAGGAGAGGAGATCCTCTGCTGAGAGGGAGAGAGGTGGTAATGCTTGGAGAAAGGCTCAGCTTGCTCCCTGACTAGGATAAAGAGCCCCATCCTACTAAAAGTTGCCCCTACTCCTATCAAATTTTACTGTGTTCTTCCTCTTCAATTAAGTTGTTTCTCTTTCCTTATGTATACATTGCAACCTTATGGTGGAGTGCAAATTCCTTGAAAAGGATGATTAGTCATTTTCTTCTTTGTATCCCCAGCAACCAGTGAGTTGCATATATTATTTTTTCCTTTAAAAAGACTCATTGCATTGAATGAAATTTTACAGTAAAGAGAAGGATCACAAACCTTGGTCTCCTCTGTCCCTGCTTTGTTATCAGGAAATTGCATCAGTAGAAGCAATGAGTTGAATGATGTTCTTAGGAAACTTGTGCAGTGGGAGGAATATTGAATTCAGTGTCACTAGGCCATAGGGTAATATCACTAGGGCTGTAAGGGGCTTCAGAAAACATCAAGTCCGAGACTTTCATTTCACAGTATAGGAAACTGAGGCCCAGAGAGGGGCCATAATTCACCTAGGCTCACACAGCTAGTGTCTGGGACAGTATTTGAACACAGATCTAAGTCCAGTGCTCTCTAGCCACTGCATTCCTTTTTCTCTTTAGGATGTGAGTTTGAATCAAAGCTCTGACACTTATTAGATATGTGCCTTCTGGCATGCCCCTCTTGCTTCCTGGGCCTCAGTTTTCTTATCTGTTAAATAAGAGGAAGGACTAGATGACTTCTAAATTCTCAATAACCCATCCAGGTAGAATTTCTCAGGGTACTGATCTCATCTCAAAAGGGAGTATGTCTTCTCTAACCATGTTCTCTGACAAATCAAAGAGAGTTAAAGTATTTATGTAAAACCCCTTTATTGCTATCAACTTTGGAAAAAGAATCATCAGGTCTCTGATAAAATACTGACAAAAATGATACCTCTTCTCCTTTATATTCTCAGCTTAGTATGGAATAGGCAACTTAAAGCACATTAATCTGGCCTTTCAAGGTTTCCATTGATCTAATCAGTGCTAAGGCCTAAGAGAATTGACTATCCCATTAAAGAGAGTAGGGAACTGACCACTCCTCTGTGATATGCCTTTAGTGAGAAGATAAATGACAGTGCATTTCAATGGTGGATTTCCCTCAAATGTGTATCGAGTCAGGAAACCTTTCTGATTCTGGCTTCTCCACTCCACTGGGGACAGAACTAGAGTTGGCCAAGTGTTTTATACTAAGATTGAAGAAGATTTCTGGAAAGAAGGGCCAGCTCTCTAGTTTTAAGAGCAAGGGTAGATGACTGAGTGTTTGAGCTGCCTTTGTCACTAGCTTATCTTGTGTTTGCTTTGTGTTGAATTTGCATTTTTCTATCTCAGAGCAGTGCTGGTGAAGGGGGTGGGGGATTGTCTGACCCTATAAGACTTTTGATGGAATCATCACGTCATAGGTTCATAGATCTAGAACTTGTAGGGACTGCAGAGATCATGGAATATAACCCCTTTACTTCATAGATCAGAGAACTGTAACCAGACAGCTAAGGTGAGTTGCCTGAAATCATAACCAGTTGCAAGTAGAATGATAAGCATTTGAACCAAGGTCTCATGCCACAAAAATTGGTGTTCTTGCTACACCATCCGGCCTTTCAGCTCATACTTAATGAATAGACCTTGCACCTAGGAGACTTGGTTCAAATCCTGCCTCTGATCATGTAACCGTAAGCAAATCACATAACCTTTTAATGCCTCAGTTTCCTAATCTACAAAATGGAGATATAACACTTGTACCATCTACATTCTTTGCAAGGGTCATAAAAGGGAAGCACATTTAAAACCTTAAGGCCTCATAGAAACTCAAGTTAGTGCTATCCTAGCTTCTGTCTTTCCAAACCTATAATTAATGGTAGGGACAGTAATTGCATCTTCCAATTGAATGCCCCCAAATGTCTTTGATCCCTGACAGTTCAATCACTGAGCAGGACCAAGGAAGGGGCATTGTTGCCCATGACACCCCACTGCAATTCTCCCTACACTTGTATCCCTCTCCTCCAGTAAGCTATGCATATATACATATCTCACCTGTGGCCTCATCTTACCTTGTGTGAAATAACCTTAATTCTACCCATGAGATGGAAGCCTAGTAAGACTTCTCCTGTACAAGGCACAATAGAAAGATTGGTCTTGTTCTTGGATGCTCTGTCTTCTTTGGCTTTTAATTGAAGACCTCAGAGGTTCCCAAAGTTATTTGCCCTACCACCTTCTTTTAAAAAAAATACTCAGTGCCCCCCCTCTGGAAATCTACTTTCTTTAACCCTTCAATGTTTTTTTTTAATTTTAATCATATATACATACACACACACACACACACACACACATATACGTATATATATATATATATATATATATATATATATATATAATTCTTTAAAAATGACTCATCTCAAATTTAATAATTTATTATAAATTGAAGTCTTTTTCCTGCATTGAATTTTTGATAATGTAATACTGCATCATGTAACCATATAGTATCATATTGTAAAAAGTCATTACACAAATATTACTGCCAATGCATACTGGACTTCCTGGCAACATGCAGCATTCTCGCTTGCCAACACCTGCTTGTTAAGACCTGTCAGCACACTTGAACATTGATTGATTATAACTTGCATTTTGAGTGCTTATTTCAGATATAATATAATCACTACTTTAACTCTGTTACACAACAGATGAAACTTGTACAGTTTTTCAAGCTTTTCTTATATTCTCTTCTTTCCTTGTGCTTCCAATGTCCCCTTATTTATATTCAATGGCCCCCAGTTGTACCCAAGGCTACTACTGTCCCCCTGGATCAGTCCACTGCCCCTAAGGGGCAGTATCCCCCACTTCCAGAACGTCTGGTAGAAATTACAAATGTTCAGTGGAAAGAACACTATCTCTGCAGCCATAAGGTGTGGGTTCAAATCTCACCTTTGATATTACCTATAATACCTTCGCCAAATTATTGAACTTTCTTGGGCCTCAGTTTCCCCATGTGAAAAATGAACAGATTGGATTAAATGGCATCTGAAATTTTTTCCAGCTCCAGACCTATGAGCCTATGGATGATAAGCTCAGTATGAGCTTTACAAATATTGACTCATTTAATTCTCATAACAATCCTGGGATTTAGATGCTATTATGACATTAAGGTAAAGACAAGAAAGATATTAAGCCTGAAGAAAGTTAGACAATGTGGATATGATTGCTATCTTTAAAGGATTGTCACTGGGGTAAAAAAAAATTGAAAGGTGTTTAGCCAAAGAGGGTAGAATTAGGAGAAATGGATCAAAGTCACAGAGAGGGCAACTGCGTTTGTTGGAAAGAAAGCAAAGTTTTCAAACACCTGGCATTATCTTAAGTGGAATAGAGTGCCTCAACAGGCAGTTATTTCTTTCTCAAGGAGATTAGGTGACCTGGTTGGGTATGTGGTAGTTGGGAGTGCTTTTGGGGCTGCAGGTTGGACCAGATGGATGCCAAGGACCTATCCTACACTGACAAATGTTTACTTTTAAACTTTAAACTTTAAAACACTTGTATCAGTCCACTTGCTTCAATTCTACCCCTTGCTTGTTCTTTCATATTTAGATGACACTCAACTTGGCTTGAATAATACAAGCCTCTGTAATCATGTTAACTTCCTGTTGCTTCCTATTTGGTCATCCCTTGACTTCCTAATTCCACCTAAATGATATTTTTTATTAGCTTTTCAATATTTTATATAATATATTGCATGTAATAGGTATTTATTCAATGTTTATTAAAATTAATTTTATTTAATTCAATCAATGAATCAATAAGCAGCAATTAGATGCTATTATGTGCTGAGAACTATACTGGGCACTGGGGATAAGTGCCCCTGCTTTCCAGGAGCTTATGTTCTTTCTGGACATGTACATATAACTATGTGCATGATCTATACAACACAGATGCCTCATTTTTAAGAGGCAGTTATTATGAAATGGGGGGATCAGAAATGACTTCATGTAGATGGTGATTGAATTGAGTCTTGAGGAAAACTAGAGAGTCTAAGAGGCAGAAGTGAGGAAAGGAATATTATGGCTAGGACAAAGACATGAACAAGGGAGATGGTATTTCTCATATGTTGAACAGGAAGACCAGTATAAGTGTAACATAGAGAATGTGCAGGGAATAACACGTAATAAGGTTGGGAAGTTAGATTGGGGCTAGACTGTAAAGAACTTGAAATACTAAACTATTTCATTTCTGATCCTAGAACTAATAGGGAGCCACTGGAGTTTATGGAGTAGGGGAGGATGGATGGGAATACAGAGAAAGTTGAGATAAAAAGAAACTTTTGTCATAGTCCAGGTAAAGGAGTGAGGAAGGAAGAACTAGAAAAAAAGAGGAACAAACACTGGCTTGGAAAAGATGTGACTTGTCAACTGATTGCATATGTGGCTAATTAAGAGTAAGAAGCTGAAGATAATATCAAAGTTTTAGTCTGGGTGACAGGGAAGATGGTGATGACCATGAGAGATATAAGAGGCAGAGATAAAAAACAGTCTGGTTTTCATATGAGTTTGGGATTCTAATGGCAAAATTCATTTCAAAACATCCAATAGGCATTGGGCCACATAGGACCCAGAGATCAAAAGAAATGTTAGAGCTGAATGCACAGATCTGTGAGTCATCTGCACTGAGATGTTAATTAAACCCATAAAGGATAGTGAAGGTATAAAATGAGAGAACATGTAGAAATATGATAGAGGACAGAGCATAGGAAAGAGATAATATCTCCCAGTCGCCATGGGGCTGGTTTGAAACCTAACCTCTCTTGATTCTTCAAATTCCTTCCACCAATGCTGATAGTTAGAATCTGTATTACAGATTCAGACAAATTACAAAGGAAAGCAACCATCATCAAGTTAAAGCAGGTAATGATTTAAAATAGAAATAAAGTTGATTTAAAAAGCTAAGAACATGATGGATAAAATTTATGGAGAATTTCTTTTATTCTCTTTGTGTCTTCCCAGAATTATAGAACTCCTCTGTCAAGCCCACAAAATAGAATTAAGTGATGACTTGAGTAATGAACTGGAGAATTCAGACAAAATTGAGTTTTGTTTCCCTGAATTATCTGGCTAACCAATTTGTAGAGTTGCCTTCAGTTTTGAAAGTATTCAGAAATTAAGAGTGTCGAGTATCATTATTCCTGCCAAGGGAGAATTTGGGGATATGAAGGGGGATATGGTCCTTGAAAATAATACAGGACAACACTCATGGCTATCTCTTTTGTGCAATATATTAAACCTCCTGCAGGATAATGCATGCTTAGCCTAAAAGATAATAACCCCCTGCACTGTTAAACATTTAATCATCTGAGAGACATGCAGACACTGAATGGCTTTTGGTCCCAATAGAGTTCAAGCATACTTTGAAATACACATTCTACCAATGGTCCCAGGAAAAGAAAAAAAAAGTCATGTGGCCATTCTATGAATAAACTACCCTTTCTTCATTTTTTAAAAAATTTCCAACAGCTTATAATGCATAGAAGACTGTCAAATCTCTATTCTAGAAATTCCTAGTTATGAGAGTCAATTACTTTTCCATTCAATTTCAGAAAAAGTTTCTTCCATTTTCTAAGCCCTTCCACAGCTTGTGCAAACTAAACATTTTCACATTTCCAGAGCTAAAAAGTATTTATCTTCTGAAAAATGCTTATTTGATGGATGGAACGCTGGAAGATCCTCTATTCGAGGAGAATGCCAGTAAGGTCATAGAGAGGTAAAGCTCTGTTGAGTTTGTTACCTGGACTGCTTGGAACTGGAAGGACAGGAGTATTATGTGGAAAATAGAAATTGGCTTATTTTTACAGGTTAAATGGCTATAATTTCAACGTGTCACACAGTCAGTTCATCATTATTTCAAAAGGAGATTTTTTTATCTGTATACTCCACAGAAAGCAAGGTTAAGAGAGCATTGAGAAAAGAACCCCTCATTTTTGATGTATTAGAAGGAGCAACACCAAGCCCAAACGGATGTCAGAATCACAGAAACTCAGAGTTGAAAGAAATCTCACATGCCAAATGATCCAATCTCTATTTGTTGAATTATCCCCATATAACAAACCCTCAAGAAGTCATTCAGCCTTTATTTCAGACCTTCAATAAGAGAGAACCCACTGCCTTCTCAGGCAGCCAATCACACTTTTGCAAAACTGTAATTGTTATGCTGTATTTCCTGGCATCAAGTGTAGGTTTGCCTGTTTTGCAACTTGTGCAGGTTTCTTCTGGTTTGGCCCTCTAATAGAATGTAATTCAACATGGTATCAAGTGCAGTGTGTCCCTCCTTGTAAGGCTATAGAGGACAGTAATAAACATCTAAAGGGGGTAATGCCATTCCCATTACTCTACATAGACATGCTGGACTGTAGGTATCACCTAAAAGTTGAGCTTCTGCTTCTTCTTCTTCTTCTTCTTCTTCTTCTTCTTCTTCTTCTTCTTCTTCTTCTTCTTCTTCTTCTTCTTTTTGTTTTTTAGGCAATTGGGGTTAAGTGGGTTGCCCAGGGTCGTACAGCTAGTAAGTGACAAGTATTTGGTCCGAAGCAAGATCTGAACTCAGGTCCTCCTGACTCCAGGGCTGGTGCTCCACCCACTGCACCACCTAACTGCCCCTAAGTTGGGCTTCTTCTTAACTCACCCTGGAGATTTACCTCCAACTAGACCTGAGGTTAGCATATAGAATGCTCTGGGCTCCAATTTTCCCCTAAATGTGTCAGAGTGGCAACCTGACACAGCCTTTTGGTATCTGAGCCCGTATTCAGATGAACTAGAGACTCTGAAAACATGGCATATACATGTATATTCAATGTACAAATATAGAGAAACACAATCATTTTGGCACTTTTTATCACATCTACAAATGACAGCATTTCAATTCTATGACATTTATGAAGGATGTGTAGGAGAATAGTATTTAGAAATCACCCAGCTCCTGGCCATATGAATAGATGAATTAAAAAGTATTCATCAAGCCTTACTATGTGCCAAGCACTAGTGATGCAAATAAAATGCCAAAGACAAACCCTGACCTCAAAGACCTTGTATTCCAATGAGGACATATCACACCAGGTGGAGTGGAGCTTATACTTTGCTGTCCGTATGATAGATTACAAACAAGGTGAGTGGAGGACAGCTGTAGGGCTCTCGTGGAAGTTTCTTCCATTTTGAATGCACCCTAATTTTTAGGAAGTTCCCCCCCTACCATTCAGGCTCAATAGATCAATATCTTTGTCACTCCCACCTGCTGCCCCTGGTTCTGTCCCTTAGGGCCAAGTAGCACCAGTCTACACCCTCTTCCACTTGACAGCCCTCAAAACACTTGAAAAGAGCTGTCATAACGCTGATAAGTCTTTTCTTTGTCAAGCTGAACATTCCTTTTCCTTCAAGCACTCAGTCAATTAGAAATTATGAATGGAACCTCTTAGGGCATGCACTGGAGCCCCTTCCCTTTCCTGGTTGCCCTTCTCTGGTTGCTTTCCAGCTTAGCAAGAAACTTCCTAAGATGTGCTACTCATACTTAACCTTGGAAAGAATTTCATTCAGTCTCTTTAATTTTATAAATGACAAAACAGGGGCAGAGATTAAGTGATTCTTTCAAATTACATAACTATTCAGTCGTAGGGGTAACGAGGCAGCACAGTGCATAGTTTGCTTAGCCTGGAGTCAGGAAAATGTGAGTTTGAATCTAGTTTCTGACACTTACTGCCCTTGGCAAGTCATTTCTGTTTGCTTTAGTTTTCCCATATGCAAAATGGGGATAATAATTCCCTCCCATGGTTGTTATGAGGTCCAAATGAGAGAATATTTGTAAAGCACTTAGAATAGTTCCTGGGACATGGTGGGTGCTACATACATGTTGTTGTTGTTGTTAGTGAAGATCTACGACCGAAACGCAGGTATCATCTATATTCTCCTATCTTCCCCAGCCATTTACATATACAGTCAATAGAAGGAATCATTGAAGAATATTTTGAATGTTGAATACTTACCCCAGATCAACTGCTTGGCTATTTGAGGCTTAAGAACTACTTAAAATTAAGTTCTTATTCTTTTTCTAAGTTTTCTTGGGTTTGGGGTGCACTCCCTTCTGACCTCTGCCTCTTCCAGATTTCACCTCAAGCTTTCTTCAAGTTCAGCTCAAGCACTGACTCCTAGAAACCCTTACCTGACTTGGCCCAGCTGCTGGGCCCTCTGCCCACCCTCACCAATTTATATTTACTTTGTCAATATTTTACATATACATACTCATTTACTTGTTATCTCCCCTTGGCGGTAAAACACAAACTTCTTGAGAGCACAGACTGCTCTGATATTGTCTTTGATATAGCCCCAGAAGCCTAGCATAGAGTTCAGAACACAGCAGATGCCCAGTAAATGCTCTTTGACCTGACTTGGAATCTTTCCTCAGACACTTACTAGCTATATGACCCTTGGCAAGTCATCTCACTTCCTTAAGACTCTGTTTTCTTATATGTCAATGGGGATAATCATATCACCTTCAGAGAACTGTATCAAATGAGAATGTGAAAAATGCTTTGTAAACTATACAATTAGATGAGGTTCTATCATTATTATTATTATTATTAGCAATCTAGCAATTCACCAACCTTAATAACTCCATGATACAATGTTGGAAAAATTCCCAAAACATATTGGAATTCAAGCCAGTGTCAGAATAAAAGCATCAGGCACTTTTGCAGGATTCTGAATGCCTGAGATCAGGGCCAAGAGATGTCAGAACTCACCATCTTGATTCCCCAAAGAGAGCAGAGAACAGACACAATTACCTTATTAGGACCTGGCAACTGCCTACATTTTTGCACTTAATTAAGCTAATGAATAAACCATATGATATTTTTTTAGCATAAGCAGTGGCAATGACTTGGGGGAAATGAATTAAATAAATTAGAAAATGTGTTTCCCAAATTGATCTTCCTTGGACTCCTTACAGAATGCACACCATCAATCAGTTGGGATCCCAGAGTGGCTGCAACTTTGGAAAATCAATCGTGGTACAGTTACTGGCCTCCTCACTTTTCAGAGGACTCAACAGTTCCTTTTAATTTCTATCAAGTTATACAAAGCCAGTGATTTCATGTATTACTTTATGTATACATGTATATAGATCCACACATATATCTACTTACATATATGTAGGTATATACATTATATATAGACATACTTAGGTTTATAGGCATGCTTATATCCTCATTCTTTTAGGGAAAATTATATGTGTACATGCATATATATGACTGTATATAAATACACACATATGTAAATATACATATATATGCACATACATACAAAATGCATGCACACACACACACACACACATATATATATATACACACCTATATGTGTATATCTATATCTATCTATCTCTATTGCTATATCTATATCTATCTATCCATCTATTTAGGGTTATAGTTGGAGGCATTTAGGATTGGGGGCATCCATATGTGTTCATATATGTATACCTGTGTACATACATGTTTCCACATTTACCACACATGTGGATGTGTGTTGCACATGTACATTTGTGCACATGTATGCACGTCAACACATCTTGTGTGCATATACACACATATCTCTATGTATCCCTGCAATGCATATACCTATATTTAGACATAGATATTTATAAGAATCTCTGTATCTATATATTACTGTATGTATATATGTATATATTTATATATTAATGCATGTACATATGTTTGGATTAGTCATGTATCTATCTCTCCCCTAGTACCTAATTCCCTTATGGTAAGAAGTATACCAGGTGCCTTCAACATATGTTGGGCATGTTGGGTTGAAGCTGGATATAGTGGGAAGATATGGCCCCATAGAAATAGCAAAGATCCTAGGCAAGTGGTTGGAGGATGCTTCTGGGACCATAGAGATGATGGTGAAGAGGGAGGGTGAGCTCATCCCATTCTACTTAAGGACTACAAGTGCTATCACCCTTCCTCCCATTCTCCAAATTCAGACCCTCTCTCCCTACTATTGCTAAAGCTTTGTAGATCAGCTTTGAATTTGATGTGTCAGGTCAATGCTTGAACTGCATGACTAGCAGTCTAAAAGGGAAAAGAAAAAACAACTTAACTGCATTAAAGGAGCATCTTGCTTGAAATGTTTAGATATATGTGTGTGTGTGTGTGTGTGTGTGTATATATATGTATATACATACACACACACATATATACATATAAATATGTATATATGTGTGTGTGTATATATATGTATATACATACACACACACATATATACATATTTATATGTGCATATACATAAACACATATATCTACTTGTGTGTCATGGATTGTCTGAGAAGAATATGATTTCTTTAGCCAATCAGTTGCCATGACCTTTGTTCTGGTTGGTTGGCTTTGTTGTTCTGTTTTTCTGGACTGATTGGCTTGAATTCAGCCACTCCAATTCAGAGTGAGCTGGTTCAGTCTCCTTGTCCCTTACACTGAGAAAGCAGGCTTGGAGTATGACAGCCTTGTGCTCCAGCCTTCCCTATGACACACCCTGACTGTGGGAGCCTGAGTAACCTCTCAGTGAGACAGGAAGAATTCTGAGACTGTCAGTAACATACTAAATGCTGACCTACATTGAGAGAGGGAGTTTCATCACCTATCACTGGGAGTTACCAATAGCAATTAAATCACAGGTCTGAACAACTACCATAACAACAATAAAAGAAAATAAAAGAACCACCAAACAAAGCACTGGGGGTTTGATGTGCTTATTTATATTTCCTGCCTCCCTTTGAAAAGCAATTCTCCCACATCTGGATGCATCTTCTTTCCACTTTTGTCCTTTTGAATCCCCAGCTTTACTTGAATGACATCTCAGGTTTCAACTTCTATATTTGACTTTTTTTTTGCTAGGTAATAAGGTTGCGTGACTTGCCCAGGGTCACACAGCTAATAAGTGTTATATGTCTGAGGCCAGATTTGAAATCAGGTCTTCCTGAATCCAGGGCTGGTACTTTATCCACTGCACCACCTAGCTGACCCTATATTTTACTTTTTTGTAATACCTCCTGCCTATGCCCCTCATTTCAGTCCTTATTCTGTTTTGAAATTGTTTCATGCTATTTTAAAAATTCTGTCTTTTCTTACATATATATATATATATGTATATACATATACATATATGTATATATATATTATATATATACATATATATATATGATTTGCATGCATATATTTTTTACATACATAGATTTTAGATTTGGAAGGGCCTTTAGAGATCATCAAATGAGGAAACTAGGGCATGTGAGGTCAAGTGACTTGTTTAGGGTCACATAGTTAGTAACTGTCTGAGGCTGGATTTAAACCCAGTTCATTCTGACTTTAGGTTTTGCATGGTGTGCCCACATCCAATAAGGAGCTGTGCTCTATGAGAAAAGCAGAATTGCAGTAGATCAAAGAAAATATGAGATGCACCCATTTAGAGATGTCTCCCCTCCAAATGTTCATACAGACTATTTGTGCCTATTCTATGGTAGAGCCTTCTAAGCTCATATTGATCTGATCAGCCACAGACACACACACACAGTACCTCGACCCCAACATAATGATGTCATTACAGTCCTCTTAGAGAATGATGGGCAGCATCCAACCAAACACATTAAAATAGTGCTTGCCACATAGTAGAATTAATACATGCTAGATTGTGACATAAAATTTTGTAAAAACAAGGCTTAAAATGAACTAGACAGATCTTGTGAACACACTTGCATTTGTCATAGTATCATAGTGCAATGGAAAGAGCTTTGAGTTTGGAGTCACTGGACCCAAGATCACATCCTAGCTCATATGATGTCAGGCAAGTCGCTAACACCTGTGTGGGTTTCGCTAACCTCTTGAAGCTTTAGATCAATTGTTTATTTTTATCTGAATTTTTACAAATCAAAATCATAATTGTATTTTCATCCAATTTTTCACAAGTGGATACCTTGCATTTCCTCTGTCATAAATTCAAGAGAACAACAAAAAGCATAAAATAAAAATAACATAGAATGTTTTATTAGCTAGTTTCAATATGAGATTTAACTTTTAATCTACATTAATATTCTTCAAATATCACAATGATATTGAATCCATATGGTGTTCTTGCCAAATACCTAAAGTTTGACTTTAGGTCCTAAGTCATGATGGTATTAATTATCCTTATCTGTTGAAAATAGTGGGTTTTTTTAAAATCCTGGTTAGATATATTCTAGTTATGAAAAATAAATGGAAAAAGATTGTATTGGTAGAAAATTCGTTTGTTTGGGAAACTTTTCATAGCCTCAAAGAGGATAGAAGTACTTAAATAAATAACTGCTCAGGAAGAGGAAGAGAAACAAAGCAGATTAAGAGATTTAGGGGTTAACACAAGGAAGCATGGTGAAGTGAATAGTGCATAGGATTGTAAGGATATCTGGAATGTAGCTATAATTTTCCTATCACAAAGCTGGGTGGCTTTGAGTAAGCCATTTCCCTGGACATCAGTTTTCTTATCTGTAAATTGACTGGGTTGGATATATCAACCTTTTCTTGAGGGCAAGATCTATTCTTTTTTCTTTTTTTTTCTTGTATTACCAGAACCTAGCAAAGGCCCTGACACATCACAGGTGTTCAGTAAAGTTGAGCTGACCTGAAAAATTCCTTTGTTGTTCCTGCCAAATTCAGCTTTTTTTGGACAAAATAAGTCACAGGACCAAAGAGAGAGGAAACACAAGATGAAGAGGAAAAAATGGACCTTAGAGATCTACAACTGCCTAATTTTTGCATACAAGGAAATTGATAGGTAGAGATCTGATGTAACTTGGTCAAGTTTACATGAAGAGCCAGATTTTAAACACAGGTTTTCTGATTTTGAATGCATTGCTGCTCCCCTCATCATATTACCTTGGGGATTTTTTTTACTGCTACAATTGGGTGTGGGCCAGAGACAGAGGGACAGGGTTTTTCTGAAATAATGTCTACTGGGGTATGGTACATTTAAAACAATCCCATAGTTAGCTGGCTAATTGAAAGTATGGTTGTGATTCTCAACCTGACTTGCTTCAATGCTAGCTATTATGGTCTGCCTGTTGCCAGAACAGAATAAATGTGCTGGACCAAAATCCATGTTTAGAAGAGGACCGTGAACAGAATATCAAACTACAGGTTAAATTTTACTTAATACTCTGAGAATCTAGACAGCACTTACTCTGAAAAACAGCTAGAAGTACCTCAGCCATGCTTTACCTCACTCATGCATGGACTCATTCTTTGTATTTCTCCTTGTCACTTGTCAGTGTGGGACACCTTTCCCCCATATTTCTAGTTCTGCTCTAGGTGTTGTGTTTACGCTCCCTTTAAAATGTAAGCTCCTCAAAGGCAGGGGCTTGTTTGCTTGTATTTGTATCCTAAGCACTTAGCACAACACCTAGCACATAGTAGACATGTTATCTTCCTTCCTTCCTTCCTTCCTTCCTTCCTTCCTTCCTTCCTTCCTTCCTTCCTTCCTTCCTTCCTTCCTTCCTTCTTTTCTTCCTTCCTTCCTTGCTTTCTTTCTTGCTTTTTCTTTTCTTTTCCTCTTTATTTCCTTTCTTCATCTCTTTCCCTGTTTCCCTCTTTCTCTGTTTTTTCTCTCTCTTTCTTTCCCATTAGGAATTCTATATTATAACAGATTCTCCTTCCTCCAATCTTTGATCAAACATATACACATATCACATAAAATAATTCATTATCTATACTTGTCAATTATGTGAATCTGAGGATATAGTCTGCTATAGAAAATAATCTTAAGAAGCCTATTTTCCCCTTCTCATGTTTTCATCAATGATTCCATTAACCTGTACATAGACCTTTCCGTGCAGATTTACAGATACAGAAAGCAGGCATACTGATGGGTGCATGTTAATGTTATCTTGATTGCTTTTTCTCGGCAGTGATATTCTACATGACTTTTTGAATTTTTTGTATCTTCCCTTCTTAAAAATTGAATCTCCCATGCTTTTAACATTCTTCCACCTTCAAAACAGAGTCCCTTCTTCACACTTCAAAAGAACTGGTTATATTCCATGATACAATGTAAGCTTCTTGAGGGTAGAGGCTATCTCATTTTTACTTTATATCCCCAATGTTTAACACAGATTTTGGCATATAGTGTATACTTAAGAAATGTTTGTTGACTGGTTCATTGATTATATGTACTTGGTTTTGTTTGAAAACTTTCCCTGATTTCATTTTCTTATGTGTTATTTCCACTTCTTCATTCATCACACAGGGTACTGAAGTGAATGGTGTAGATGTTCTCTTCTCATTATTTGTGGACAAAGATGGAGAATCTGTTTCACTTCACTTCTCATTAGCGTCTTCTAGGTTCGTTTATAAAAATTATTCAACTGATAAAAATTACTCATTTGAGACATCAAACTTTCTTTTCCTCTCTTTTCTCTTTCCCCTATTTTTAATTGTTTTGTTAGGCAATACTCCCCAAATCTCCCTTCACTCTCTTTTGTAAGGTTTTGTGTGATATTATATGTTAAATAAGCATTGCCCTTGATTGTCATATCTTTCCTCTTAGCAAAGAACTTAAGTGTTCATTGGTTGAGGAAATGGCTGACTTTGGCCTCTTTGTGTTATGGTAACTTTTATAATAGTTAAATTTCTCTAAAAAGTCAGAAAAGCCTGTGCTAGTATCTAACTCATGGCTTTATTTTTATCCATTTCTTATTTGTCATAGTCAACTGTTTATTTAAGTGCCTTCTCTTACTTTTTCATCCAAATTGCTATAAACATAAATTGCTAATTATTATTAATATTATTAGCTATTAATATCTTGTAGAGTAGACTCCTTTATGTCTTCCTTCCCTTTAGCAACCTGACGAAACCTAGAGATCCCTTCTCAGAATCAGGTTCTTAAATGCATAAAAGAAAAAAAGTAGTTTAATAGATTAAATAAAATACATGGAAATACAGTTATTAAAATTTGTTGAAAATTCAGAGTCACTCATTTACATCTGTCCATAGAACCCAAGTTAAGAACCCATGGTTTATATTCACTCTGGCTTTTCCTCAGATTCTGATTGCCCATATCACCATCACAAATCTATCTCTGCTTTTTCTCTTGCTTTCTAATTTCTTTGGTAGATGGAAAAGGATATGATATTGTCTTCAGATACTTAAAGGAAGGATCAGACTTCTTCTTAGTGACAGTGGGCAGAATAAGGTTCAATGGGTAGGACTTGTCAAGAAAGAAATTTAAGATAAATTTATAGAAAATCTTCCTCATTGATTGAAGGCTCCTGAGGATGTTGGAAATTATTGTCATATTGGATAAAGAAGGGATTCTTGTACAGTTATGGGTTGTACGAGATGACCTCTCAGGTTTCTTCCAGTGTGGAGACTCTGTGTTTCTTTTCCTTCTCTCCAGTTTTTTAAAGGTCTTTCTCAATGATTATAACTTCCCTGTTCTAAAAGTATCATGTCTTATGCTGATTTTTGTTCGTTTGCTTTTTGTTGTTTCTGCACCTTTTCTTGCCCATTATAGCTATTAAAGGACCACTATACTCCAAGGATATTAACAATAGAGCTGAGAGCTAGATGAGGTGTCTTAAAATCACACCAGAAAAGAACATGCATTTGAATGTTTAATCTCACATTCTCTCACCCTGCCCCAAAAGAACAGGTACATCAATATATTTCTTCTCTCTCTTATGGTCAATGAGGAGTTCAATATAATATTTTTCTTGGTATCGACATTTACATGAAAATTAATGTTACCTGAACATATCATAAACTAAATACTTGTTCCCATTTTATGGATGTGGAAATAGAAGCAATGAAAAGTTACTGATGATTTAGGTTCCATAGTAAGTAGATAAGAGTCAACTCTAGAAACATTTCGGAGCCAGAGCGTCGCTTAGTGAATATAGTCTTGATGACATTCTAACATTAAGGTCCACAGCCATTTGATGTGATTCACTTTACATTTGTTGGCTTATTCTAGAACCTCATACCTTTACTCTGAGCACAGAGGAAAACATCAGTGCTTCTTCAGACACTCCTCCGATGTACAACTTTTTCTGAAAGACCGGAGCATGATCATTCTCATCCTGAACCTCAATGTACACTTTGGCTGAGTTGCCTGGGAGGGAAAAAAGAATAGGTTTCTGTTGCATACTCAAGTGAACAACCTTATTTTTTATAGACTATAAAAGGGGGACACCGTGGGTTACTAAGGACATTCATTACTATTATATTACTATTATTTTTTTTTCTTTAGGGAGGCATTTGGGTTTAAGTGACTTGCCCAGAGTCACACAGATAGGAAGTATTATGTGTCTGAGGACAGATTTGAACTCAGGTCCTCCTGACTCCAGGGCCAGTGCTCTATCCACTGTGCCACCTAGCTGCTCCTCATTACTATTTTTTTTTTAAAGAAAGCAGCTCAGTGATAGGGTTTATTACTTAATTATTTAAAGTCCATAGATCGGCTACTCTCAATACTGACCTCCCCACCCCACTGGGGTAACACTGGCTGGCAGTAATGCATTTTATTCCAATATATGACTAGATAAATTCTAGTGGTACCTTACCTGCTGTAATTTTCAAACTTTTCCATTTCCATAAACCTATTTGAGCTACAGCTTGATTTCTCTTCAGGATCATTGACCAAAATCTACCTCTACCTACATGAATGGATATCTATAGCTGTACCTCTATGAATAACAATATCTATACCCACACCTATATCTATGTTAAATATGTGTGTCTTTAGGGAGATATTGTTTATAGCCATATTCTTTATATTTTTTCTATATTTCTCCACATTGAAATTGTCAGGCTTTCTGGAAGACTTAGGTTCATGTCCTGCTTCTGACACATCTTGGTTGTATGGGCCTAGGCAAGTCACTTAGTGTCTTCTTGCTTCAGGAAAACTCTAAGTTTCCTACTAGGACCTCTATAAACTGGTAAAATCATAGGTCTAATAAAATAGGTCTCTACCTCTCCTCTCCTCTCCTCTCCTCTCCTCTCCTCTCCTCTCCTCTCCTCTCCTCTCCTCTCCTCTCCTCTCCTCTCCTCTCCTCTCCTCTCCTCTCCTCTCTCTCTCCTCCTCTCCTCTCCTCCTCTCCTCTTCCTCTCCTCTCCTCTCCTCTCCTCTCCTCTCCTCTCCTCATTTCATTTGAATATATGGGTATATACATATATATATGTATGTATATATATATATACACATATATATGTGTGTGTGTGTATGTGTATGTATATATGTATGTATGTATGTACACACACACACACACACACACACACACACACACACTTCAGTTTACTATGCCTCCCTGGCTGGCTCACTGTCATGGCCTCTGGGAAGTGACGAGGTTCAATGTCCACATGAGTTGTAGAGAGTTCACAGTCTGTATGTGTCAGTAATAGGACTTGACTCAGGCTTCCTCTCCCTTATGCTACACAGACTCCCCAAAACCATTACGTGGGGAATGGCTAAACTTATTGTAGTCTGTGAGTGCTATAGAATCTTTCTGTGCTGTATGAAACAACAAATATGATAGATACAGAGAAGAATTGGAAAGTTTATAGAAATTTATATAAAATGAAATAAATAAAACCAGGAAAAATAAGCACAATAATGATGATAACATAAATGGAAACAAAAACAACAAAATAATCTGAACTGATTTTGCAAAATTACACTGCCCCAGTTTGACCCAAAGGAGAGATCCAAGAAGACGTTGCCTTCCTCCTTCTCCCTCCCCTGCCTCCTCATGACTGAAGAGGTGGGAGACCCCGAGTGTTCCACATTGCATAGAATGTCATACTTTTCTGCTATGTTGGTAAGTTTTGGTGTTTTTTTTTCCTTCCTTTTTTCCTTCCTTTTATATGAGTTCAACTTTCTAGACAGGGGTGATGAATGGATACAGAGGGAAACAGGCATTGAAAAGACAAAAAAATCAACATTTTTAAAAATTAGCAGATTAGTTAATACCTGAAATTAATCTTCCTTGTTCCAAAATGACTTTTCTGACACTATAAAATGCTGCCTCTCATTACTGGGAGATATACATGCATATAAAACATACTGACATATTTTGATTCATTAGATTGCAACTACAACTTTTCTTGGATTTCAGTTTTGAGAATCTCTTCATGTACATCTTAAAATAACATTTTCTACAGAATAGGGAATATGACATTTTATTTGCAGTATGTAGGCTAGATTTGGGGGTAACCTGTACAGAATAGCCATAGATAGAGAGAGCCGGGCTAAGACTCTGGAAAACCTGACTTTAAGGTCTGGCTCTGAGCAGCATTGACTGTTTTACCCTCATCAAGAACCTTTCACCTTTCCCTCAGGCAAGCCCTTAAAACTCAAAGGTGCAGAACAAACAACCAATTAGGAGACATTATTTATTAAACCTGTTTTGTGCCAGGCATTGAGATGTGTGAGAGATGTCAAAACAATACAGAGGAAGTAGAGTTGATGGTAGAGGAAGTCCCTCCCTAGAAGTTCCCTTAATCAATGAAATCACAGGCCACTTTAAAAAATTCAATATCTATAACTCAGTTAATTTCATCAGGAATTGTGTATATGAGTGTATTTGTGCTTGCATGTGTGTGTGTGTGTGTGTGTGTGTGTGTATGTGTTTATTCTGTCTATAAAATGCTCCCAATGACTAAAAGCCAATAATTCATAAACATAGGAAATATTTACATGACATATTTGCTCACCTTATATTTGCATCTCTCTCTATCATCTCTCTCCCTATCTATCTATTTAACTATCCAATCTATTTGATTATCTTAGGAAATGTTTGTACCTAGAGAATGAGTCACATTCATTTGGCTGTTTCAAAGAAACAACGAGAGGTTTGGGGATGGTCAGTGTAGGTTCATGGGTTTTTGAGCACTGGTCCTGAAACAAGGAGACTTGCTACTTCAGTGACTTGAACTGTCACTGGGCCTTAATGTCTTCTTCAGTAAAATGAAAAGGTTGGTCTAGGTTGCCTCAAAGGTCTCATCCAGCTCCAAGTCCTAAGATCATTTCAACAATTCTCCTATCAGTCATGCCATTATCATATTCATCATTATCTTAATGGCTAGCCTCTATATAGCACTTTGAAGTTTGCAAAGCATTTTATATACATTATCTTATTTGATTCCACACAATAACCCTATGATGTTGGTGCTGTTAGTATCTCCATTTTACAGATGTGGAAACTGAGGCTTAGAAAGGTTAGGTGGCTTGCCCAGGATCACACACCTAATAATTATCTGAGCCTAGATTTAGTCTCAATTCTTGAGGACATCAGATCCATTGCTGTACCCACAGCATTACCTAGTAGACTAGCTGTCTGCGTATTGTCTATGTCTATGTATTGCCTCGATTAGACAGAGAAGGGAAGCCTGATGATTCTTTGGATACCATCAATCTCACAACTGATTACTCACAACTGAATGTGGCTTCCCAATGGCTAGGACTAAGGGACCTTAACTTTTAAGTAGTAAGTTAATAGTTTTTCTCAGAACTGATTTTAAAAAATGTAATATTTATTTACTTGTTTTCCACTGGCATTTTTTTGTTGTTTATTTGTTTTCGCTTTGTTTTCTTTGCTAGGCAAAAGGGTTAAGTGACTTGCCCAGGGTCATACAGCTGGTAAGTATTAAGTGTCTGAGGCTGGATTTGAACTCAGGTCCTCCCGACTGTAGGGCCAGTGCTCTATCCACTGTGCCACCTAGCTGTCCCTGTAAGTTGTTTTTGATGTGAATTACCTAACAACCACATGAGCATGACTACATTAGATTGGAATGTGAGCAAAATTCTATACCCATTAGGTGGCTCTAATTAATAACTTATTTGAGAGTTCTAGAAAAATGATCAGAATCTACAGGAAGAAACCATTATACTCACCACCTAATGTGGTCAGTCAGCCTGGTGGTTTCAATTTATGTCCACTTAATTTAACAAGTTATTATTAAACCTGTACTGTGTGCTTTGATAAATAGTGTATAAAGAGCTTCTGGTCTGGGCCATATACTGGTTGTAAGATTTTGAGCAAGGTCTTCACTTCTCAAGTTACTTTAAATTCCAGGCAACTGTCTAAGACTTTAAATCAAGAACACTTGTGGATCTACATTCATAGTGGGGATTGTCTCATCTGGAATTTGTTCTATGAACAAATTCATATATGAGATTAAAAAGACGTGCTTTGTTAGGCCTCTGGAACACACAAAAAAGAAAATAAAAACCTCATTCCTACTAATGGAAGTGGAGTGGGGCAGGGCTGTTCAGCTACTAACACGTTTGGGAATTCTGTTGTTAAAAACCAACACCTTCTAGATTTTGGAATGGGGATGGCAATGGTCTGGAAAAGTCTACTCTTCCACTAGCAGTTCATGTTATTATAGAAATGTTATCCAAATGTGTCATTAGATGTAGGAATGATAGATATTAGCAAGAGTACTTTGATCCAGAGATGTCATATGGACTTAACAGAGAAAGACATGACTGTTTGTGAATTAATAGAGTCAACTCCCCTCATTCCATAGTGATATCATCCAAAGGCACAAATTGCAAGGGGAGGAGGCATGGTCACCCTTGGGATGTGGCTTTGGATATTAGAAGAGAGGTCAGCAAATGGACACATAGGATTTCATTTGACTGGGCTTTTACCATTTGGTTCATAAAACCTCATTCTCTCTCCCTCCCTTGCTTCTTTTTAGATGTCACCACAACAAATTATGGGGCAGTTAGGTGGCACAGTGTATAGAGTGCTGGGCCTGGAGACTGGAAGACCCACCTTCCTGAGTTCAAATCTGGCCTCAAATACTTACTAGCTGTGTGATTCTGAGGAAGTCACTTAATTCTATTTGTCTCAGTTTCCTCATCTGTCAAATGGGCTGGAAAAGGAAATGGCAAACTACTTCACTACCATTGCCAAGAAAACCCAAAATGAGGTCACAAAGAGTCAGACTTGACTGAAAACAATTGAACAACAATAACAACAAGTTTGGGGAAGCAGATGACAACAACTGGTAGAGTTAGGGGTCACTCCCTTTCTATGCAATACAGGCAACTTCCATCCTAATAACCTTCCAGAATTTCTTCATTTATAATTAATGTTTGTTTTGGCTCACAGCATGTTAGGTTTCTAAGGTATCCTATATATTATGTAGTCCAACTCAATATGGTGTACATGAAGAAACTAAGTCTTAGCTAGGGGAACACATTTACCTAAAGTCACATCTTAAATGATAGTGGCTGAGATGGGCTTTAGATCCAGGCCTTTTAGATATCAAATTTGCATTTCATCCATTATGTACCACCAGACTCAAAGGTAAACTACTGTCTTAACCAAGAAATATATAGGAAATACAGATACGTACATTTTAGATATTCCCTTGATATATCCATATAAACCATTTAACTTTTTTTTTATTCCAAAGCATACCTGTGTCCCCATTAGATGCCACTAAAATAGATACATATAAATGTATGCACATATATATTCCATTTTAATAACCTAACAGATTGTACCTTGAAATGTAGAGATATTTATACATAACTGATTTTTCTAAAAGTCCATTTATAAGTGGCTAAATATACTTTAAAAATAAATATCACCTAAAATAATGCAGTATATTTCTTTAAATTAATTAAAACATGCCTTTTAAAATGCTGTCCACCATAAAACCCGATTTCCCTACAACCTATAACTGTTTTATCCACAGGCAGCCTGGTATACTGTAGAGCTTGCTACATTAGGATGGGCTCTAATCCAGGCTCTTCTTTTTATTGCCTGTTAGACCTTGGCCAAATAGCATAAATTCCTTTTGCCTACATTTCCTCTTCTTTAAAATGAGAGGATTAGATTAGATTAGGATTTTTTTTTGTTGTAAATTTATCTTGTCTTCTGTTGTCTTTTAAAAATGATAATATTGAAAAACAGTAGATGGACAAAGGAAAGATATTAAAATGGGCTATCACAATTTCTCAGGGAAGTTTAACGAATAAAAATCAGTTGTCACAAAGAGGCAAAAAGAACTTAGAAATCAACTAAGCCAGAAAACACTTCATTTCCTTCTAAAATGACAGGTAAGGGAGCTAAAATCATCACTAATTTATAATGTCAACTGTGTTACAGGACAGGTTTTCAGATGCAGTTAAGCAGTAATATCACTCAATAAGAGAATAAAAGCTGGTGGACTCAAAAAATAAGGATACAGAAAGTTTAGAGAGTTGACAAAGCTGTACCATGTTATCCCAAGAACACATGAAAACTCAACTAGCAAGAAGAAAACAGTTAAAGAATGGAATAGATTTATCAACACTTCTACAACAAACTATTTTCATTATTGATTACAGCAGAGCCATATCATTTGGACTCTTATCTCAGTCTCTGATACAGAATCCCCATGGGAGATGATCCTTATGGATAATGAAGTCCTCTCTGAGTTTGTATTTGTAGACAATTTTGTGATTACTATGTCAAGTTCCAGAATACTCTAACATCTCTTCAACTCAATCCACAACCACTCAGAGGAACTCAGACTGCAAAGGAAAAACCGAGTAGAAGAATATTCAAACTGAAATAAACCATTGGATTGGATAGTGCATCCAGTTAGACCATCAATATGGACCTACCTCTTGTCTAGCCATACATCCATCTATCTGTCTTAGACAGAGGAAGAGAATAAATGTTTATGTAGCACCTGTCTTTAGTCCTCTTCAAGAATGAAGAGTAACAATAAGAACAACCACAAGCAAGCACGATGCTAAGCGCTTCACAAATCTCTTATTTGTTCCTCACAACAACCCTGGGAGGTAAGTTCTGTTATTATTTTCATTTTACAGTGGAAGAAACTGAGGCAAACTGATGTTAAAAGACTTCACATAGCTGGAAAGTGTCCAAAGCTGGATTTGATCTAGGTCTTGTTGAGTACATGACTGGTGTTCAACCATTTTACTACCAAGATGGTTGTAGGCAAACAACAGGTGGCCAATGAATTATGCCTGGAATTGTAGGGGGCAGAGTCAGAAAAAAATTGCTTGGATTACATTCAGAATACTGGATATTGTGTTCAATGATGCCAAACTACTCCATGAAACAAAACTTTATTTATTTATTTTTGGAAACACTAGTGATCTTATTTTGCAATTAATAATGGTACTCCAAGTTCACTTAAAAAAAATAGAAACTGAGAGATATAAAAGGCAAGCATCATATGGCAGGAGTGAAAGGTGGCCAACGGTGATTTATATAAATAATGGCAGAAAAGAGATTATTCAGGAGACAGATAATTGGAAAAAGGAGGTGGGTGGGTCACACAACAGAAAGCCTCTGGTGTGTTGAATGAATATTCCATTAATATTTATCAGACTGGCTGTCTTCAAAATTTTCACAGTACAAGTTGTGAATTGATTATTCTGCACAACAGAGAAAGTAGCTCTATTGATGAGCTCATGGATCCATTTGAGAGCTGAATTATCAGAAGCCATATTAATTCAAATAAATATAAGCGACACTGATGCTGAATTTTGAGGTTGAAAATGTGCTTTGTTTAAAATGGCAGGTAATACAAGCCTGATTATTCTACCCTTGCAGGTAAGGAAATGGAGGTTTAGTTGACTGGCTCATAGTTACTTAGTTAATAAGTGTCAGGACTTGGATTGCACCATGGAGTCCAAGCTCTCAATTTTTATTTTTTTTCTTACCATTGTACTACACTACTTATTTCAAATAACCACCTCAGAAGACAATGTAGCAGAACCCTGCTATTTCCTCAATGTATATCTTTGTTACATTACTATCTTTTAATTTAGTGATAAGAAATTTTTAAAAGGTGTCTGTGAAGGTCTTGAATGGCTAATTGAATCAAGGTAAAATAATTCATAACATCAGAGTCAGAGATTCAGAGTTTAAAGCTTAAAGATGTTTTGGAAGCTGTTGAGCCCAACCTCATCATCTTTTTTTCTTTTGAATAATTTTTGTTTTCTGTTTGTCTAGACTTGGTAAGTATGTGATTCTCCATAAACAAAGAACGCAAAAGAAGGACTCCAATTGAAAACACAGATCTCTATTATGTACATCTCATTTTTTAAAAGTAATAGAATATGGATGGAGCCAAGATGGCAGAATAAAAGCAGTGATTTACTTGAGATCTCCTGCAAACCCCTCCAAATAACTGTAAATAATGGCTCTAAACAAATTCTAGAGCAGCAGAACTAACAAAAAGACAGAGTGAAACAAATTTCCGGCCCAAGACAACCTGGATGATTGATTGGAAATGTGTATTGCACTGGACTGGGAGAGGAGCACAGATTAGCATGGGCACACAGGCAAAGATGAGGCCTCAGCGGACCTGAATGAGGCCTCAGGGGACTGAATGAAGGGCAGCTGTGGTGGTTTCCAGACTTCTCAACCCACAAATGCCAAGGAAAACTTAGAAGGTCAGTAGGAAGAGTCTGTGACTACAGTGAAAGAGAAGCTTGGTCCCAGCCCCAGTCCTGGTGCAGCACTGGGGTGGAAGCTGCTTCCAGAGCTCTCTGCCCACAGACTGAGGGGTAAGTGAGTGGCTGATCACAGGGTTATTGTAAGGATCTCTTTGCTGGTGTTGAGGCAGGAATCTCTTGCTTGAATCTGGGTCACAGTTCTGGGTGGTGGCCCTAGGCCAAGGAAGAATGCTCCTGTGGTGAAACCTGTGGTGGTGGTGCAGAGAAAATTCTCCTCACAGTTCCAAGGAAGAAAAGAATGCTTGTGGTCACTCATAGACCAGAGCACAGGCCAGGAAAGGAGTAAACACATCGCCCTTGACCATACCACCTTGGAAGAACTGAAAATTTGCAGGTCCCTACAAGTATCTCTGCAAATTGCTCCATAAAACCCTCAAAGCTTAGGAGGGTACATTCTCCATACTGGAAGCAGACCCTTACCTTAACAAAGAGTTTAAAACTCAAATAATTGGCTGGGGGAACATAAGCAAAGTGCACAAAAAAGTCATACCATAGAATATTTTTTTGGTGACAAAGATGATCAGAAAAAGACAACAAAGTTAAAGCTCCTATATCCAAAACCTCCAAGAAAAAATATGAATCAGTCTCAGGCCATGGAAGAGCTCCAAAAGGATTTTGAGAAGCAAGTGAGAGAAGCAGAGGAAAAACTGGGAAGAGAAATGAGTGTGATGTAGGAAAATCATGAAAAACAAGTCAACAGTTTACTAAAGGAGACCCAAAAAAAGAAAATAACACTTTAAAAATAGCCTAACACAAATGGCAAAAGAGTTACAAAAAGTCAATGAGGAGAAGAATGCCTTCAAAAGCAGAACTGGCCAAATGGAAAAGGGAATCTAAAAGCTCACTGAAGAAAATACTTGCTCACAAATTACAATGGAGTCTCAGGTGAAGAAATTAAAGCCATTTATAGTCTTATGAGAAAATGCTCTAAATCAGTATTGTTTAGAGAAATGCAAATCAAAACAACTCTGAGGTACCACATCATACCTATCAGATTGGCCAACATGACAAAACAGGAAATATTAAATGTTGGAGTTGATGTGGGAAAATTGGAACACTAATACATTGTTGATGGAGTTGTGAAATGATCCAACCATTATGGAGAACAATTTGGAACTATGCCCAAAGTACTATAAAAATGTGCATACCCTTTGATCTAGCAATAGCACTTCTAGCGCTATATCACAAACAGGTCATACAAATGGGAAAAGGACCACATGTACAAAAATAATTATAGCAGCTCTCTTTGTGGTGGCAAGAAAGTGGAAATTGACAAGATGCCTATCAATTGAGGAATGGCTGAACAAGTTGTAGTATGTGAATGTAATGGAATACCATTGGGCTATAAGAAATGAACAGGCTGACTTCAGAAAAACCTGGAAAGACTTGTATGGTCTGATGCTGAGTGAAATGAACAGAACCAGGAGAACGTTGTACATAGTAACAGCCACATTGTGTGCCATGACTAACTTTGATAGACTTAACCGTTCTCAGCAATACAATGATCTAAGACATCTCCAAAGACATCATGATGGAAAATGCTACCCACATCCAAAGAAAGAACTATGAAGTTTGAATGCAGTTCAAAGCATAGTATTTGGTATTTTTTTTCTTCTGTTGTGTTTTGTTTCCTCTTTCTGGTGGTTTCTCCTATTAGTTGTAATTCTTACTTACAAAATCACTAATGTGAAAATATGTTTAATAGTAATGTATATGAATAGCTTATATCAGGTTGCGAGCTGTCTTGAGGAGGCAGGTAGGGAAGGAGGGGGAGAATAATTTAAAACTGAATAGCTTATGGAAGTGATTTTTGATAATTTAAAATAAATTAATTAAATAATTTTTAAAAAAACCATTAGGATGGAATAAATGGAAGCCAATAACTTTATGAGAAATCAATGTATTGTAAAGCAAAACCAAAAGAATTAAAACATAGAAGGCAATGTGAAATATCTTACTGGAAAAAAAAAAAGCTACTGACCTGGAAAATAGATCCAGGAGAGATAACTTAAAAATTATTGGACTCTCTGAAAGCCATGACAATAAAAAAGAGCCTAGACATCATCATTCGAGAAATTATCAAGCAAAACTGCCCTCATATTACAGAACCAGAAGGTAAAATAGAAATTGAAGGAAACTACTGAGCACTTCTGAAAGAAATACCCCAAACTCCTAGGAATATTGTAGCCAAATTCCAGAGTTCCCACATCAAGGAGAAAATATTTCAAGTATCCAGAAAGAAATATGTCAAGTATTTTGGAGACACAATCAGGATAGCACAAGATTTGGCAGCTTCTATATTAAGAGACCAGAGGGCTTGGAATAAATATTTTGGAGTTCAAAGGAGATAGGATTACAACCAAGAATCACCTACCCAGCAAAACTAAGTATAATCCTTCAGGGGAAAAATGGATATTCAGTGAAACAGAGGATTTTCAAGCATTCTTGATGAAAAGACCAGAGCTGAAGAGAAAATTTGACTTTCATATATGAGACTCAAGAGAAACATGAAGAGGTAAACAGGAAAGAGAAATCATGAGAGACTTATTAAAGTTGAACTGTTTACATTCCTGTATGGAAAGATGACATTTGTAACTCATAACAACTTTGTCAGTATTAGGGTGTGTGGAGGGAAAAAAATTCTGTGTATGTAGATAGACAGACAGACAGATAGATAGATAGATAGATAGATAGATAGATAGATAGATAGATAGATAGAGGGCACAGGGTAAGTTGAAGATGAAGAGTTGATTTCTGGAGAATAAAATTAAGGGGTAAGAGCAGAATATACTGGGAGAAAGAGAAAGGAGGAGGTAGAATGAGGTAAATTATCTCATATAAAACAGACAGAAAAGGCTTTTATATATGGAGGGGAAGTGGGGGAAGGTGAGAGGGAATGAGTGAATCTTATTCTCATCTGATTTGGCTTAAAGAGGGAATAACATACACACTTAATTGGGTATTTCCTTACAGGAAAATAGGGGCAAAGGGGATAAGACAGTGGGAGGGATGGTAGAAGGGAGGGCAGATTGGAGGAGGGGGGAATCAGAAGCAAACACTTCTGAGGAGGGACATGATCAAAAGAGAGAATAGAATAAATGGGGGGGTAGGATAGGATGAAGGCAAATATAGTTTTTCAGAACATGACCACTATGGAAGTGTTTTGCATGACTACACATGTATAACCTGTGTTGACTTGCTTGCCTTTTCAGTGGTGAGTGAGAAGGGAGGAAGGGAGAAAATTTGGAACCCAAAGTTTTAAAAAGAAATGTTAAAAATTGTTTTCACATGCAACTGGGAAATAAGATATATAGGCAATGGGGTATAGAAATCTATCCTGCCCTACAGGAAAATAGAGGGGGAAGGGGATGAGAGAAGGGGGGGAGATAGAAGGGAGGGCAGATTAGGGGAAGGGGTATTCAGAATGCACACTGTCTTGGGGTGGGGGAAGGGATGAAATGGACAGAAAATTTGGAACTCAAAATCTTGTGGAAGTGAATGTTGAATACTAAAAATAAATAAATTAATATATTTATCTAAAAAAAATCCATGGTCCAGCAGCTTTTAAAGAGATCTCCTTAATCATAGTGGGGTGACTACCTGTGTCAGTGAAGGGAGTCTGAACATGGAAGTGATTGCAGATATTCAGTGAATAATGGAATAATCATTGAATAATCTACTACTAATACACGGGACTGATTCTAGGCTAAATTGTATATTAAATGGAGGCAATATTTGGTACTTTTTCACCAAAGTGGGGATAATCTATTTATGTGCCCTTGGGCCAGGTTGCAGTATGATAGAATTTCATCATGAGACTTGACTTATGACAAAATAAGTATCTATGTGCTGTTTAGAGAATAATTTTCCGCTATTAAAATAGTATAAAAAGTAATAAATAATGGATATATCTTTTCTATCAATATTAGAAAAAGTAATATAATAAATTCAATAAATTAGTTTCAAAGTTATCCTGTTTGTACTTCCTTTTGAAATTCATGTTTTCTTTTGTACATTTAATAAAATGCTGCAATGACCCTTCTCTCTCTTTCTTTTTAATCTTTTATCTTGGTGTCCTATTGTTAATGCCCCTTCCCCTTGTAACAAGCCATCTTAATCAAGCAAAACACATGTATACATAGGCTATGTCCAAAAACATATACTTCAATCAGTGGTTTGAGTCCTTCCCTTCTCTGTCAAGTGGTGGCCAGCATTCTTATCATCATGGTTGATCGTTGAAGTGACCAGATTATTTATGTTTCAAATTTATTTTTCTTTATGAATTAACCTTTTGATTTTAAATCTATAGTGGCTCCCAAGATGGCACTAATAGGCGTTCTTGAGACATTCTGAACTGACTCAAGAGAGTCAATTTTCACTGTGAGCACGTGTACCTCAAAAACTAGCAAATGCTACAGATCAAGCTTGATTTGTTGTTTTGTTGATTGTCTAGACGTAAGAAAATGATGGAGAAAATGCTAACAATGTAGATTAAATTTAAAAGGGTTTCGTGTGCATGTTGTGTGTAAATGTATTTTATTGGGACAACCAGTTGTTCTAGAAAATGTAAACATTTACTAGAATACTCTTGGTCCTATGTTCTAATTCTTTGGCTGATAATCAAGCTAACTTTTAAAAATTTGCATCCTCCTTAGTAAAAATGTTAAGGTACAGTGTGTGCCTGTGTACCTGTGGGTTTTATACTCTTGGTATCTTTTGTTTTTATATTATCTTTGTTTCCTAACATATCCCTTCTCTGTCCCTCTCTCGGAAACTTAGCATAATTAGTAAAAACAGAAATTTAAAAAAAACCAACTGGGTTTAGCAAAGCTAAGCAACAGTGGGGTGTGTGTGCGCATGTGTGTGTGTATGTGTGTAAGCCTAATTTTCATTGTCCATAAGATGAATCAGACATTACTTTTTAAAATATATTTGGGTGAAGCTTCAGACCAAAAATCAGAAAACCTGTGTTCAAGTGATGAAATTGCCATTAGTTTCCTGTATAACCTCAAACAAGCAATTTAAACCCTCTGCCTCTCAAGCAATCAATTGATCTCTAAGCTGATGTGTTTCCCTGGTCTGATTACTAAGTTCATGTCCAGTTTTTATTCCCAAATTCCACTCGCTCTATTCCGGCCGCTGATGACTGTCTACCTGAAAACAATTGAGCATTTAACTCTTCAGGCCAATGAAATTCTCAGTCACTTAGCTGCGCAATAGTTCATCCATCCAGCATTATCTAGATCCTAGGGTGTTTACCACCTCAGAGCCACCCCAGAAATCAGAGCCGTTCATCAAATCCCTCTTAGCAAACTCCAAAATGGCTCATCAATTTAACGGTATCCGACAGGAGAACTTACATCAATGTGGTGTCATCTAATATTAGAGCTGTACTTTAATTCTAAGGCAGGTACCTCGAGCCTGGTTCACTCAAAGTCACCTGTATCTAAAGCTGCTCATCATTCTCATGTCATTGAACGTTGCGGTGGCCTAGTAAATCAATGTCATAAGAGCAGATAGGAATTTAACAAGATAGTTCTATAAGAATCCAAATCACCCTTTAACTTAATTAAACCACATTTAGATGCATCACTTACAATGGATAAAACCAAACCAAACCAAACCAAAACAAAACCCACATCATTTTAGGTGCTGAATGTTGGTCATTAGAAACAAATGGATAGATAAGTCATGATAAATCTTGGAATAGAAGGTTGTAATATTTCCTAATATTACTTAGAAGAGATTACAATACTAGACTGTACTTAAAGACAAACATACAATGATGTCACTGTCTGTTTTCTGCAGGGACATTTATTATTGTTGAGCCTACTTATTCCACAAAACAAGAGGATTGATTGTTTTTGATAGAGGATTGAGCGCTCTTTTCCCTTTCCTTTTCTATCTTTAATCCCCACAGGCAGAAACTGTCTTTTATGAGCTAAGAAAGCATTCAATACACCCCTTGGGGCACTTTTCCCTCTGGTATTTGGCACAGGTTTCCCTTGGCTACTAAAATGTAAGCTCCCTCAAGGTAGGACTATGCTGCCAATCACCTCCTTAGTGCCTACTTCTGCATCTTGCATACAGTAAAGCACTCAGCTACATGGCAGAGTTAAAGGAATACTTGGATCTGGAGTCAGAGGACCTGGGTCTATATCTTATTTCATTCCCTCCCCATGTGACTGTCTACCTAACTATTCATCTATCTATCTATCTATCTATCTATCTATCTATCTATCTATCTATTCACCTAGCTAGCTAGCTAGTTAGCTATCACCATGCCCCTTTATTTTTGATGGTTTGGCACTAACAATAACCATTATAGCCCACCTGTCTCTTTTTAATTCTTATTTACTGTATTTACCTTCTATCCTCTTTTGATGATATCTATTATTCCACATCTCATAGGTGTTACTATTGGTTATCTCTTGCATCCCACTTATACTCACCACATACCACTCTCTGGATTCCCTACAATTAACCATTTGATATTGCATGTCCAGGAGAATAGTGATGTACACATAATGATGAACTTTTTTCATACTGAATAGCTTGGGATCACTGACAATGTTAGTTTCTCAATTTCTGTCTAGCCCAGTTTCATTCTCCAGTTTAGTTCCGGGCTCAGCTCCCTAACCATATGCACTAGCTGCCTGAGTTGAACTTTGTTTCCTTATGAAGCAAAAAGCTGTAATTGCTATGGATGGCCAAATTAAATTCCCTTTCACACAACTTTCAACATGCCAGTTCCCTGTTCACCTTTCATGGCTTTCCTTTTCCTGTGAGAAATCTGTATCTACTTTGGCATAAAAAAGCTTCCATGATATCACCTCTTTATCTCTTTCTACTTTTATTCTCAAATATTCATCATATTTTCTTTCTTCTGTGTCAGAGGCATGATGGCATCAGGGTTAGAAAGGCAGGCACTAACACTCTCTTCTTCCAGACTTCCCTATTACCATCAATGGCTTCACCATCCTTCTGGTCACTGAGGCTTACAATCTTGGTGTCATGCTCAACTATTCACTCCAGTTATCCAACATATTTCCATGTCTTGTCATTTCTTATTTCACATCTCTCATATACTCCAGATCATTGTGAAATGGTTTGAGAAAATTTAAGCCTTTCTTGATGTTTTGGGAACCCTGTCTAAGATGTTTTCATTCTGGTACTAGGTTGCTATTCTTATATCATGTCATCTACTCCCCAAAGCCCTCTGCTGTTCAAACTTATTTTACACTATAATTTAATTTAGAAATGTTCGTCACACATCATTGCTCTGGGTACAACAGACTAATTTTGGGAAAAAAGCTGAAACCCAACCACAAAGCTCTTAGTTCCAGAAGTGTGCTAAATAAATCCCATTTTCATTTGTCAGTCACAATCTCAAGTAAAGCAACATCACAGACTACAAATGCTTTCTTAGTCAGACCATATTATTCCCCCACCTCCTAGAATAAATCTCTGTTTCATTAAAAATGCAGCTGTTTCTGTGTTGTATTTATGGCAGATGCCTAGGATGCAATAGGCAAAAGCTATTGTAAAGCACTTGGGGTTGTTACTTTTTATAATCAGGTTTCCAATTTTTTAAATGTATATTGATGTTGTGAGTGTTGATAAAAATACGGTGACATCCAACACTTTGGCTACCTTAGTGGGCTGTGATCACACCTGGGTTTTCTAGACCTCTGTGTAAACTACATGTGACAAGTTACATGGTTGCAACCTAAGCCGTGGGAACACATGAAGGACATTAATCGCAAGTGTGGCTTAGTTACCCTTATTTATTTATCATAGATACTGGGTATGGAATGAGATACATTACACGTTGACACCATAAAAATGTTGAAAATAGTTTAAGATTAATTTTAATTGATTTCCTATTTGTGCCTAACAGTGAGTAAAAAAATAGGTTGATATGTTTATAAAATTGTACTGCTTTGAAATCAAGAAGCTCTGGGTTCAAACTCTATCTCATACTTACTAGCTATGTGAACTTGAAGAAATTCAATAGGATGTAATGTCTTTGAAGACAGAGAAAGTCTTAGTTTTGTCTTTGTATCCCAAGGGTCTAACAAAAAAAGGGGACATAGAAAACACTTAATAGATGATTGTTGATTGATTTATTCAGTAAAGTGGGCTGGGAAAAAAAAAGGACAATTACACATTTAGAACAGTGTTATAAATAAAAATACAAAGCAGTCACACCCAGATGGCCAGAAACCCTGGGAGTCTTCCCCTCCCAGACTGAGTTTTTTTTTGACTGGGTAAAAGAGAACTTTATTTTTTCACCTTGCCTCATTTCTTACCTATCCTTAATCACTGAATGGGATCACCTCAGACAAACTGAGACCTGGGAAAGACCTTAGCTTAAAAAGGCCAAGGTTTTCCTACTGCATTAGTGCCATGTCCCGTCATCCTGATCTATAAATTGCCACTGGACCCAGATGGTTCTGGAGCAGAGAGTGAGGCTGCTGATTTTGCACAGCCTTACCTCACTCAAATCCAATTTACTTTCAAGTTAAGATATCACCTTCCTGATGTGATTGATCTTTCAAGAATGAAGGACAACCAATAACTCAGGGGGCAGGTGGTCATAAGGATTTCTTTCCTCTAAGTAGAGGGGTTTCTGGGTGTGCAGTGTTGCTTACATATAATGACAGAAATGGTCATTTTACTAATCATTCAATCAACAAGCATATATTAAGTACTTGCTAAGTGTCAGGCACCTAGCTAAGCACTGGGGCTACAAAGAAAAAAGTAACGATAGGTCCTTTCCTAAGGGAGGCTACTTTCTAATGGAAGAGATAACATATAAAAATCAGAACTAAAAAAAATAATTACAGAGTAGAAGGAAGGAAGGAAGGGTGAAAGGAAAGAAGGAAGGAAGGAAAGAAGAAAGGAACTAAGGAAGGATGGCACTAGCAACAGAGAAGACCAGGACAGGCCTCAAGAAAGAGATGGGGTTGGAGTTGAATCTTAGAGGAAGTCAGGAATTCTAAGAGTCAGACAATAGGATGGAGGGCATTCTGGGCAGGGGGATCAGTCAGTCCAAAGGCATGGAAGCAGGAGATGGAGTATTGTGTGAGAGGAACAGCAAGGAGGCCAATGTTGCTGGAGAATAAATGGAGGGAAGTAGATAAGAAGCCTGAAAAAGTAGGAAAGGGTGGCGATGTTATGAAGAGCTTTGTAAATTTATTCATTCATTCATTCATTCATTCATTCATTCATTCATCTATTTATTTATTCATTTATTCATTCATTCATTTATTTATTTATTTATTTATTTATTTATTTATTTATTTATTTATTTATTTATTCTTTACATGGATGAGTTCAGTGTGGGGGAGTAATTGGGCAGTGCCTGAGTCTAAAAGATAACAATAAAGCAGATTAAAAAAAATTAAATCAAAATAAAATGTAGGCAAATGCAGTTTTTGTAGCTCAAAAGTAGTTTGATGAGAAGACTCTCCAGAAAGAAATTCAAGTTAAACACTAGCCTTCTTCCCAGGGAACAGTGTGTTCTCATTCCCATGGTTACATATGTGTCAAAATTAGAGACTAAATAAATGAGACCTCATTCTAAAGCAGGAAAGGCCTGTTAGAAAATTAATGAATTAACCTCTGTTTCCATAGCAATCAAATTTAGCTAATTATTTGTTTGGCTAACGGACTATGCCTTGATTTCAGAGCATTCATTGTCATTAATAAATTGTATTGCATTTGGAATCCTGAAGTTTTAAATTTCACATCAGGAATCAAAAAGCAATGAACTTTTTAATGCTATGAGGGACCAAGACATTCAGTCTCATTACTTAAGCAAACCAAGTTTTGTATTTTATACTAATGCTTTACATGAAGGGATTATTCCTGTATTTTGTTGATTGTTCTTTCCTTCTATGAATAGAGTTGCTCTTTCTTTTGCCTTAACATCAGATTTTATCCTAGAGTAATAAGTGGAAATTAGAGTTTTGTAGATTTTTTAAAAATATATTCAAAATACTACTTTCTTTCCAAAGACAAACGTGTTTTCATCATCAATAAGTGATGAAATCTGTATTTAGCAAATGATTTTTATTCCAAGCACCTGTGTACAAATCCCAGGCCATCCACTTTTTACCTGGATAACAGTAGGCTGGTCATTATAATTTTCTGGGCTTCATTTGTCTCAACTGCAAAATGAAGGATGTTAGTCAGTAGAGCCAAGATGGCAGAGTAAGAGCAGTGACTTGCTTGAGATCTCCTGCAAACCCCTCCAAATACCTGTAAAAAATGGCTCTAAACAAATTCTGAAGCAGCAGAACCCACAAAAAGACAGAGTGAAATAAATTTCCAGCCCAAGACAACCTAGATGGTTGATTGGAAACATCTATCATGCTGAGCGGGGAGAGGAACACAGTTTGGCATGGGCACACAGGCAAAATAAGCCACAGCAAATCTGAAGGAGGACTCAGAGGACTGAATTTCTGTCAGCTGTGGTGGTTTCCAGACTTCTCAACCCAGGAATGCCAAAGACAACTTAGAAGATGAGTAGTAAATGTCTGTGACCCTGGTGAAAGAGAAACTTGGTCCCAGAACCATTCCCTGTGTGCGGCCCCAGGGTGGAGGCTGCTTCCAGAGCTTCTAGCCAATAGACTGAGGGGAAATTGAGTGTCAGATTAGAGGGGGATGGCGGGGTCTATTTGCTGAGGCAAGATTCTCTTGATTTGCCTGTGCTTGGATCTGGGTTGCAGCTCTGGGTGGTAATCTTGGGGTGAGGAGGAGTGCTGGCGTGGTGGAGCTTGTGCCTTGGTGAAGAGGGAATCCTCACAGTTCCAAGTCAGAAAAGAATGCTTGTGGTCACTCATAAAACAGAGTATAGGCTAGAAAAGGAGTAAATATCTTACCCCTTATCATAACATTTTGGAAGAACTAAACATTTACAGGTTCCTAGAAGTATCTCTGAAAACAGCTGCACAAAACCCCTGAAGCTTGGGACAGTACATTCTCCACACTGGAAACAGACCCCCACCTTAACAAAAAGTTTATAACTCAAGTAATTGGCTGGGATCATGAGCAAACCTCAGAAAATAGTCAGACAATAGAATCTTTCTTTGGTGACAAAGAAGCTCAAAACATAAAAGCGGAAGATAACAAAGGCAAAGCTCCTACATCCAAAGCCTCCAAGAAAAAAAAATGAATTGGTTCAAAGCCATGAAAAAGCTCAAAAAAGGATTTTGAGAAGCAAGTAAGAGAAGTAAAGGAAAAACTGGGAAGAGAAAGGAGAGTGATGCAAGAAAATCATGAAAAACAAGTCAATAACTTGCTAAAGGAGACACACACATAGAAAAAAAAGACTGTAGAAAATAACACCTTGAAAATAGCCTAACCCAAATGGCAAAAGAAGTCCAAAAAGCCAATGAGAAGAAGAATGCCTTAAAAAGCAAAACTGGCAAAATGGAAAAGGAAGTCTAAAAGCTTATTGAAGAAAATACTTCCTTAAAAATTAGAATGGAGCAATTGGAAGCTACTGACTTTATGAGCAATCAAGATACTATAAAACAAATCTAAAAGAATGAACAAATAGAAGGCAATGTGAAATACCTCATTAGAAAAAACAACAGATCTTGAAAAAGAGATCCAGGAGAAAGAATTTAAAAATTATCGGACTATCTGAAATCCAGGATCAAAAAAAAGCCTAGTCATCATCTTTCAAGAAATTATCAAGGAAAACTGCCCTGATATTTTAGAACCAGAGGGCAAAATAGAAATTGAAAGAATCCACTGATCATTTCCTTAAAGAGATCCCCAAAGGAAAACTCCTAGCAATATTGTAGCCAAATTCCAGAGTTCAGGTACAGGAGAAAATATTGCAAGCAGCCAGAAAGAAAAAAAAATTAAGTGTTGTGAAAACACATACAGGATAACACAAGATTTAGCACCTTCTACATTTAGGGACCACATGACTTAGAATATGATTTTTCAGAGGGCTAAGGAGATAGGATTACAACTAAACATCACCTACCCAGCGAAACTGAGTATAATCCTTCAGGGGGGAAAATGGTCATTCAGTGAAATAGAGGACTTTCAAGCATTTTTTATGAAAAGACCAGAGCTGAATACAAAATTTGACTTTCAAATACAAGACTCAAGTGAGACTTGAAGAGGTAAACAGGAAAGATAAATCATAAGAGATTTATTAAGGTTGAAATGTTTACATTCATGCATGAACAGATGATATTTGTAACTAATAAGAACTTTGTCAGTATTTGGGTAGTTGGAGGGAAAAATATGTGTATGTATGTAGATTGGTAGATAGATAGATAGATAGATAGATAGATAGATAGATAGATAGATAGATAGATGGCACAGGGTGAGTTGAAGATGAAGAGGTGATATCTGGAGAATAAAATTAGTGGGTGAGAGAGGATTATACTGGAAGAAGGAGAAAGAGAGAGATAGAGTGATTGAGATAATTCATGTAAAGTGATTTTCAAACACACAAGTGATATATTAAAGTTAACTACAATAATTATTGCTATTGTTCCAATTTAATGCCTGAACCAGTAGACTCACCTGAGTAAGGCCTAGCCCAGAAGTAAACATGTAACCCATTCAGCCCCTAGAGGCTTAAAGACATCCAGTGAAGGGGAACCCACTGCCTCTTGAGTTGTGTGCATGTTGTCGCCCTTATTAAAATGTAAGCTCCTTGAAAAATCCCCTCTTACCTTAGACAGTTATAACCATAAGAAAGCATTTATTTGTATTGAGCTAAAATCTGCCATTTTATAACATCTACCTTCTCTTCATTATTCACCAGGACCAAGAAGAACAATTTTAACCCTGTTCTACATGATGATTCTTCAACCAATTGAAGATACTCAGTATGACTCCCACTACACCTTCTGTTCTCCAGGCAAGGTACTGAAATCTCATTAACTGGTCCTCCTCTAGATCATCTTTGGTCTCCTTAAATTTCTGGTCATGGAACCACAGAATATCTGAGATGAAAAGTTTCTCAGGAACCTATCTCTAAGTAACCCAAAAACCCCATGTCAGTTTATGTGATAATCTATAATGGGGGTTTGGGACATTTCTGGATTGCCTAAAACAGAGTCAGTCAGTGGGTGGTGCTGGAGAAACAAAAGAACTGTTAGATGTATGACAATCTGCATTGGCCTACATGGAATTGAGAACAGACTCTTTTTGTTGACTTGTAAAGCTGGAAATGTATCTATGTTTAGAACCACTTGACATACATCCTGCCTCTTTCACTGTGTCTAGGGGAAGGATGCATCCACTTACAACAGGTGCCACAGTGCCACAAGGTGGAGGGAGGCCTAAAGGTCACCTTCTCTACCTTAGGCCACATGGTCTTCAGAAATGAGAGGGGCTTTATTCTTGTTAATTTGTCCTCTTTAGTTCTAAGTACAGGAATTTGTTGAGTTCTCAACCCAGTAACTTTAGTTATGGGGATCTCAGAGACCAGGATTCCTGGTTGGATATTATACCTGCACAGAAAGTAAACTCTGAAAAGCAAAAGACCTGACATTAGATCAGTGGACCTCAGCACTAATGCTTTATAGGAAATGAGGTAAGCTGTGGGCCTAAACCCTTAGCAGAGACTCAATGGTTTAGGAGAAGATTATACCCCTGAGATACTTGGGAAAATATTTATGTGTTTGTACTTGATATGACTTTCTAGTACATATTTCTCTGTAAAAGCTAATCCAATACTAAATGGTTAAATTGAACTGGAGTTCTAGTCATTGGCTCCTCAAAAGGCAGTTAGCACAAGTGGTGGGCACTTGAGATGATAGAAAGAAAATACACTTGAAATCCCCATACATTTTTTAATGTTTGTATGTGAGTAAATGTAATGTTCCATAGCCTGAAAGAGTGGGTCCATCATAAATTCTGTTACCCAAGGCATCGCCTAGACTATATGTGAATGATCCTAATAAGGAGCAACTCAGTGACTTGCCAAGGCATCCCATTACACTGTGGGATAGCTCCAATGAGCAAGGTCTGCCCATCTTTCCTTCCATTTATTGCTATTGGTTCTGCCCTTTGAATCTGAATTGAACAAGTCAAATCCTTATGCACATGGCAATCCTAAAACTGCTTGAAAACAGTTATCAGGTCCTGCTGGAGGTTTCTCTTAGCTAGGCTAAATATCTCCACTTTGTGAAATTGATTCTAAGGTCTCCAATTATTTAATATCACATTAATGAAAAAAATAGAACATTTTTTACATTTCATATTTAATAACCTCATTAATGTTTGATATTCTTATTAGAGCCATTTTAATAGCTTTGTAAGTTTGTACTGAACTACAGATTCCTAGATTCCCCTTGATAGGACATGTGTGTGGTAGTCCTTATTGAATATCTCTTTATCTTGAGCAAAATTTGTGTATTAATTTAGTGGAGTTCACTAACAAGTGCTCTATCAATTATTATCAGGAAAGATCCTTAGTTAAAGAGAATCCTGGCATTGAGAAGAGTTGAGGTGTTGCAGACTCTTTAATAGTTTCCTGCAAAAGAAAAAATAAAGGCAGCCAGAAATTTAACGGAGAAAATGAAATGGTCTTGTTAACATACCTTCTCCAGCATTTCGCTTAATAGTTTTGTAGCAATGCCCATTAATTTTATTGGCAGAAAGCTTTCTAAAGATATTCTGAAATATCTTTGCCAGGTTTGGAGACAAGTGTCATATTTGTTTCATAGACGGAAAATGAGGTACGATGCTAAGATTGTTTTAGAAAATGATGTTTGTAGCAATGAATCATCATTCAGTCTGAATATTTGTAAGGATATAATTGTGAATTCACTTAGTCCTGATACTCTTTATTTGGAAGTTCTTTGAGTCGTCTGCTAAACACTTCTGAAACTGGTTTATTTTGGTTGCCTGTTTTCTACAGATTTGTCAAATTGTGTATGTTATTTCAAAATGTATATTTAATTTAATAATTTTCTTTTGTTGGCATATTAGTCAAAATAACCATCTGCTAGTTTTAAAAACATATTATTTTGTATTCTTGGGATTACTTCTTTGTCATTTTTGGTGTTAGTTATTTTATGATTCTTTCTCTTCTTTTGGAATATGTTTGCTAATTACCAATTCCATTTTAAAAAATACTTTCCTTATTTGTAATTTTAATTATTCCTTTATTATCTGCCACAATCATATCCTCTTTTATTTGAATTTCATCATTATTTCTGCTTGATTTTGATATATTCATTTGTTCATTTTCTAGTTTATTTAACTGCAAATTGAACTTATTAATTTTCTCATTTTCTTTCTTGCTGCCATAAATGTTTAGGGAGAAAGATTTGTCTCTGAGTACTGTTTGGACTACATATTATAAATATTCACATTCTACATTTGTGCTTTAGCCGTTTTCATTAATAACTTATTATTTTAAAATATTTTGTTCTTTAAATCAAGCAGAATCCTACTGTTCATTTTTATTGTTTACATGGGTGTATATATTTTGAAAATATTTTCACTTTTGATAATTATTTTAACACAATATGGCACATAATTGCAGCAATTTACATTTGTCTCAGAATTTTTCTTTGACTGAAACACAATGTTTTCACAAATGCAGCAGAACAAAACCACACTCTCTCTTTTTTCAAATTAATTATTTTTCTGTATGTCTATCAAATTTACTTTCTCAGTGCTCTATTCAAATATCTAACGTCTCTTTTCCTTGTCTTTCTCATTGATTGATCATATTCCATTAACAGAGTGTTAAAATTTTGTGCTGTTATTGATTTTATTTGTGCAAATAAGTTCATTTTTCCTTTATATACTTACTTGATGTATTTAGGTGACACTCTGTCATTAATGGTATTTGTGATGGACAGCTCCTTTCTTACTGGTCTATGAATATGCTTGGAAAGTTCAAATCCTGAGCTAATTCCATTAACAGTCTACTTGATAGTCACATATTTTTATCTTGAGTTTTGGGTTTTTTTTTGCTTATTTCTTTTCTTTATGAATTAGCTTCCATCATTAATTATTTCCATCTATTCATTCAGCAAGCATTTATGAAGCATCTGCTATGTACCAAGCACACCCTCCTGGCTTTCTGAGCAGAGAAAGGGCTGATATGCATGGTTTCCTTCCTCCTCTTCTCTGCCCTTATTGCTACCTATTGTATTTTTTCAGATACCCTGGGCAAAGACAGTTAGGGAGAATTTGAGTTTGATAAAATGCTAAAGTATCATCGAGGTGCATACTGATTTTATACCTCTGCCCTTTGGAAAGTAGTCCAGACAACTGTGTCAACACTTTTCAACTCAGTTCCTGAGGAGAAGCATACGAGACCCTTGTGGTCCTAGCTGCTGCTGTTCATTTACAGGTGTTTACTGATGAGCCACCCCAGGTGCCCAGCAATCAGAACATCTGGGGCCTGGAAAGAAACATGGCCATTTGGGCTGCTGGCCCAGGGTCTGACAAAAACCTAACACATGACTGGTGCTCTGCTGGGTGACACCTATCCTTATATATTCTTGTAATAGATCTCATTCCACTCTATATATGTACCTTGGATGGTCACGTCCTATATCTCTCCATCCAAAGCTGAGCCCTCCTAAGTTTGCCCATGTGGTGAACTCAGTAGATTTTGGTGTGGGAAAATTCTCTTGTTGATCTCTCTTAATTCTTCATAATTTGAATGTAATGTCACAGTCCATCTCATAGATTCCCTTCAAAGTCCAGCAAAAGAAGATTTTTCCAACCCTGTCAGTGGTTTGTGCCAGCTACCTCCCCTGAAAGCCCTTGGTATTTACCTCTCTTTCTGTTTTGTATCTTCTTTGTGGTATACTGTATATGATAGTTACACCCAGCAGAACATAACCTCCTTGAGAGAAGGGGCTGCTTCCCTTTTTTTTTCCATAGCACTTAGCATGGGGCCAGGTACATGACAGGCACTGAAAAAAATGCTTGTTGATGGACTAATGGATCGTTTATTTCAGCAATATTCACCTCTTGGAATGCTTGTAATGACTTTCTAAGTCTCTTATCTATCCCCTCCATTCCATCGTCTGCTCCTCTGTTCAGTAAATCCTTATAATGATCTGCTCAGTTCATGTCATTTCACTGATAGAAAATCTCCATTGGATCCCCATTATCAAGGAAGTATAGTATAAGTTCTTTCCATGAGCTTGTCACTCAAGGCCATTTACTTTGGATACGACCTATCCCCCGCCTTATTTCATACCACTCTCCTCATTATCATTGTCATATCCAACCTTAGGAAATGTGGGCTGCCTTTCTCCGGTGCCTTGGCTCTCACCATTGGTCATACCTAGAACAATGGCCTCCATTTTCGAAAGCTTTGCTTGATGCCACCTTCTTCCTGAAACTTTCCTGGATTCCATTTGATCAATAGTTTCTTCCTTCTCCCTCAAACCTTTACCATTCCTTTATCCCTCTCTCCCATATGTTTACATTATTTTAAGTAATACCATCCTGGAAACATGTTCTAACTACTCTAGTAATCTACTCAGCCATGGAAGGCAGGGACTTATTGCTTATCCACCTTTGAATCCTCTATAGCACTCTTACCACACTAGAGATGCTTCTGGGTGATTGCATTCTATGAATCCAACAAAAGCCATTTCACCCAGAAGGTTCTATTTCCATCTAAGTTTACCAAGATGTACTAAATTCCCTGGTTATTTCCTTCACTCCCTCCAGAGACCAGAATGCAATTCCTTGCTTCTCTTTGGCAGGTGGATGCTTCTTCGCTTTGCTTCTAGGACATGAGGGAGAATTCAGGAAGGCAATGCATGTGTCACTGTGGGACATTGGAAAGTGTACTGTTATCAAGAACTAGGATTGGTCAACTAAGTGGCACAGTGATAGGACACTGGAATTAGAACCAGGAAGACTCTTCATGAGTTTGAATCTGGCCTCTGACACTTACTAGCTGTGTGACCCAGGGCAAATCACGTAACTCTATTTGCCTCAGTTCCTCACTGGTAAAAGGAGGTGCAGAAGGAAATGTCAAACCATTACAGTATCTTTGTCCAGAAAACCCCAAGTGAAGAGTCAGACATGACTGAACAACCAGTATTCACATAAGTGCTTCACATATGTTTTAGGGACAGCTGTGTGGTTCATGGACAGAGTGCCTGGCTTGGAGTCAGGACCTGAATTCAAATCCAGCCTCACATACTTACTAGCAGTATGACCCTGAGCAAGTCATTTAACTCTGTTTGACTCAGTTTCCTCATTTATAAAGTGAACTAGAGAAGGAAATAGCAAACCCCTCCCATATCTTTGCCAAGAAAACCACAAATGGTGCCGTGAAGAGTCAGGCACAACTCAAACAAATGAACAACATTAAGAGATTGAATCAATGCTGAGTAAGCTGGAGTTCTGTCCCAGACCTAGATACAAGGACAGAGGCAGGAAGAAGTCTCTCCTTTCCTCCATCCCCTCCCCTGCTGCCTACTCATGGCCTTTCCTGCTTCCTTGTGAGCATCACACTCCTCTCCACTGATACACTTTACCACAGGGTTCGGACGTCTTCAATCTGATGCCTGTCAAATCACTCTTTCCTGTGACCATCAAGGATGGGGTTAAGAAATAGAGACTGGAAAAAGTAGCAAACATATCTCATAGTAGACTAAGCCCTAGCCCTCCAGAGTCACTATCCTCTTCTCCATTCCTTTTATTTATTTTTTTGAAGGGGGCGAGGCAATTGGGGTTAAGTGACTTGCCCAGGGTCACACAATTAGTGTGTGTTATGTGTCTGAGGTTGGATTTGAACTCAGGGCCTCCTGACTCCAGGGCTGGTGCCCTATCCACTGTGCCACCTAGCTGCCTCTCCCTCAATTCCTTTTTGACTATGCCCTCTGGAACTTTATTATTAACAAACTCCCTATTGCCTTACATCTCTTTAACTCACATTCCTTCTCTTTTCTGAGGGCTCCTGAAGATAACTTGTTCTAGAAGACACCACATATCTTGTTACTCTGTCCAAGGCTAACTAATCTCATTTCATTATCACAGGGTCAGGAGTGATATGGGGGAAAGAATGCTTGATGGAGCCTCAAAAGACCTGGGTTCAAATCTTATCTCTATTATTTATTAGTTACGTAAATGTGAGATCATGGGTGGTAAAGTGAATGATATGTTGGATGTTAGAGTAAAGAATACCTGGGTTCAAATCCTGTCTTAGACATCTGTTGTGTGACTCTGACCAAGTCAATTTATCTTCTTTTTTGTCTTGGTTTATTCATTTATGAAATGGGCATAACAGAAGCTACCTCACAAGGTTTTTGTGGGCATCAACACATAAAGCATTTTGCAAATCTTAAGCTGCCATACAAATATTATGTTATTATTAATAATAATTGTTATTTACACCCTCTAGGCCTATTTCCTAATTTATAATACGTAGAAGCTAGACTAGATGACCTGTAAGGTTCCTTCTTAATCTAAGCCCATGATCCTGTGATTGCACAGAATACATCTAATTGTGCAGGCATTTCCAGGTGCTTCCACTGTCACAATAACATAATGATGTCTTGCCTTTTAAAGCTCCCCCTGCCATGTTCACATCCTTGTTGGTGGCATCTCTGGACCTGCAGGTCACTCCCTGTCCTCCCCAATATGTTTAGCAATTGACTCACATTGCCTTCTCCACACTAACTCTGGTTCCCTATAGCTTATCAGTTCTCATCACCTTTGTTTCCAGGCTACCTCAAAATCTCAGAGTTATGGCTGATTTTTAGTCCAAGCCGTAAAATGAGGGAAAACAAACAAATTAACAAAGAAAACAACATTACAACACACCTAAGGAAGTGTAATCTTTTTTCAAAAAAAATTTTTTTTAAACTTTTGCTTAAAGACCACTAGTGTGACCACAGTAGTTGTCATTTGATTAGCAATATTCATTAAGTATCTACTATTTACCAAAAATAATGTTATTTCTTAGATCCCAAACTTTCTTCAATCATATTTGCCCTCTGTTCTGGAAGTCTTAGCGTAGTACTAGTAGCAGTAGCAGTAACAGCAGTAGCAGCAATAGTAGGGTAGTAGCGTTACTGCTACTACTGTCACTACTAGTAGTAGTGTTACTAGGAGTAGTCATAGCAGCTATTGTGGTCGTAGTGGTAGAAGTAATAGTAGTAATAATAGTATTGCTACTACTTCTAATACTACTGCCACTACAACTGCTATGACTACTACTGCTAGTGGCACTATTACTACCACTATAACTATTATGACTACCATGACTTCTACTCTAGGACTTCCAGAAGATAGAACAAATTCGATTGAAGAGAGGTTGAAATCTAAAAAGCAGCGTAGTTTTAATTGCGCATTAGTAATATTTATATAGTGTTTTGAGATTTGAAAATATTTTATAAATATTATTTCTCATGATCTTCATGACAACTTTGGTAGCTAGATGCTATTATTATCCCCTTTTAACAGATGAGGAAACTGAAGCAAAGAGGTTAAATCATTTGCTAAGGATCACACAACTAGTATGTATCTGAGGATGGATTTGAACTCAGGTCTTCTCAACTCCAGGCCCAGCCATCCACTGGGCCCTCTAGTCATAGCTCTAGTGAGGAAACCTGGGTTTGTTTCCTGCCTTAGGCATTTACTATCTTTTTGACAGTGAGTATCACTGAACCTATCATAACCTCAATATCCAAATCAAGAAAATGGTGGTCATGATCTTTACCCACTTCACATAACGAAGCAGGAATGTGAGTCATTATGTGTGAAGGACTTCTTAGTATCACTTATGGCCTAGATCCATTGCTATTGCGGATGTAAACTAGGAAACAGTTGTCTTCTTCTACTGGCTTTTCCACTGGCAGTTATCAACAATATATTCTGGATTTCCTCAGTTACCAAGATAAAGTAGCTAGTTCTCTCTAACTTTCTTTATTCATATTAAGAATTGAAATAGACTTTAGTATGGAAGTGTTGGAGAAGAAACACACATGACTTACTTTTAGAAGGGACCCGCAGGTTGGCCAGAACCACTTCCAAGGAATCGGCTTGGACTCGGAGCACATAGCTTGTCTTTGTTTCATAGTCGAGAGGTGCCTTGACATAGATCACACCTGTGATGTTATTAATCCCAAAGTGATCTGGAATAGAAAGTACAATTTCTAGGTCTTGACTTCAAGCAAAGTGAATTTCTTCCCTGTGACTTTGAAATTACTTCTTTATTATACTTATAACTGACAAACTATTAACCGGGGCTTTAAATCCCACCTCTATCACTTACTGCCTCATGACTGTGGGCATGTCATACAGCCTATCAAGACTTCGGTTTCTTTATCAATAGAAAGGGAGTTAAACAAGTCCTTTCTAGTTCAAACTCTTTTTTTTCAGTCTAACACTGATACTTGGCTCCTAGATATTCAGTATGATGTTTAAATGAGAAAAACGAAATTAAGGAGCAGGAAGGATGGACATATGAGTTGAGTCCTCAGACTCTGACTCTGGAATCAACAGCCTCCTCACAAGTAGCTCATATCTCTAGGATCTTCCTTCCTGTACAGATGGCCCTCCTAACTCTTTGGACCTGCTCTTTCATGACACAGAAAACCCTTCACCCTGGAAGTTCTTTTCAGCCCTGGTTTTCTCACACTGGAAATACTCTATGATATCTCTGTGATAGGCTGGTTTCTTCCAAAGCCTCAATTTTAAGGAGAATACCCAGGGCAACCAAAGCATCTCTCTCTCTCTCTCTCTCTCTAAGTTGCACTCTTACACTCTTGATTCCACACACATTTTCTATTATATCCCTGTAGGTCTCTTTATACCTTTGCCCTTCACCCTTTAAATCTTTGTTTTGTAATGTGCTGTCATCCTTCTTTATGATATAAGCTCATCAAAGGTGAGGACTGTCTTTCTGCTTTCTTACATTTGTATTTCCAGTGTTTGGCAGTGTCAGAAATATAACAAGCACTTAATAAATATTTGTTAACTGACTGACTGACTGACCTGGCCTTGCACTGTGCAGTTGCATACAGAAAGTGTTTAATAAAAGTTTCAAGAATGCACAAACTAAACATGCCTTTATGGAAGGATGGAGACAGACAGAAAATTGCCTTTATGAGAATTGTGAGAAGTCACAGGACGTAGTGGATAGAAGGCTAGCCTTGGAATCAGATAGATCTCATTTCAAATCCTATATCTGACACATATGAAGAATATGAATCACTTAATCTTTTCATGTCTTCAGGCAACTAAGATTTAAAATTATAAATGAATTGTTGATTTTCTTCCATGGAGAACAAATACTACTTTCCCTACTGGAGTTCCCCACAATGATAAAATCATAAATCTTGGACAATATCCATGGAAAAGAGGGGGAGGCAGAGTAAGGAGAGGGGGGAGAGAATGGAATTGAGAGGAAGAGGGAGGTAGTGAGGAGAGACAGAGAGAGACACACACACGTGCACACACACACACACACACACACACACAGAGAGAGAGAGAGAGAGAGAGAGAGAGAGAGAGAGAGAGAGAGAGAGAGGAATATCAGACTACAAGGTATAAAAAAAGATTTAGGCCAGTATTACAATGTAGAAGAACATGGCACAAACAATTTCTACTCTTCTTAAAAAGATTAAAAAGAGTTAGAAATCAATATAATTTCTTCTTGGTGGAGTTGTGAAATGATCCAACCATTTTGGAGAACAATTTGGAACTATGCCCAAATGGCTACAAAAATGTGCATACCCTTTGATCAGCAATAGCACTTCTAGGGCTATATCCTAAAGAGATCAAACAAATGGGAAAAGGACCCACATGTACAAAAATATTCATAGCAGCTCTTTTTGTGGTGGCAAAGAATTGGAAATTGAGAGGATGCCCATCAATTGGGGAATGGCTGAGCAAGTTGTGGTATATGAATGTACTATTGTGCTATAAGAAATGATGAACAGGCTGACTTCAGAAAAACCTGTAAAGACTTATATGGTCTGATGCTGAGTGAAGTAAGCAGAACCAAGAGGACTTTGTACACAATAACACATTATGCAATGACTAAGATTGTGAAACTGAACCCTTCTCAGCATTATGAGGATCAAAGACATCTCCAGAGGCCTCGGGATGGAAAATGCTGTCCACATCCAAAGAAAGAACTATGGAAGTCCAATCGCTATCACTTATTTTTTCCTTCTGTTGAGTTTTGTTTCATCTTTCTGATGGTTCCTCCTATTGGTTTTAATTTTTACTTACAACTTCACTAATGTGAAAATATGTTTAATGGGTATATAAATGTAAAGCCTATATCTGATTGTGTGCTGCCTTGGGGAGGGTGGGGCGAAGAAAGAGGGAGAAAAATTTTCAACTCAAAAGCATATGGAAATGATTATTGATAAATCAAAATAAATTAATAAAATTTTAAAAAAAGAAATCAATTTAATTTCACTTATTTATTTAACATTTTGATCATTTAAAAGAAATCACTTTAAAAATATCACTCCAGGTCCATATATCTTTTATAAATGAATTGAAATAAATTTTCCGTTGAATAGCTTGCATTTTTTTTTCATGCAGGTCCTCCTTCAGTGCCCCGTTGTGGAGTACAGGTGACCTAGGCTTCTGCAAACTTCTCTTTCTGGAATGGAACTTCTGGGTACTCATACAGGACAGACAAGGGTCTGGTAGACAGCACATATATTATCAAGGATCAGTCCAAGAAAGTTTGGAGAGGCTGATTAGCAGATTGGCCCGGGGGATATACACATGGGCTACAGAAACTATAAAAATCATCCACTAAGATGCAAAAGGCGCTGCATTATATATAACAGGAGGGGCCACAGATGTCAACAGAATCATTGATCCTTGCAACATTTCTTTTTCAGACAAATTTCAGGGTTTAAAGTCTAACATAAAGATTTTTTTAATCCTAATGGGAAAGACCAACAGCTCCAAGATTTGCCCAAATATGGTTGTTTAATGGGTCAACATTCTATTTATTACATCTTTATAAGTTATAATAGCACCTGCACAGCTGGATGACACCCTACATAAAAGTCTGATTCCTCTATGTGGTATGGGGGTGACCTTCAGTTGCAAAGGCCATTCCAGTGAAGCTTGAGCCTGGTCATGTGTTGCCAAGTTCAGGAGGCTTTAAGAATTGGCACAGAGACAGATTCTGGGTGTGTCATCAGTTCAAAGCTCTCATCAGCAAGTTGATTGAAGGGCAGAAATATTTTTGTCTCTTTCCCCAGACTATCAAAAATTAAGTGACAGTGACTGAGACCTGCAGCAGTGGAGGAAGTAATTATAATTATGTGCTTACATTCCCTGACTTATAGTGAATTGTGAGCATGTGGGTATGTGGGAATGGGTTTCATCTACATGCAAATGCATACATATGTATGTATATGTGAGGATACAGTAGTAAAAAATGTGTTCTCTACATTTAAGAAATGTACAATTGATTAGGGAAGAGGATATATGTAAGCCTCAGTTGCCTCATCCATAAAACGCTTCAATTAGACTAGATGGAATCTAAAACATTTTAAGTTTTTACATTTAGGCTCTCATGATCCTATTTATACGACATAAAAATTGATAACATAGAATGTGAGAATGTCTAAATGAAGAGGTGTTTGGTTAGTTCTACAATTTCAAAGGGCCAGAAGTCCCTTTCATCTGAGCATTTCACAAAGTCTCCATAGAGAAGATGGCATTGGACTCAGACTTTGCAAGATCAGCAAGATGTCAAAAGGCTGAGATGAAAAAGGGCATTATGGTCATAGAAAAAGAGTCAACAAATGCACAGGGCAGTTCAAGGAAGAGACAGCTCAGTGGTGGAGAGGAGAGGCACTGAATTTGGAGTTAGGAAGGCCTGAGTTCAAACCCCACATTAGACACATGTTCTGTACCATCATGAACACATCGCTTGACTTCTCCAGCTTGTTTCCTTATCTGTGAAATGAGGGGTCGAACTCCACAGAGTCCAAGTTCCCATCTAAATGTATGATTCTAAACATGCCCATTTGGCTAGGGTACATTATTAATGACCACTTCCATAGCATTGGAAGGTTTGCATGAAGAAGTTTGCATGGCATAGCACATTGGGTCCTCACAACAACCCTGGAAGGCAGGTGTAATCAATATCTTCAATTTATAACAGAGGGAACAGAGGCTGAGACTGGTTAAATGGTTTGTCCAGGGTCAGACAGCTAGTCGGTATCCAAAACGGCCTTTAAGCCCAGGTCTTTTTGACTCCAAGGACAACATAGTCCAGAGTCAATGCCAAGATGCTTTATGAGATGAAGCTGGGAAGGCATATGTGTAAAAACAGGCTAAGAATTGGGAACACTTCAGATAGAATCTGGTCTCAGATATTTGCTACCTATCTGACCCTAGGCAAGTCACTGATTGAAGCCTCGGTTTCCTCATCCATAAAGTGGAGATAATGATAATGCCTATCTCATAGAATTCTTTTGAGGATTAAAGGATATAATAAAGTATGCAAAGCATTTTGAAAAGCTTCCAAAGAGCAATGTAAAAGTGTGTTCTTATATCTAAGCATGTACTTTTTTGGGGGAAGGTTGTGGGGGAGGGGGGCTTGGGCCAGACCTCTGATCTTATTTGTGCAGGGAAATCTCAACATAGACACTCCTTCAATTGACACAGATCAGCACCTTGGAGTGATGAGAATTCTCTGGGGATGCTGACTTGGTATAAAATCTGCCCATTCAGTGTAAAGGTGTGAAAGGAAAAGAAAATAATTTTGATAATTATACAGCACAAAGTAACATTTCAAATGCACAGATATTTTATATTTTCTTTATATATTCTAGATTTCCTTAAAATCAGTTTGTGAATATTTACTAAGCATCAAGATCTTGAGATTGACTTACCATCTTCATTTCCTGAAACAATAGTATATACAATACTTTGATTGATGGCTGCTGCGTTGATAACACCAACTGGAGTCCCTATTGGTGCAAGTTCGCTTACTGGAGGTGGTCTGCAGAATTAGACAAGATCATTTTTTCCTCAGGTTAATATTTGATGTGATACAGATTTGCATTTAAAGTTTAAATATATATAGTATCAGCAAAGGCAGACTTTCCGCAAGGTTGATTGTTAAAGTCTTCAGGGAGGTGAGAGATTAAGACATCAGACACAGAAAAATAAGCAAATTCAGCAGTATCTTACTGAATAAGAACGTTTCTTCAACCAGGGCAATAAAGAGTAAGCACAGGAGTGCCATGGCTGTATTACACAACTAATTTATAGGCAATAGACTGAATAGAGGGTACATTCTTGATTAAAAAAAAATAAAACAACTAACTGGGCCATCTCCCTAGCATTAAAATTTTGTTATAGCACAATGATGCTAACGGTATTAACCAGGCAGTTTTTCTTTCTAGCCCTTGTTCTTTCTTAACTACCATCTTTCTCCTTCCCCAACTACTTTAACTGCAGGACATTTTTAAATAGAAAGATAATCACAAAATAACAAAGAGAGAATTAAGTTTCCTATGGAAAATCAGCTTCTTACTCATATTCTGGCCTTTGTTACTCTCTTTTTTATCTACATTCCAAACACCATTTTCAATATATTACTATTGTTTCTCATAAGGGATTAATTCATTTTGTAATAATAGCAGAAGTCTCATAATCTCTTTCAAGGGATTTTTCCTAATCATCTTCATGTGTCTTCACCTTTCTCAATCATTGTTTTCTGCCCTTAAATGCAGGGGATGGTTTTACTGCTTGGGTTGAAAATAGACTCCCACTTATTATTTAGAGTCAGCTGTGATGCCATATCTAATCGCTGTGTCATATATCAAAATATTATTGGTCAATGATCTTTTTTTTTTTTATTTCAGTCCCTGATTTTCTGCCTGGGATGTCCTTCAAAATTATCTCTTGATCGTCTACTTTGAAAAAACAGAATTTGTTATATTTTTCTTAAAATTGTCTTGACTCTAACCTTTCCAATTTCTGCTGTGGATGCCACCATTTTTTCAAGGACCCAGGTTCACAACCTTGAAGTCATCCTGCCTCTTTTCCTTTTGCTGCTTCCCATGTCCAAGCAGTTTGAAATTTAGTTTGTCTTTTTTCTCTTCCTTCATTGAGATTCTGCTTCGCTTCAAGCCCTTATCACCTCTCATGAATACTATTGTAATACCTGCCTCCTGGTCTCTCTTTTTTTAGTCTCCAATCTGTAAATCAGAGAGTTTTGCACTGGGAGTAATATGGTGGATTCATATTTCACCCCAGGCACCTGATAGCCTGGAAAAACCACTTAAATCAAATCCATAAACATTTATTAAGTGCTTATTATATGCCAGGCACTGTCTTAAGTGCTGGGGTTACAAAGAAAGATAACAAAAATCCCTGAATTCAAAGGTCTTATTTTTTAAATAAGAGAGCCAAGAGGCAAACAACTGTTTACCAACAAGATATGGGCAAAGTTAACAGTGGGTGATTCCAGAGAGAAGCCAATAACAGTGGTGGAGAGGAAGAGGGGAATGGGAAATGCTTGTAAAAGCTGGAATTTTAGTTGAAACTTAAAGGAAGCTAGAGAAGCCAGGAAGTAAAGATAAGGATGAAGTCCATGCTAGCCAGTGAAAAGGCAGGGATCAGAGAGATGGAGTATGCTATATGAGGAAAAATAGGAAGGTCAAAGTTCTGAGTCATAGAATACATGGAGGGGAGGAAAACATTAAAAAAAAAAGGATGAAAAAGCTAAGAAGAATCTGGGTTCCAAAGGGCTTTAAATGCCCGATGATTTTGCATTTGATCTGGGAGGCGACAGAAAACCTTCTTAGCTTTATTTCTCCAAAATTCTGTTTTCTCATCTGTAAGAATGTGCAGATGTTGTGAGGATCACCTCAGGTTGTTGTGAGGATCAAACGAGAGAATGTGTATAAAGGGCATTAGAAGCCCGGAAATGCTGCATCAACATGAGCTATTCTAATGCTTATGGGAACACTAGGGGAAAAGGGAAGGGAGAGGAGGAATGGGGCAAATTATCTCACGTAAAATAAACTGCAAGGAAGAGCTTTTACTGTCAGGAAAAAACGGGGCAGCATTGTTTATATCTTAATCTTATCTAAATTGATTGAAAGAGGGGAACATATCTACTTCTATATACACAATTAAGTATGGAAACTTATCTTCCAACAAGGAAATAAGAAAGAAAGAGGGTAAGAGAAAGGGGGATGATAAAAAAAAAAGAAAGAATGGAGAAGGAACACAGTTGTTGAGTCGTTTTCAATCATCTCTGACTCTTCAGGAACTCATTTGGGATTTTTTTTTTTTGGCAAAGATACGGATGCGGTTTGGGATTTCCTTTTCCATATCATTTTACAGATGAGGAAACTGACTAGCCCAGGGTCAAACAGTAAGTGTCGGAAGTCACATTTGAACTCAGGAAGATGAGTCTTCCTGACCACAGGCCCAGCACTCAATCCGCTGTGCCACATAGCTATCCCCAAAGAATGTAGTGGTCAGAGAAAGATAAACAGAAGAAGAGAGGATAGATAGAAGGACATACTCAACTAACAATCATAGCTGTCTATAAGAATGGGACGAACTCACATATAAAACATAAGTGAATACCAGAATGGATTAGAAATCAGAATACAAGAATATGTTTTCTACAAGCAGCACACTTGAAACAGAAAGATATAGAGAAAGTTAAAGTAAGGGACTGGAGCAGAATCTATTGTACTTTAGATGAAATTTAAAAAAAAAAAGACAGATGTGGCAATCATGATTTCAGACAAAGCAAAAACAAAATTAGAGGTAAGAGAAAAACAGGGAAACTACGTCTTTGAAACTACAGAAATGACATCATAGTCAATGACATAATATGAATACTAAACATATATGTGCCAAATGGCATAATATCCAAACTTTTGGTAATATCCACATTTTTTAAGGAAAAAATTAAATCAGTTATAAAATAAATATACAGTAAAAATTATACTAGTGGGAGACCTTACCTTCTCCTTCTCAAAGCTAGGTAAGTCTAACCATAAAATAAATAAGAAGCTAAGGAGATGATTGACCCTTGGGAAAAATGAATGGGAATAGAAAGAAGTACACCTTTTTTCTCCGAGACATATAGCATCTTCACAAAAATTGAACATGTATTAGGGAATAAAAAAACTCACAAGTACAAAAAAGCAGAAGTATTACATGCACCCTTTTAACACCTTAATGCAAAAAAAAAAATACATTCAGTAAAGGGCAGTAGAAGCACAGATTAAAATAATTAGAAACCAAATAATCAAATCCTAAAGAATAAGTGGGCCAAAGAACAAGTCATAAAACCAATAATTTCATTAAAATAATGATCATAATGAGACAACATAGAAAGATATTTGGGATGCAGCTAAAGCAGTACTTAGGGGAAAATTTACATCTCTACATGTGTACATAAATAAAAGAAAGAGAAAGCAGATCAATGAATTGGTCATAGAATTCATTGTGATTCACTAAAACAAACTAGAAAATTAAATAAAATTAAAAGTCCTCAGTTAAATGTTACCATAGAAATCTTAAAAATCAAGGGAGAGATTAAAATTGAAAGAAAAATAAAATATTGAACTAATAAAACTAGCAAATTTATTTAAAAAATTGACAAAGAATTGTTTAATTTAGTTTAAAAAAAAAGAAAATCAAATTTCCAGTATCAAAAATGGAAAGGGTGCATGTACCACCAATAAAGATGAAATTAAGTGACTTATTAGGAGTTATTTTGCTCAATTATATATCTGTAAAACTTATGATCTAAATGAAATGGCTGAATATATACAAAACCGTAAATTACCCAGATTAACAGAAGAGATGTTTCCATGTTAGTTATTTTGTGAAAGAAAACTCAATCCCATCAACTGGAGAATGGTTGGATTAGTTGTGGTATATGATTGTGATGTAATACTTTTGTGGTATAAATAACCCCATATTAGACAAAGAAATAGAAGGCATAAATGAACTTTCTAGGAAAAAATCCCCAGAAGCAGATGAATTTGAAAGTGAATTCTATCACATATTTAAGGAATAATTTTTTCCAAAACTAAATAAATTATTTGCAAAAAAATAAGCAAGTAAAAATACTAATAAATTCATTTTATGACACAAATATTGTTTTGATACCTAAACCAGTACAGTGAGTAAAATCCAACAAGTGCAAACTAAGGTGTATTTTCTAAGAGCAAGATATGTTTATTAACAATGGAATGTATAGCTGTTTAAAAAAAATGGGTCAGACAGGATAAGCTGGGCTAGTGATCAAGATGAGGAGAAATTCCTCTTTACTGAGATACAAGAAAGGATACCAATCAAACTACCAAAGAATTATTTTACAGAGCTATAAAAATAACCAAATTCATTTGGAAGAACAACAATTAAAGGAATCTGATAAAAAAAAAATGTGAAGGAAGGTGACCTAGTAATACAATTAGAAAATATATTATAAAGTGTTAATCACCAAAAAAAATATGGTACTAGCTAACAAATAGGGTAAAGGGTCTGTAGAATAGATAAGATAAAGAATGACAAATGATTATAGTGATCTACTGTTTATTAATCCAAAGATCCAAGCTTTTATGGCAAGAACTCATTATCAGACAAAAATTGCTGGGTAAACTATAAAGCAGTGTGGCAGAAACGAGGTATAGACCACCATCTCACACCATATGCCAAAGTATGATCAAAATGGGCAAATGACTTAGATATAAATGTTGATATAATAAATAAAATCGAGTAGCATGAAAAAAATACACTTGTCAGATCTCTGGATAAAGGAAGAATTTATAACCAAAGAAGAAAAAGAATAAAACAGGAAATATAATGGATAATTTTCATTACATGAAATTTAAAAGTTTTTTAAATAAATAAAAGCAATGCAAGCCAAATTAGACAGGCAGCCAGAAACTGGAGGAAATTTCTTTTACACTAAGTTTTTCTGATAAAGGCCCAATTTCTCTAATTGGTAAATATAAATATAGAGTATATGTAAATATATATACATATATTATATATGGAACTGAGCCAAATTTATGTTAGTATTTATACATACACATATTTATATACACACATTATATATATATATACATATATATGTATATATACACACATACATATATATAAATAATTATATGTGTATATATGTATATATATATATGTGTGTGTGTAAATATGTATGTATGTATGCATGTATATAATGTATATAAATGTGTATATATATATGTATATATATATATATATATATATATATATATATATATATGTATATATATATAATAGAGTCATTCCCTAATTGATAATTGGTGAAAGGATATGAACAAAATAGGAAATCAAGACTATCAATAGTGACGTGGAAAAATGATCTAAAGGGTTATTTATTACAGAAATATGACTTAAAAAGACTCTGAGGTACCACCCGGCACCTATCAGATTGACTACGATGACAGAAAAGAGAAATGATAAATGCTGGAGGCAGTGTGAAAAAACAGATACACTAACACATTGCTAGTGAAGCTGTGAACTGATCCAAGTATTCTGGAGAGCAATATGGAACTGTGCCCAAAGGACTATAAAATTGTGTGTATTTTTTGACCTAGTAATACCAAATACTGTCTGTATCCCAAACAGATAAAAGAAAAAGGAAAATTATTTACATATATATATATACACATATATACACACATATATATACATACACACACATACACACATACATACATATATTTATATATACATATATACATATAAACATATGTACACACAGACATATTAAATGTTTTTTATTTTTAATATTTCATTTCCCCAATTACATGTAAAAACAATTACATGTAAAAACATATCCCTCCCTCCTCTTTGAGATGGTAATCAAACTTACAGAGGTTATACTTGTACAATCATGCAAAACATATTTCCATATTAGTCATTTTGTGAAAGAAAACTGAACCCCAGCAACTGGAGAATGCCTGAATAAGTTGTGGTATATAATTGTGATGGAATGCTATTGTGGTCTGAATTAATAATGAGCAAGAAGCTTTTAGAAAAAAAAAACAACTTGGAAGATTTATATGAACTGCTACAAAGTGAAGTGAGCAGAACCAGGAGAAACATTGTACATAGTAACAACAATACTGTGCAATGATCATCTGTGAAAGACTTAGCTACTAAGATCAATGCAATGATACAAATCAGTTCCAAACCATTCATGACGAAATATACTATACATCTCCAGAGAGAGACCTGATGAATTCAGAGTGCATATTGCAGCAGATTTTTTATTTTATTTTTGTTTCTTTTTGCAACATGTTTAATGTGGAAATACGTTTTGCGTGACTTCACACGTATAACTGATACCTTATTGCTTCTCTCCTCAGTGGGGGGAGGGGCAGAAGGGAAAAAGAGAATTTGAACTCAAAATTTAAAAAAAAAGATTGTTAATATAATTAAGTATCTTGAAAAATTGTTATGGTGATTACTCATTGTTATTCCTGCTATTTAGTCCTCCTATACCTATCAAATTAACCATCCCAAAATATAGATCTGACCACATTAATCACCTACTCAAAAATCTTTAGTAGCTTCTTAGTGCAGCCAAGGCAAAATATAAACTCTGCAACCAAGTTTTCATATTCTTTGCCATCTATATATCCAGGTTTATTTTACATTACTCCCCTTAATGTGCAATACATTGTTGCTACAATAGCTTATAGTACTCACGCCCATGCTTTCATCTGGGTTGTTGTAGTATTGTAGGAAGGCTCTTTATCTCATACACCCTTTAAGAATTCCTCACATTCATCAACACTCAGCTTAGGTCTCCTGTCCTATGGCAAACCTTTGTTAATCTGCCTTGTTAGCATTGCATCCCTTCTCCACAACCTGCTGTTTTATTTACCTGTTTACAATTGGGCTCTACCCTGTAAAATGAAAACTCCTTCAAGGCAGAGATTGTTTCTATTTGTGTCTTTGTATCCCTAGAGAAAAGCTCAGATTTAAGGCTTGATAAAATATCAATTAAGTGAGTTGTACCTGCTGCATATTTTTATTTTAAGTGCAAACTCCATGGAATTCTTCACTTCCAGTCTACTCACTAACAATGTGTCCAAATGGACATGATCTTTGTATATCTTTAGAGCAAATATAAATTGTTTCATTTTGGCTCTTATAGCATAAAGTTCTTGCATGTGGAGGCTCCAGTTTTTGCCCTGTAGGTTCCACAGTATCAAATATAGGACCATAAATTAAACAAAAGTGCTTGGTGATAAAAAAAAAAATAAGACTTCACCTAGTCCTAGATTATTTTTTTTAACAAAGGTATTTTGACAGAATTCTTTAGGGTATCAATCAACTTTTCTGGAGTAAAATTTCACTTTAGACATTGGCAGTTCAATTAAGAAGGGTTTTATCTATTTTGTCTAGACTTAGTCATACTGGAGTTTCGAATTAATTGAGTACTTGCTAATATGTGAGCAAATGAAGATGATCAAATAATCATTATCATAAAAATTAGGATCTTAAAAAAATTCCCATGTCAATCATTCAACAATTCAGTGAATGATATGAATGGTTACTGAGATAATAAGGTAAACTATTGTGGAACTGAACTGAATACTATACAAACTATTTGGAAAAATAGGTGAAAGAGTCCTATCAAATTCTTTCCATGGCAAAATATGGTGCTGATATCTAAACCAGGAAGATTCAAAACAAGAAAGAAAATCTTAGATCAGTTTCTCTAATGAATATTGATGTGAAATTTTTAAATAAAATATTACCAAATAGATGACAGTAATATATTATACATGAAACTGCTGGGACAACTAGAGAGCAATTTAGCACAAACGAGGTATAGACAAACATCTCACACTATATAGCACAATAAGATGAAAATAAGTATAAGATTTAGATATAAAGGATGATGTTGTAAGCATGAAATAGTTTACCTGTAACAGCTATGGACACGGGGAAGAATTTATGACCAAACAAGAGACAGAAAGGATCACAGGAAATGTATAATTTTGATTACATAAAATTTACAAAAAATTCATAAAATCTGCACCAAAACCCCCCAAATGCAGACAAGATTAGAAGGAAAACAAGAAACTGGAAAAATATTTATAGCAAGTTTCTCTTATAAAGGCCCTACTTCTCAAATACATAGGGAAGAGATTTATACCAGGAACGCAGAGCTGGTTCAATATTAGGGAAACTATCAGCATAATCGGCCATATGAACAAAAAAAGTAATGGAAACCTTAAGATTATCTCAATAGATAAAGAAAAAGCTTTTGACAAAATACAGCACCCATTCCTATTAAAAACACTAGAGAGCATAGGAATAAATGGAGTTTTCCTTAAAATGAAAAATAGTATCTATCTTAAACCATCAGGGAACATTATATGTAATGGGGATAAACTAGAAGCTTTTCTGATAAGATAGGGGTGAAGGAAGGATGGTCAATATCACCTTTATTATTTAATATTGTCTAGAAGTGTTAGCTTTAGCAATAAGAGAAGAAAAAAGAAATTGAAGGAATTAGAATAGGCAATGAGGAAACAAAACTATCCCTCTTTGCAGATAATTTGATCATATACTTGTTGGAGAAACCTAGAAAAAAAGAAACTACTTTAAAGAATTAACAACTTTAGGAAGTTCTAGGATATAAAGTAAACCCACATGAATCACTAGCATTTCTGTATACTACCAGCAAAGCCAGCAGAAAGAGATAGAAAGAGAAATTCCATTTAAAATAGCTGTACACAATATAAGATATTTGGGACACTACCTGCCAAGAAAAATCCAGGAACCATATGAACACAATTATAAAACACTTTTCACACAATTAAAGTCAGATCTAAACAATTGGAAAAACTATCAATTACTCATGAGTAGGTCAAACTAGTATAATAAAAATGGCAATTTTACCTAAATTAAATTGCTTATTCAGTGCCATACCAATCAAACTACCAAAAATATATAGAGAACTGAATAAAATTTATAAGAATACAAGTCATTCCCCAATAGATAAATGATCAAAGGACATGAACAAGAAGTTTTCAGATGAAGAAATTAAAGATATCTATAGCCATATTAAAAAATGCTCTAAATCACTAATGATAAGTGAAATGCAAACTGAAACAATTATGAGGTACAGCATCACACCTATCAGATTGACTAATGAGAGAAAAGGAAAATGATGGGTGTTGGAGAAGATGTGGGGAAATTGGAACATTAATGCTTTGCTAGTGGAGTTGTGAACTGATCCAACCATTCTGGAAAGCAATTTGGAATTATGCCCAAAGAGCTATAAAATTATATAAAATTTTATTCCATAATATTACTTCCAAGACTGTATCCCAAAGAGATCATAAAAAGGGACAATGACTCATGTGTAGAAAAAATATTTCTAGCAACTCTTTTTGTGGTGGCCAAGAATTGGAAATTGAGGGGATGCCCATCAACTTAGGAATGGCTGAAAAAATTGTGGTATGTGAATGTAATGGAATACTATTGTCCTCTAAGAAATGATGAGCAGGCAGATTTCAGAAAAAAAAAAAAACTAGAAACACTTACATGAACTGATGCTGATTGAAGTGAGCAGAACCAGGAGAACATTATATAGATTAATAGCAACATTGTGTAATGATCAGCTTTGACAGACTTGACTCTTCTCAGCAATACAATGCTCTAAGACAATTCCAAAAGGCTCATGATGGAAAATATTATCCACATCTAGAGAAAGAACTATGAAGTCTGAATGCAGATCAAAGCATACTGTTTTCACCTTTTTGTTTTGTTTTGTTTTTGCTTTCTTTTGTTTTTTCCTTTTTGATTCTTGTTTCACAACATGACTAACATGGAAATATGTTTAATATGATTGTACATGCATAACCTGTATCAGATTGCTTGCCATCTTGGGGGGGGGAAGGGAGGTAGGGAGGATGGGAGAGAAAAGTTTGGAACTCAAATTCTTATAAAAGTGAATGTTGAAAACATGTAATTGAAAAAAATTTCTATTAAAATTTTAAAAAATGATTTTAGAATTGATTGAATGACATGGGAGACACTGGCATAGGACTGGCCAGCATGGCATGCCCTCATCAGAAAAGGTCTTATGCTCTATGAACAAAGCAGAATTGAAGTAGCTGAAAAGAAATGTAAGATGTGAAAATGTTGAGAATCCATCCCAAATATTCACATGGAATATTAGTTCTGGACTGTGGTAGAGCATTCTGAGTTTATTTTGGTCTGATCAGCCACAGATGGATACATTGCAACTCATAGTGATGTCATTTTGGTCCGCTTCAAGAATGAATGACAACAACTTAAAACTGTAAGTTATATCAAACAAGAGATAGGAAGATGCATGGCAACATGACTCGTGTCTTCCAAGGCTAATAATGAAACCATATGGAATAGTTTGAAAAAAAAAAAACATGCAAAATGACAATTAAGTATTGAATTATTCTCAGTGACTTTAAAGAGACAATCTTTGAGTGTCTCTTTATTATATATAATATTATATAATTATTATAAAAGTTTTCTATGTAATATAAAACTGTAATAATACATAGACATTTCCAGCTTTTAAATAAAGAATCACTATCTGTTCAATCCATTAGAAAAGCAGAGAGGGATTGATATCAAATTATAGCAGCCAACGAGACTTGACCTGAAGACATTCTGTGGGGGAGGACAGAGTAGAGTCTATTGGCCCAGCTGGTGATTATGATAAAAAGTTTAACGTTCTGGACTTCCTGTAAGTAGCCTCTTCTTAGATCTACATACTCTTTCTTTCTGAGGCTGTACTACAGAAAAATGATGTCTGCAATTAATGCACCATTAACTTTGGAAAATGACATTGTTTATTTCATATATTCAAATGAAAACACTGCAAAACTATTTGTGCTTCTGCTGCATCATCTTCCACATGAGGGTGGACATAATTAATACAAGCACAAGAAAATGGCATAATTTAAGAAGCAATTTAAATCCCGGGCATACCATTAGAAACATTTAGAATTCTATTTGTTACTGAATGCTTAAAACACATTTTGTTCCAGCCAAAACATTTCCTTATTAACCTTTGTCATAATTGCTCTTGCTCATGTCTTACAGACTGAAAATAAAACCTACCATGGCAAAATTCATATTTGCTTCTGACTAGAATCAAATGAATTTGAAAATAATGAATATCAGGTAACAACAACGATAACAACAACAACAAAAACAATCTTTCCCTGTTCAATTGAGGATATGCTTTATTTTCTAGTTATGTTACCATAAAACATCAGTGTCTAAATAGTTCTCATTTTTCTTCCTTTCATTACCGTATTCCTAACTAATACGGATTTTGTCAGCTCTGAGTTTCAGAATCTACTGATAAGTGTCCCAAAGTATTAGGTTACCAGTAGGTTCCTTTCTTTTCTAACATATTTTTCCCTATTCCATTTTCCCTTGCCACGTTTTATAATTGTTTGTGAGTGTATGCTCATTTTGGTTTTTCTTACTTCAATGAGGACACTCTGTTCTGTACAAACTGTTGCTTCCAAAAAAGTAAATTTATTCTACTGTGGTTGATTTATTTGGGAACATTTTTGGCATCACCTGAATGTAAAATATAGCAATAATGACTATATAGCCTCTAATGAAGACTGATGGTCACCCACATTATTGTCTGCAGGTAGATATACGCCTGTAATCATCTGTATGTATACATCTGTAGTTATCCTTATGTCAATGTATACATCAATGTTCTCTGGACAATAGCTCTCATTTCTAGCTCTAAGTCCATCTTGAGCTCCATTACCATCTCCGCTGAATTCCTATTTGTTTATGCTAATGTCAATGTTGACATTGATATCTAATTTTATGCCTATCTTCATCTCTACTTTTAAACATTATAGTCAAAGGACGCAGCCTACTTGCTTCTGGATCATCCCATAGGAAATGATGCCATAAGTGTAGATGAATGAGTTAATGAAAAAAAGCATTTATTAAACATTTAGTATGTGCCAAGGACTGGGCTTGGTGCTGAGGATACAACTTAAAAATAATTTTCAATATATTAGTCATTCTGAAGGGAGGAGATAGATACAATTCTGGTCTAGTCCCCTATCTCTGAAGATAACGGAGTACCCAGTATCTAGAATAAGCTCAATGCCCTTCTCCTCTCCAGCCAGAAATCAATTTCTCCATTGGAGATGGGGAGCAAGACTCCAGAGATATCCTTTCTTACCTCTTTGTGAGATGAAAGAACATAGGACATTCCATTATCTTCCTTGCTTTTCCTCACCCAGGACAGTCTATCTGTCACTCAGACCTTTTCTCCAGCCATCTTCCATGCATGAAAAATTCTCCCCTTTTATCTCTGCCTTTTGGCTGCTCTGACTTCCTTCCAGTTCAGCTATCCTGTATGTATGTGTGTATGTATATGTACATGTACACACATATGTATTCATACATTTTATGTATATATGCATTTTTACATACATACATACATACATTATATATATATATATACATATCTCCTGTTTATGTATACTGTATATACATATGTATGTAGGTCTGTGTATATCCTGTGTGTGTATATACATATACAATGTGTGTATATATGTGTATCCATGTATGTATGTATATTTAGTGCATGTTTGTATCCATGCATATATAAATACCTACATGCATATATCTGTATCTATCTTGCTTGCACATAGTGGTTTGCATCGTGTTCCTCCATCTGACTATGAGCTTCTTGGGAGTAGGGACTATTTTTGTCTTTCTTTGAATCCTTGGCACTTGGCACAGTTCCTGGTACTTCATATGCTCTTAATAAATGCATACTGACTTGACTTAATTCTTGATTCTCTTATACTAGTTATTGGAATTACTTCCTACTTCAAATTTCTCATATGTTATTTATCTGTGCAAATGCTGTATTCTGCACTTAGAATGTAAGGTCTTGAAGGCAGATAATTTTTGTTTAATTGTTATAACCCCATTACTTACCCCACTGCATTTCAATTTAATTTGACTGTATTTATTAAGCACTTACTCCAATACAGGCAGCTAGGTGGCCCAGTAGGTAGAGTACAGTTCAGATTCAGCCTCAGACACTTACCAGCTGTGTGATCCTGAGCAAGTCACTTGATTTCTGCTTGTCTTAGTTTCCTTCTCTGTAAATGGGGATAATAGTAATAGCAGCTGCCTCCCAGGGTTCTTTTCATGATCAAATAAGATGATATATGTATACACACACACACACACACACACATAAAGCACTTAACATGTGCTTTAGTAGGTACATAGTAGCACATAGTAGGTACCCTTTAAATGCTAGTTATTATTATTATTATTATTATTATTATTACTTCTATTATTATATTATAGAAACTGTAACTAGCACCAGAGCTACATGGAGAAAAAGGAATTATAATGCATTCTACTTTCACATGGTAGAATTATAATAAATTATTATTGGCTTAATGATGTGTCTTAAAACCTAAATAAAAGTATTTTTTTTTAAACAAGGGCTCATTTTAATCACAGGAGTGGGTGGAAGAGAGAGTAGGGGAAGAACAAGCCAGTCACAAACAGTCCAGAAATAATGAAAGTTAAATTTAACTTTTATTTTAGGCTTAAAAGGTAATGATGAGAAGAAAATTCAAATCATATACACAGAGACCTTCAGCTGCTGATTCTGTTAGTTGCTAAAATGTGTTTGTAAATGAAGACTACCAAACTTTCCCAGGAATTTAACCTAATGCACTAGCTATCTTTTTTTCCTCTGGGGGGGACCTGCCCTTTGGATTTCAATACATCTGATTTCCAGGTATTTGCAAATTGTTGCCCATTATGACCAGTATAGGGAAATTAACAAAAATGTGATAAAGTCACTGAGCTACCTATTATTCCATAACCTTATAATAAATTACATTGATCTAATTTTTAAGAAATATAATCAAAATATGTCAGTTTGAAAAAAACATGAAACTAGGAAACTCCAGTTCCCCTAAAACTCTATGAGGCTTTTTTTTTTCATTTTGAGTCCAGATTATCACTTTTATCATTTTAAGGAACTACTAATGATGAAATATTCTCTACCAATGCTGATTGGTGACTCTTTTGTTACTTAGAGACTTAGAGAGGTCCCTGAGAAGTTAAGGGACTTTCCAATGTCCATATAGCAAGTCTCTGAGTAACACTGACTACCCTGGCAGGGCACAGGGCAAGCCCTCTTACATTTGTCAGGGGGACAGGATTAGAAACTGATTCTTATTGACCCCCAAACTTCCTTTTTATCCACTGTACAATGTTACTGTATGGGAGGAGAATTAATGATAAGCAAATTAATAATGGACCAAAAACATAAAACACCATCACTAACAATTTAATTACAGTTTATATTTGTTATATTTATTATTTTCTGGAAACTTCATATTTCTCATTGTAAGAAATATATATTTTCAGTTGTTTCTCAGATTTGAATTAAAAATAATGAAAAAAATGGGCAAGGAGACACTTTCAAGGGCCAGAGTATTTATTTGATATGATGACAATTATAAAATATATTTTTAAAAGTTCTGATGTGACAATATGGACAGAGAGGTTATCATGTGCTTCTTACCTCAAGACCCTTTGTGATTCATCTTCTTATTCTATTAAATTGATTTTAGAAAGACTAAAGAATTATGAGTTTCAACATCTCTTTCCCCTATTAGTGAAATTGGTAGCTAGCATTTATATCATACTTTAAATATGTATTCATTCTACCTATCTGTCTGTCTGTCTGTCTGCCTGTCTATCTATCTAACTATATTAGATGAGAAATAGTCTCAAAGAGGAAGAAAAATCCCTGAACGTCGAATCATAGGATTGGAGTTCAAATATCAGTTCTACTATTTAATGGCACTTAAGGCTGAGGGGAACAGCATCCAGAGGGTGGTTATGGTTCTACCCTGGGCAGGTGGCGTCTAGATTCTTACGTTCTGTTTTGGTCACCACAGTTCTCCAAGTTCTCCACTAAGTTGGCAAATATCCGGGGTAGGAGGATGGTGACCAGAATGTCAAAAGGCCTCATAATCATGGCAGATGTAGGACTAAGGAACAAAGCCTGAAGATTGCATGGTAGCCACATTTGAACATTTGAATGACTAACATAGAAGAAGGATTATATTTGTCCTCCTTGATCCCAGAAATGAAGATTAGAAAGATAGTTCATCAGTTCATAGTTATTAAAATAGATCATACCTCAAAAGAGCATATATTTATAACTGGGAGGGACCATAGAGGCAATTTAACCCAACACTGTCATTTTGCAGACAAGGAAACAGGAGCAGAGAAATGAAAGGATTTGGTCATGCCTAATTTGGCATAGGTTATACATGTGTACTCATGTAGGTCATTATGTGAAATCAAAGCAAAAAAAAAAAGAAATATAAAGAAAGTAAATTCTCTTCTTCTACCCTGTTCTCTTTCTATGTCTATTCTCAAAAGTGTTTTGCTTCTCACTTTTACCTCCTCCAAACTGCCCTTCCTTCTATCAGCTCCCCACTCCTCTTGTCCCCTTCCCTTCCTTTCCTATTTTCTGTAAGGTAAGATAGATTTCTACACCCGAGTGTGTATATCATTCCCTCTTTGAGCCAATTCTAATGAAAGCAAGGTCCATGTGTTCCCTTCTCCACTTCCCCTATCTCCCCCTCCAGTGTAAAATGTCTTTCATGCCTATTTTATGTCAGACAATTAATCCCATTCTTTCTCTCCCTTTCCCCTTCTTCCACTGCATTCTCCCTTCTCATCCCTTAATTTAATTTTTTTAGATAATCATACCATCACATTCAACTCACCCCACCCCTGCTTTCTTTCTACATATATTCCTTCTAACTGCCCTAATGATGAGAAAAATTTTTTTAAGGACTTAAAAATGTATTTGGTTGAGCAGGTTTTAACAAGGATTTTTCCTGAAGTAGGTATTGTATTTCTTGGTTTCTGAGCTGCTTTTAACTTAAGAGTTCTATATTTTCATTTTTGCTTGAGATTTTTGTATTTTTGTGACTCCTGACATTGGTCAATAACCAATTTTTTTGCTAGTTTCATGCTGTCAATAATAATAGTATTTATTTGTATCTCCTATGTGCCAGGCACTGTGCTAAGCACTTTGAAAGTATTATTTTACTTAATCCTAATGAGAACTCTGGGAGGTAGGTATGTTATTATCCATCCTGTATAGTAAAGGAAACTGAGGCAGACAAATGTTAAGACTTGCCCAAGGTCATACAGTAAGTGTCAGAAGCTAGATCTGAACTCAAGTCTTCTTGACTCTAGGCATAACATTCTATCTACTCTAACACCTACCTGCCCATGTACTAGATGCTTTAATATCCTGTGTGACTCTTGCCCATGTTATAATATTAGAGGCTTTCCTCTAGGTTTCTCTGCATTTTCTTTTGACTAACAGTGCAACACTTAAGACTTTCCTTGCTATATTTCCCTTTTTACTATGTGACCAACCCACATCTTTATTCTGATGATATCTTTCCTGGATACCATTTATGGCATTTTCTTGGGTTTAAGTTATTATTAGAAAGAAGTCATATCCACTGAGAATTGAAGGTAGAAAATGAGGAATCTGATGCTGTATTATATAGGATCAAGTGAAAAAAATAGATTATAGAAGTCAATTTTATTTTGCTGTATATTTTAAAAGCCACCAGAGTAGTATTTTATTGGCAAAATTTCCCTTTTTTTAATTAACTTTATAATAATGATGTATCTCATAGAAATACCTACTTAAACATTGTTGCCTCAAGTAAATCTGATTTTAACACTGTTGGTAAATACTTTAGAGGTGCAGATCATGTCTCTTCAAGCTTTAATACATATTTGTCAAAAATTAATGCAGCTGGAAAATATAAACCACTGCCTGTTTGCCAGCGTTCTGGTGATGAGTCCTAGAGCAAAATAACTAGATCCATCAATATCCCTGTGTTTGACAAGGTTCCAACATACTAGAGCATGCTTGAATTTTATAATCAGAAGATACAGCCTTTGAGAGTCCATAATACCAGATTACTGTGTTGAAGCTTTAAAGAAGAATTCTCCCTAGAATTTTAGGTCCAACCAACCATTTCTTCCAACTCTTTTTGAATGGGAATCTCTTCTCCAAAATTTTTCCAAGTGATCAGTTGGACCTTCTGTTTCTGTAACCATGACAAGAGGGTGTTATGTTCCTGGCATCCCCAGTTGGAAATTGGAATTCATTTCCCCTTTTTAAAAATGTGCTTATTAGAAGGGGTATAGAGTGGAACTGTTAGGTACAGAGATCAGTGGTAGATCTAGAATCAGGAAGGCCAGAATTCGTGTTTGGCCTCTAACACCTACAAAGTGTGTCTCTGGGCAAAAAACAAACAAACAAACAAAAAAACACTTTAGTTGTGTCTACCTCAGTTTCTTTATTTGTAAAATGAAGATAACACCTACTTCCCTAGGTTGTTATGAGGATAAAATGAAAAACAGAATAGTTATAAGGTGCTTTGCAAATCTCAAATGTCTGTATAACATTTTTTAAAATTTCATTCTTCTTTTTTTTTAATGTATCAGCCATTGTACTAGGTATTAGAAATGCAAAGGTACTAATGAAAAAGTCCTTTTCCTCAAAGAGCTTATATTCTGTGAATGAAACATTCTCTTGTGGTTGGCTCTGGCCACTAAGCACCTTTAGAATAGCATTTCCATAAGATGATTGCAAACCATAGACTTATTTACAGAAGCAACATGATGTTGTGACTGAGGCATTGATCTTTGAGATAAGAAGACCAAATTTGAAATATACCTCAGAAGTTTACTAGCTGTGAGACCCTAGGCAAGTCACTTATTCTCTCTAAGCCTTCATTTCCCCATTTCTAAAACGAGGGTGCTTAACTTGATGATGTCCAAAGTCCTTTCCAGGTCTAAATATATGATCATATGGACTTTTGGGACATGGCTGAATTGTGAATTGGAGATGTCTATACTCTACTTTTTTTTTTTAAAGTACATATACTTTAAATAGAATTATAGCTAACCTTGAAATGAGAGATAAAAAATTAAATATAATGTAAACAAATAGAGATCCTAGGAAAAGTTAAAGGAAAGACACTGACAGCAGCATAGGAAATAGATGAAGGGAAGGGTTTATCACCATGGAAACACAATGTCTTATTTATGGTTAATATAGTTATAAACTGGGAAAATAGCAAATAGGCACTTAATCCCTTTGTGAACAAAGTGCTATTTACAGGGATATAACTTTTTTAAAAAATCAGAAAACAAATTTAACAAGTAGGTGAAGCCATTTTTTCTGTATGTAGGCATATTTTGTATTGCATTGCTCTTTCTTAGAGAGATTTTGAATTTTTTTCACCTTTTGAAATCTCTAAAGCTGTTTGACTTATTAATTCAAATCTCTTTAATAATGTGCTACTGTTTGTGCTCTTGTAAGGATGATGGTAGGCTTCTTTAGTTTGAAAAATAATTTTATTTATTTTTCTCTCTATTGCAATGTTAACTTCAGCTGTTCACTTTCCCATGGGCTCCATCATTGTGGTAGTCTCCCATTCCTCCCTTTCTGCACTCTACAAATGGTTGTTTGAATTTTTTCAGCTCTTAAATGAGCTTTCTCCATCATTGCATACCAGGTGCCATGCTCTTTATACACCATTCATCACAGAATGGACTCCATTCAATTGCTCCATGAAAAGCTCTCTGAGGAATTTGATCTGTATGTAAAATGTATTAAGTTTATTGAATTGTCATCTGTGAGAGATTTGTCTCCATGAATCAGTAGAGTGCCTCTTCCCTCTAAACTGCAGACTTGCCTGTAATACATTCTTTTCAGTTAAAGTCTGTAGATGTACTTTAAGGCTCCAATGAATCTGTGTTTTGGCCAACATGGGCTCTTGAAGCTTGAATAGAGATCTCACAACTTTTATAATTTGGTACATTATTTTCATGAGTTTCTGTGACAAGAAAAGCATAACACCCTGCTGAGAAGATTCTGAACTTTGTTTGTCTCATCCTGAGATTACAAAGAATCTCATTTGCTTGGTTTAGATTGGGTTGGTGTTTCAGGTTCAAAAATAGAACAAATAAGATACCCTTTGACCACACAACAGAAGTCTTTCCATTTGGCAAAAATCTGTCCAAGTTTGTCCTCTATGGGCATGGCCTTGAGAAACACATGTTGACCTCCACGCCAAGATGAGATTAGAGAGGTAAGGATTCAGCATCCCAGGGATAGGGAAATGAAGAGGTTATGGGAGTATGCTAATCATTGCAGAATGAGTCCAAATGGAGTACCAATGGATGGGAGGTGCACCAATGTGGGTTTGTCCCTTCTGGAGGTCTTATTTTCTGGTTCCTTCAGTTGTAGGCCTGGTGTGTGTGTGTGTGTGTGTGTGTGTGTGTGTGTGTGTGTGTGTGTGTGTGTGTGTGTCTATCCTCAGAGCAACTAGGTCTGGATCCCAATAGGGGTACCGAAACCCCCTTGACAGGAGCAGCTGCAGTCACTATTATGTTTATAGTCTACCAAAACCTTCATATTTTTTATTTAAATTAAGTTAATTCCTTCTCCCCTTGTTTAATGTAAGTATTTATTAATATAAACTGTGATGAATCCAAATTTAATGATAAAGGTTCACCAACCCTTAGTAGAGATTGTAGTAAAAGCTGAAGTCACTCAAGGTCTCTCTAATACCAAAGGTATTTCAATTAAGGAATCTCTCAACTCAACACAGTTAATCTACATTAATAATATTTTGAAAACATGTGTATAGAGTATTGCCCTTCTTGCTGGAAACAAACACCTAAACCAGTTCACAAAATTGGTATTCTTTGATCTATTCAAGAAAATTTGACCTTTCCATGATATTTACCTCTCTGACTGATGACAAGTGAATTCTGATTTTTATAAGTGTCTCAGCCAATCATTCTCCGGTAAATGTCAAACATCCTTCTTCAGAACTCTACCTCACTGGGCATGATGAAGTCAACCTCTTCTTAGACAAGATTTGATATTTAGATTTCCATTGAAGACATTCATATTTTGGTCATGATTAGTTCATGGAAATCTATTTGTTCACCCTGGATATGGAAATAATTCAATGATTTTCCAAGAAATTCAAGGAAATCATTAAAAAATATCTATCATATTTCTAGTTGAAAATAAATTATTTCAGGCTATTAATAATATGGAGGCCAAAAGTCTTTAACTAAAACTAAAACAAATTGACTTTTCAGATGGACCAACACACAGTAGGGAGATGCCCGGTGAGTGCATTTAGGCTGGAGGGTATTACTAAGGAAGTCTTATATGCAATAATTAACTGAAACACATGATTTTTATCAGTTAAGCAGCATTTCTTAAACACTTATGGTGTGTTAACCTCTTTATATACAAAGGAAGGCATAGATACAAAAACTGCCCTGCATTCAAGGAGCTGACATATGATTAGATGAGGGAACATGTAAAAATATATGCATATATCTCCCATCAGGCAGTGTAATGTAGCATAATAGTAAGAGAGCTGGCCTCAGCCCCAGGAAGGTCTTAGTTCAAGTACCACTTCTGGCAAATATTGGCTCTATGAAAGCTTTTTAACCTCTTGGCAACCTGTTTAAATCTTAATGACTCTAAGTTGGTAGAGAAAGAATCAGTTGTATTGATAGCACTACCTTACCAGGGAATTCCCTGTATTAGTGAAATAATAGGCCGATCTAGTACAGTATTTGATACAAACATTTTAAGAGGAAGGTAACCTTCAAGCTGAATGTCCGAGTAGTGGCTGAGACACGCAGAAAGTAAGGTTTGAGCTGATTCTTGAAAGACAAAAAAGGTCTTTCAAAAAAATCTCAAGACTCAGAGGTGAGGGATAATCAATGAAAAATCATAGAGATAGGAAATGGTGCATTTATGACTTAGGCACGGAGGGTAACATTGACAGCCTAAGGGTTTTTTTTTCCAGAAGATATATGAAAAAATCCAAGAAAGACATCTGAAACCATAGAAGACAAATTAGAATATTAAAGAACGTGATGGTGGGATTAGCTTGCTGTTTGCATCATGGTAAGGAGCACCTACATCAGTGAGATCAGAGGTTCATTAGAGTATCAAAGAATTATGAGCCTTGGCAATGGGTAGAGGTAGTCTGAGAAAAGTATGAAATTTACATACCGAAAATGAAAATAAAAGAGTTGCATTTAGGAAAAAAACCTAAATTTTACACATGAATTGAGTAGCTAGAAGTATGGAGGACAAAAAGGAAGAGAAATAACAAGAAATCATTATCTTGGGCAGATAAACTATGAGATAACAGATATCCTGATCCATGAAACAGGCAGGTGAGGAATTGTCTAATAAGTAAAGGACATTAGAATGTAAACTCATTGAGAGCAGATTTTTTTTTAAATGTGTTTCTCCATTGCTAAACATAGTTCCTGGCAATTAGTTAAGTTTTTTTTTTTTAACTTAACTGAATTATGATAAAGTGGAGCGAAAGATCACAATGTAATAAAATTCAAATGTGGCCTTTTTGTTATTTCAAAGGAACCTATACCTGAGATTCTGCAAAAGGAATTATATATATGCCTACTTCTTAAATCGTTTTTTCTAATAAAAAATTTTTAAAAAGTAAGGACGAAAACATAATGTGGTATGGGAAAAAGAGTATCAGATCTGCTGTCAGAGAGCCTGAGTTCAAATTCTACCTATTCTGTACTCCCTTCATATCTCTAAGTCCCTTTCCTACATCGGCTCTTGGTTTCCTCCTCTGTAAAAGAATGAAGTGAATTAGATGGATAGTAAAGGTCCTTTCAGTCCTAAATTTTGAATTGTGGGGAACTTTACTTCAGTGCCTAGATCTGACATTTTATTTTCCCCACCTCTCATGTTATTAACAGTTTGACTTGCTTTGGAAATAAAACTTAACCAATAATAAGATTGCTTCTGATTGTCTCACTGGTCTCATGGACAAAACTGCATCAATTGAACATTATATCAATCAACTGCTGTATTTCTAACTGGATTTTATTTAAGGAAGTTTAATTCCCCATTGGATAAGGTCATCAGTCTTGAGACTTCAAGGAAAATCTGACATAAGTGAAGTATAGACTTTCAGCTTCAGGTTAATTCAGCAACCATGCCACATGGATAACCAGGAGTAATAAGTTGGTTTCCACCCAATTTCTAAGAGGTAGTGAGGTATAGTGGATAATATCCTGGCTTTAGGATCAGGAATACCTGAGTTTTATTCCCACATCAGACATTTACAACTTGTGTATGTCTGGGCATTTCCTTTCTCTTGGCCTCAGTTTCCTCTTTTTTTAAAGTAAAGGGTGAGATTTTATAACCTCTAGATTTTCTTCCAGTCATAGGACCCTTCTCTAATGGCTCATCATGTTATCATCTTCATCATGCCATCATTACCATCATTAACATGTGAATATCAAGTTAAGGCTTATAAAATGCTTTACATATGTTCTTGTATTTGGACTTTGCAACAACCTTGTGAGGTTGGTATTGTTGTTATCACTATTTTATATAACAGAAAATTGAGGCTAGGTTACGTAAAGCAATTTTATGAAAATGAGTTCTGAAATGCTGTGGCAGTGCAGTACATACCCTGTCCCACTCCAAAAAAAAGTCTTCAAATAAGGGTAGATGCTAGGTGAACTATATTTTGGAGGTCAAGCTAAGATGAATTCAGAAGAGAGCATCATTCCCTCAATGTGATGAAGGTTTTATGCACAGCAACTCTCAGAGACCTTTCTATTGAGGAAAAGAGGGACTATGTCTTTCACTTTGATAAAATCAAAGATCAGACAAGTTTGATGTATGCTAAGCTAGAATGTTCCCATTAGAAATTATTAAATCAGATTTCTAGGTTCTGTGATACCCAATAAGATAGAAGATTGGATATTTTCTCCATTCCTTCCTTATGCCTTCTCAAAATTGCACCAAATCAAATTTTTATGCAAGAAAAAAAAAGGAATTGCAGCTGTCTTCACAGGCTAAGACATTAAAAATATTTTGAAGTAATAATCTGATGAATTGATAGCAAAGAAGGCTGATTCCTAACATCTATGAGATTCATTAAGAACCCCCTCCCTCATTATTCCCCACACTCTGGGATAGCTGCACAGCCAGACCCATAGACTTATAATCCAGGATCCATTTAGCAATCCCCTTGCTGCAGTTGTATTCTTTGCCAACATGCTTCCCACTCCTGCCCTTACCCCTGAATACTGTACAAAAAGCAACAGAATTCTACTCTGTGCCTGTCCTCATGTGTCACAGGATAGTGAGGGTACAGGAAGGCAGAAATCTGCTCTTTCAGAGGGTTACAGCAGTACTTAGCTAAAGAAAAGAGAAATGGAGAGAACTGGAGCAGTGCATCAGGTCACATGTGGGTCTATATTAGGCCTGAAGGAAAAGGTTCTGGTGTCAACCTAAGCAAAGTATGAACTCTCTAGAAGTCAGGCGGGTTAGGAAGTGAGAGAGGTGAAAAGTGAATTTTCCAGCATGGAAGGAAGGTGAGGCAGTTCTGAGGTCTAGTCTTTGCATCAATAACTAAAGTGAAAGTAATCTAAAAGTGAAAGATAAAAGAATATAAAGGTTGGAGAGGGACTGAATTACCAAATATCTTGGGAAGAAAGGAATTTATGTAAAGACCTTGAGCACAAGCAGATACACCATCATGGAAGACTTTAGTAACAGAAAAATGTGTCCCAAATCATTTAAATGTATCCAAATAGCTCTTCATAAATGTTGTGAGTAAATGAAAAATGAATCAAGAACTGATGAGACAAAGGACCCACTCAGTTGGCAAGAGACTTTCAAGCTGCAGTCGGATTTTGTGAATGATTAAAGAAAGAAATTATATATATATACATACATATATACAGAAAAAAAAAATGAAAAGTGTTGCCCAGTTGAAAAGCTTGGCAACATGTTTATGTATGTGTACATACACACACACACATATACACACATCACAAAATCTTTGAATCCATGGTGGTAAGTTTCTACAAGTAAATGAGACAGAAAAAATCATTGATTAAGATATAAATACATAGAACAGAAGAAAAATTAACATTAATAAAGTGTTCTCTATACAAGCAAAATACATTGATCTCAAAGATTATGTTGAGAAAATTTAGGCAACACAGGTAACCAAGAAAAAACAAACAAACAAACAAACCCTTAAGATCATAATGCAAGAAACACTATGAAAAAACTTCCCAGAGCTTCTGAATACATAAAGGTGCCAATCCAAAAATCCAGAGCGCCAAAACAGCAACAAAAACAACACCCACTCTGCTGCCTATTCCAAGACATCCAGTAAAGTGGCAACATTTACCAATTTCAATGACAAACAACAGATTCTGCAAGTAACCAGTAGAAAAAACTTGCAAGATTAAGGACAGGAAGTTTTAATAGCACAGGACTGTTGGATATTCATTCACCAGAAACCCCAAAAGGGAATGGAAGAAAAAAAGGTATTCTGAAGAACCAAGCAATTCAAGATGTGATTGAAAGTTACATACTATGTAAACGTGAGCCCAATAATAAAAGAAAAAAAAAGATGGATTTCAATACAAAAGAGACATTTGAAATATTACTATACTCTTCCAATACACACAATGAATGAGCAAATATCCCCAAACCATGGAAACTCAAGAAGGGTAAAAATGTAAGGTAACAAAAAAAGCAGAAATGACAAAATAAGTTACCCCCAGTTAAAAAAAAAAGAATTCTAGTCTAATGCTGCTGTGGGACGAAAAACAACAGGAACAAAAAATGATGAGAAAAAAATTAAGTTTTTTTTTCTAAAAGTACAAAAGTGGATAAAGATGAAAGTGGAATTCAAATAAAATAAGTTAAAGTGGAGGAATAATAAGCCTTAATTACTGTTGATTAAGCATCACTGTGCTTCACTTACAAGAGAATCAACATTTTCTTGTGGCACTAAAATGCAGAATGAGAAGGTGCATTAAAAAGGTAGGGGAAAGCTACAGGGGAATGTGTAATGCACGCCAATGAAGTAAATTGTAAATGAGGAGGGGAAAATAACTCCTAAGTCTCCCAGGAATAAGAAGGTCTTTGGGAGAATGGGGAACATGGAAAAGGCAAAGATTGAAATAAGGAGTGGAAAAGAGAGGATTTTCAAATCACTGATTGAAGCAGGTCACATTACAGAAAATGCCCATGGAGATGAGATATACGAGAGAGATTTTTGGTAGTGGAGATGAAGATCCTAAAATGGATATAATCTGCAGAGATTTTATGCTTCAAAAGACTACCATCTGAAAGAAAGAGGTGTGCCTCTAAAACTGCATCTTCTCTCAGGAGGAGAATCAGAGCCACTGGATGCAACTTTCTTCAAGAATAGTGGGAAGACATTAAATTGGAGACAAGATTTTCATAGAAAATGGGTGAAAATTATCATGGGGAAGCCATGGGGAATCACACAGTCAGAAGCACATAAAATATATCTATGCTGGGATAATTCTACTATACACTATCTCCTGTAGGAATTGATACATCTAAGAGTGAGTCACAACAAAAAAAGATGAAAGATTTACAAGGCAGCAATATATGACCTGTTTAGAATTGTGAACTCAAAATAGGTAATGGAAGTTTTAATTCTGTGATGAAAAGAGATAAAAAGAAGAAAAAAAGTTTAAAGACTCTGAATTAAAGAATATAAGCCTAGAATAGATAGAAAGGGAAGATAATTAATGAACACAATAAGAGAAATAAATCCTTGTTTGAAAAAACATTGGAAAATTAAAAATAAAACTAACAAAAGAACTTGAATGGGAAGAAATGAATTGGGATTTTACAAAACTACTTAACTCAGAGAAAATCAGAGGGACAATTGGTTAACTAGATAAAAAACTGGATTAATAAGTAAAACTAAAATAAAGCAGGGAAAATGCAGAATAGCTTGAGAGTGAGGGGAAGTAAGTCTGTACAAATATGATAATCTTATATTAAGCAGAAATAACAAGAGACAAATTACTTCCTTCACAGAGGAAGAGTAGAAAATATCTTAACTCAGAAAAATATAATATTAAGACAAATGAAAAAATACATTAACAGAATTCTCAAAACTTTAAAAGTGAATATATTATGCAATCCAACAAAATGAAGGAGAATGATAAAACAAATACAACTAAAAATCAAAGCCAGGATAAAAATGGAAGTTGGGAGCAAAATTTACTATGCACAAAGAGAATCCAAAGAAGGTACTGAAATTATTTTATCAAGTAAAATAAAAATTAAATTTATAATTAGATGTAAACAATACACTACATTATGCTGAAAGGAATCACAGTCAACAAACCAATGTCATTATTAAATGTACATGCTTCAAATTACTAATCATCTGAATTCATTCACTAAATTTTAAGGAGCTATGAATTAATAAAATAAGAGGAGGGCACTTTAATGTTCTTTCCTTAGTTTTTGGAAATTCAAAAGAAAGATTAAAAAGAGAAATTAAAGAACTGAACAAATTCTGTAGAAACTAGAGATGAGAAGACATAACATTTGCTAAATGGAACTATTAAAGAATATGGATATTGTTCAGCGCCACATGAAACTTAGGCAATAATTGCAGTGTTTTCAGAAATAGAGATATTGAAAATAAAAATTAAAATACTGGAATAGTAAACTCATACATTTGAGATTATAATACAATAAAAATAGAAAATACGCAAATGACAAACACAAATACAAATAGCACAAATGACACAGACTGAAATGGAGACTAAATAATTAAATCCTAAATATAAGTGGTCAAAGAACTTCCCATAGAAACAATTCATAATAATGTGAAAAAAAACAATAGTGATGAAAAAACATATCAAAGTTTATAAGATACAGTAACATAGTCATCTGGGGGAAATTATATCTGTAAAACATTTATTAAGATAAGAGAAAAAGAGAATAATGAGCTGAATATACATTTAAAATTAGAAAGCAAATAAGCACCAAACAAGAACAAAAGAGATGATACGGGAAAATAGAGGAAAAGTGAATAGAAAACACATAAAAACTAGAAAGATGATAAACAAAACTCAAGCTGCTTTCTTTTTTAAGAAAAACAAAAAATGATAAACCTTTAGACAATTTCATTATAGAGAAGAGGACAGAAAATGAAATCAACAAAAGAGTAAATGAACAAGGTTAAATAGTAATAATGAAAAGAACTAGAAGAAATAACAAAGTTTTGCCACAACCTACTGTGAAAATGGCTGAAAATATTAAATAATTACAATCATACATTAAAAAATATAAAATACCTTAAATGATAGAAGGCCAAATGTAAATTTTGAATAATTTAATGTCAACAAAGAAAATGCATCAAGTTATGAAGGAACTATTGGTTGTGTGTTTCAGAGTTATCAAGGGGTAACTCCTGGGCCTGATGTATATTCATAGAAAAATTATATAGATGACAACACTACAAAAATATTTTTAAAATTAAGAAAGAAATCATTCTATTAGACTACTCTTATGAGTCAAATATATTTCTAATTTATAATCCAGGAAAAGACAGATCAAAAAGATAGAATTATAGATAAACTATATTGTTAAAATTTAATCAAAAATTTAAAAATAAAATCCCATTCAACGATAAAAGCAATTCATCTGAGACATTCATCATGACCAAGCTAAATTTATATAAGGGATTCAAGAATGGCATAACATTAAGAGAATAATCAACATCATTAATCATATTACATAAAAAATCTAAAACTATACTGTTCTCTTGGTAGATGCAGAAAAAGCCTTTGAGAAAAAATACGGCACTCATTAATGATGAAATCTGACAAATTATAGTTATGACGTAACTATAACATAAAAATAATCTAAAACCCAAAGTGAACATTGTATACAATAGGGATTAACTAGAAGCTTTACCAATAAATATTTGAGTAAAGAAGAATGCCTACTCTCTCAAATATTATTTGATGTATGTCTAGAAATCTAGCAATAACAATAAGACAAGAAAAGTAATAATAGTAGCTAGCATCTATATAGTATTTCCAATGTGCCACATGTTGAGCTAAGATTTTACCTTCATTATCTCATTTGTTTCTCACACCAAACCCAGGATGTAATCATCATCATCACCATCATCATCATCATCATCATTATCACCATCACCATCATCTTATACTTATATCATGCTTATTTCATGTCAGCACTATGTTATTATTTTTATTCTTGGAAACAACTCTGGGAGGTAGGTGCTATTATCCCTCTTATTTTACAGATAAGGAAACTTAGGCAAAGAGAAGTTAAGTGACTTGCTTAGGATCAGACAGTTGTAAGTGTTGGAGGTCAAATTTGAACTCACATCTTCTTGACTCCAGATCCAGTGCTTTCTCTATTGCACCAGAAATAAAGATACAAAAGAGATAAAACTACCCCTAAATGCTAAAAACATGATGGTTCACTTAGAATATCCTGGGAAATCATCAAAGAAACTAATCAATAAAATAGTTTCAATAAAATTGCAGGCTACAGACTTCCCTCCTCCATCAATATTATTTCTGCATGATAATAATGAAATCTAAGAAGCAGTCATTGAAAAAAGAGATTCCATTCCAAATGACCACAAAATGCGTAAAATACTCAGGGACCAATCTCTCAAAGCACTTCAAAAACTTGTGTAGATTCAATCTCAAAATGCTCCTTAAAGAAAAAAAATACGAAGTTCAATGTAAATAGTTGGAGGAGTATTCATTGCTCACGGCTAGGTCGTGTTAATATAATAAAAATCAAAACTTTTTTTAAATTAATTTATAGCTTTAATGACGCAGCTAAAAAAATTTCAAATAAATGATTTACAGAATTTGATACAATAATAACATGATTCCTTTGCAGAAAGGGAACACCTTGAATAGGAAAGAAAATAATGAATAAAAAGGAAAGAATAAATAAATTCTAGTACTTCCACAATGCAAAGTACATTATAAAACAGCAGTCATCAGAATCACTTGCTAATGGTGAAACAAAGAGGCAGATTAATATAATAGATTAGACAAGGGAGAACCAGAAATAATGAAACACAATAATCTAGTGTTTGATAAACCAGAAAACACAAATTCCTTAGAAAATAATTCTCTATGTGATAAAAACTGCTGGGAAAATTAGAAAGCAGTCTGGCAGGAATTAGGCTTATCATAACACATTATTCCATAACTCTCAATACATTCTAAATGAATAAATGACCATATTCTTAAAGATGATACTATAAAATGTTAGAAGAGGAGGTCATACATCTTTTAAAATTACAGGTAGAGGAAATATTCTGAACCAAACAAGATATAGAAGTATTTGAAAATTTAAAAAAAAGATAACTTTAATTACCTGAAATTGAAAAGCTTCTGTGCAAGAAAAATAATACAACTAGTTTAAGAAAGTAAAAGGTCAAACAGAGAGAAAAAATAATGTAGTATTACCAAATGTATAAGTGGCCAATATATATAAAAATAATTCTCAAAAGAAAATTAAAAAAAAAGAAAACAAATGTGGACAGTTAGGTAGGGCAGTGGATAGAGCAATGCCCCTGGAGTCAGGAGGACTTGAATTCAAATCTGGCCTCAGACACTAGCTGTGTGACCCTGGGGAAGTCATTTCACCTTGATTGTCTGAAAAAAAGAAAAAGGAAAAGAAAGAAAGGAAACAAATATAAACTATTAATAGCAATGTGAAACAATTCACTAAATCATTAATCATAAGATGAATGCAAATCAAAACAGCCTTCATATGTCACCTCATATCCTGTAAATTGGCAAACATGACAAAGGATGGGAAGAGTAAATGTTGGAGGGATTATGGGAAGATAGGCACACTAGTGCACCATTGTTGGGGCTGTGAATCATTACAATCATTTGGGGGAAACAACTGACATGAAGCAGATGGTGACTATCCTTTTATTAGGGATTCCATTATAAGGCTTGTTCCACAAGAACGTCATCGATAAGAAGAAAACACACATAGTCATCAAAATATTTACAATGGCAATTTTTGTGGTGGCAAAGAACTTGAAAATAAAGTAAGAGCCCTTTAGTTAGGGATCATTAAACAAATGTGATGGAATATTACTGTGCTGTAAGAAATAGTAACTATGATAAATACAGAGAAACATGAATAGATCTACATGATTTGACAAAAGCAGAAACAAGAAAATATTGTATAAAATAACCACAGCATTATAAATGGAAAGAACAACAACAAAACAAACAAAATGGAATGATATGAAATGACTAAAACCAAATGTGGCCCCAATGGACTGAGCAAATATTTTCCCTACCCTCAAGGAGCTTACATTCTATTAAGGCAAGACAATACATGTAGGAGAGTGGTGATCAGGGCAGAATATGTTGATTTATAAAGTTAGTGAGTAGAGATACAGACAAATAGACTTTTTTTTTCTTGGAGCAATAATATAATTGATTTGATTCTGGTTCAAGAACTGGAAAGCAAAGGCAGGGTAAATGTGGCAGTAGAGTTCTTAAGTCAGCAGAGTGGGTAATAAGAAGGCCAGAAGTATTGTGGATCATGACTGGATCAAGGACTAGTTGTAGTGGGTGTCTAACGTAACCTTTAAGCAAAATAGCAGTATGTGGCATGAGATTATAGCAGTGATAAGAACTCCAGGTCAAAGTGTCTCATCCAGGAGGCAAGCTAGATCCTGAGAAGGTAGTCTAGTAATGGAATGACACCTGCCTAGAGTCAGGCCTTGATGTGATGGCTAATAGAAGTTATCACCAATTAGAACAAGAGGGCCTTGGGGAAGGAATTTCTCATTTCTGGCCTGCATTTACATTTTAGGGTTACTTTAAGTTTCGAGTCTTCAAACTATAAACTCTTCCTTTGACAGTTTTGTCTACTGCATAAAAATCATGGAAAAAAGTTTTCCGTAATTATGAAATTCATTCCACCTTCATTTAGCAGGATTGAAGGAAGGCAAAAATAAAATATGACTTTTAGCAGTGTTCATTGTCACAACATAAGAAGATCTAAGAACCCTAATACAGGAGACAAAGATAGTATGACAGTGATATTCTGCTCAAGGGAATTACTCTTGTTTAATGGAATCCTAGGTGGCATCTGTGGAATTGGTGAATGACTTTAGAAACCGTTCATCACATCTTTTTTATTTCCCAGAGGATCAAGATTCTCTGCCTCTCTGTCTCTGTCTCTGTCTCTGTCTCTGTCTCTGTCCATCTCTCTCTCTCTCTCTCTCTCTCTCTGTATACACACACACACACACACACACACACATATATGTATATATAAATAAACATATGTACATAAAGAGTAAAAGAGAATATGTATATATGTATATGGAGACACACACACACACACACACACAGAGAAATGAATTTTTAATAGGAAAAATCCCCAAGCTATAACACACTTAAGTATGTGTAATTTTTGTCTTTCTTTGATGCTGTTACCCACATGTAGATCAAAAAGACCCCTAATTGTTCTTCATCAAAAACACTTCATGGGAACCAAAGCCATTTGATTTCTTTAGTAAACATTAAAGTCCAGAATGGGTCATTTATCGTCTGTTGGATGTATGCAGTTTCATGCTTTTAATACTGAACAGAAAGAAATGGCAGGACTATTGTCATAATCCAAGAGCAAGGCAATTGTGAGTAGCTCAAGATATAAGTGGTTTCCATTTTCAGAAGGGATGATGGCCTCTGTTTTTCTGCCTGAGTAAAGGCAATGTGATAAGAATGATACAAAATAAGAGTGGGCAAGGCTCAGATCCTTGTGATGATGACCTGAACAAAGCTAATTTACCACTCATAAATCTCATTTGCACTGTGATAGATTCTTCTTTTGTGATTAAGCCTATTAAACATCTCAGGAAAATGAAAAGCCTGGAGAAATTAATTGATTGTCTGCAAACTACAAAGTTTCACATAAAGTACCCAAAGTTAGACAGGCTTGAGTTAGGAAATCTTTCTGAAATGTAGGTTAAAAATTGTATTTACAGTTGTAAAGTGTTTTAAATATATTATTTAATTTGATTCTCACCAAGCCCTGCAAAGTAGGTACTATTATTGTCACCATTTTATAGACAACAAAACAGAGGCTGAGAAGTCCAGAGAATTGCTCTTTGTGTCTGAGCCAAGATTTGAATTCTGTTCTTCCTGATTGGGCCCCCACTTCACAGACTCCCACAACCTTAGAGTTGGGAGGAACTCAACAGCCATATGGCCCAAACCATGTGTGAAAGCAATTCCCAGGATACTATATCCAATAAGTGTCTTTGGAAAATGTCAGAGTTACTGTATGACCCTAAACTTCTATCTTAAATGATCATATACCTTTTTAATGCTAATATTCTACATGAGTTGTTGTGTGTCTATGAGTCTTAGAATGCCATCATGTCCAAAGAATTGAATAAGAAAATCACCTTAAAGTTAATAGAGAGGTGTGTGGTAGGTGTGATTCAACTACAACCCATTAAAATAAAGGTCAGGCTTAGTGTTTGATGAAGCAGTGCTATAATAAAGGATATCATATAAAGAAGTATGGGCAGAAAAGAAGAGAAGCTGATCATCTGGAGAAGAGGCAAAATTGAGTGATGGCCCATGTGCTTCACTGCTATCTTTCGTAAGTAATGAGAAAGTAAAAGCCTCCAAGCATAATCAATGCATTCCCTTGTAGCAAACCCTGTGGAAGGACTTGGATGGGACCAGCACAGACTAGACAGGTATGGCGGGTCATGAACTGAATCACTGGAAAGAACTTCCTGATAAACAATCTCACAAATCCATTTGAATATTAACAAGATGATACCCTGATTGTCTGTTCATATTCTCTCATATTTGTCCTCTTAATGGTAACAATAGTAATAACTCACATTTCTAGAAAGTTTTAAGGGTTACAAGTCACTTTCCCTAACAATAGTTGCAGGAGGTAGATGGCCCAAGTATGATTACACCCATTTTACAAATAAAGGAATCAAGTCTCAGAGAAATCATGTAGTATCTGCAGAGTCAGAGATGAGATATAGACTCAGATTTCCTGATGACAAAGTAAGAACTCTTTTCACTAAAATGTACCAGAAAATGGCCTGCATCCATGTTGGTGGTAATCTTAGAAGTAAATCAGGCAGAAAACATTTGTTAAACACTTATTATGGTCCAAGCACAGGGCTAAGGCCTGATAAATGAGGTTTTATAAGGGAAATACAGAAAAAAGAAGGTTGAAATACAACAGGAAACTTAGATATTCACCTGAGAATATGGATTCCTGCTTTGACAAGGTTTCAGTGGTTATCTCATCTCTGCCTTCTACCTAGTCAAGGCATGGTCCTTAAGTTGTAGAAATTAAACTCTAGAACTCTGTTTTTAGAACTGTATGTTCTGTTGGTATAGAACCTTATTTTACCCTTTTTGGTTTTTTTCCTTGTCTAGTTACAATGATGGACCACAGTCAAGATAGTGTCTCTCAGACCCATATGAGATAGGGCCAAGTGAGTCTCAGGAGCATAGATCTCCCCTCAGGTCTTGTACTGCCCGCTGAAAGACTCCATATATGATAATACTTCTGCCTCTTGTTGGTTTCCTATTGGCGACAGGAATTTTCCCAGTATTCTCATAGCCAAGTTCATTAGGAGCAGCCTGTGTGTTCACAGAAAACTTACTCACCAAGCAAGCAATCAATGCCATGACCGTATGCTTTTGGGCAAACCAGGCAGAACTAAAAGAGACTCTAATTGCTTCATCGCCCACTGAAAAGCTGCCATCACCCAGAATGGGAACCTGATATTGGGAACCCTCCTGGTGAAATGCACATAAGTTACCCTCTGTCAATTAGACTGACCAAAATGAATAAAATGCAGCTTCATATATTAAAATCTGGAAAGGCAGACATGCTTTGAATGGTGTGAAATCTGAGCTCAGCTTCATTTGACAAATACTTCTTAATATCCTATGGGGATCAAGGCACTATTAGTAACTTGTTCAAACAAGCAAGCAGCAAGTACTTTTTTTTAAAGGTAATTGGGGTTAAGTGACTTGCCCAGAGTCACACAGCTAGTAAGTGTCAAGTGTTAGGTCTGAGGCTGGATTTGAACTCAGTTCCGCCTGACTTCAGGGTCGGTACTCTATTCACTGTGCCACTTCACTGCTCCAACAACAATTTTTAAAGCATCTACTGGCTATCCTGTAGTATTCTGGGATTGGGAAGACAAAGAGGTATTTAAATCAGTGTCTCAAGAGCTTACCTTGTATGGGTGAAACAATGTGGAAAAAGTGACAAAAATATACAAAGTAAATATATAATAATTGGAGTTTTGTAAGTCACAAATTCAGCTGCAGAGTTTAATCAGATTCTCTGGACCTTTACCTCAGTGATCTTAAAACTGAAATGCAACTTTGCTTACATACATCTACATATACAGATACCAATAAAATCTCACATGTACATCTATCTACAGCTGTCTATCCATCCATCCATCTTCTGTTTATCTACCAATCTATCTATCTATCTATCTATCTATCTATCTATCTATCTATCTATCTATCTATCTATTGGATTATTTATCATGTGGTGTAGTACTGGAATCTCCTGTACTGCTTCTGCTACCTCCTCTCCAGACTTGTCCACCATGTCTCAGTTGCCTTCTCTCCCTAGAAGCTCTCTCTGCCCCAGACATCCTGTTTCCCAGATACCTTGGAGTCCTACAATGCTCTAATCTCCAAAGAATTGAAGAGGAATATATGTCTTCCCATTGACAAGTTCCTCCTTAAGTCACCATTGTGAGGAAAGGCCAAGACCAGGCAAGCTTCACTCTTCTTGGGGCACCTGGCACTTCACCACCATGTTCTTCTTCCCTCTCCCTCTTACCTTTTCAGCTCTTTTTTTATGGGTTGTATTGCTCTACAAAATATAAGTTCCTCAAAGGCATGAATTGTCTTTTTTTTTTTTGTATCCTTAGTGTTTAGCAAGGTGATTATTGCATAGTCATCATTAATAAATGCTAATTGACTCATTGACTTCAGGAAGACCTAGGTTCAAATCTATCCTTTCTCATTTACTAGTAATAATAATGAACATTCATGTTTGTGTTTAAGGTTTGCAAAGTGCTTCACATAAATAATTTCAAGGTAAATCATTTAATTCCTATAATCTTCAGATAGCTTGCTAGGTGATACGACTAAATCCTAAATGGATTACATCTGCTATGGTTTAGGGAGTTTCCAACTTAGAAGGCTTATGCACAAGGATTAAACAAGAGACTCTCAATATTCCCTTAAACACACTCTGAGCTCTGTCTCCTCCCCATCTTTTCTTACTCTACTCCAATCAAAAGGGTCTATTATAAGCCTACCACCCCAAACCCACTAGAGAGCAGCATTCTCTAAATCTTGTACCTTTGTTAATGATGTCGACTATGACTCAATTGTGTCCTTGCCTTTTTTCCCTGAAACGTTCCTAGATTGTATAACCCAACTCAAATGCCATTCCTTTGTCTTATGCTCACCTGTTCCCCGAAGTCAGTAATGGCCTCTCCTCCCTCACCCATTCAGTACTTACATACCATTTTGCTTAAATATCTCTGTCCAGTTATAACATAGCCTTGCACGTTCCAGTTATTTGTAAGTACGTTCTATCTCCCAGTAGACCAAAATCTCTAATAGAAGAGAGAGCAGGTCTCGTCAAAACCTAACACAGCATACTTTCTCACTGCCTAGGAAAGTATTCCAAACAATTGATGAACAATAAATGTTTGTTGGTGGGTGAATGACCATTTAATCAATCAACAAACACGTATTAAATGTCTGCTCCATGGCAGGCACCAGGGATACAAAGAGAGCTATGAAAATAGTCCCTGTCCCGAAGGAACTTATACTCTTTCAGGGTAGACAACTTGTATACATATACACACATACACATCCATATACATATATACACATGTGTGTATGTATGTGCATATAAATATATGTATTCACATGTATATTTGTGTGTGTGTATGAGTACACACACAATTAATACAAAGCTCTTTTGGATGGAAGAAGCAAGCTATCAAAAAGCCTCAGACAGTGGAGGAATAATAGTGTGCTGAGAAACTATCAAATTCTGACTATTATACCTTCTTCTTGGCCTCTTACACACTTTGACACATTCAAGGATCAACTCTTCTTCGTCCATAAGTGTGCCACATGTGTATGGTAGAGAATGTAAGGCTTCAGAGACTTTTTGTTAGTTTGTTTCTTTTTTTTTCACAAAAAAGTACTCCTACAGGTGGTCTAGAAGGTCAGTGAAATCTACTTCTGGGGGGGCTCTGGGATTTTCTCTTCCATTGCCTTCCACACTAATGGGGCAGAAGATGATTGAATAATAGATTTTTCTCACATTTGTAAAAAAAGGGGGCTAGACTCACTGGCTTCTGTAGAACCTTTTGGACCAGAATCTGTACTCTCATACCATGTCTCCCCTCCATTAGTCCAACTTAGAGAGATTTTACCAAGCCTTTTTGAAATTATTTTTTTAAATATTCAAACATTTTCTTATTAGATAATTGATAGGGAAAGGATTAAAGCAAAATTTTAAGAAAAGCACAAGTACCTCTCACCTTCAGTGAGAATGAGTTGGGGGTCAGTAGTATGGATGTCTGCACTAAAGAATTTCTTTGTTGTTTCTATCATATTACATGAGGTCTCTTGGTTTTGACATGTTCTCATCCGTAATGTCATACATGTGTGCCAACAGCATCTTAACTGAATTAACTGTCAATTCAACTCCATGCCATCAAGCAATCAATCAACTGTCAAGCATTTACTAGGCATTTACTACATTACAGGAATAGAGCCCAGCACTGGGGAAACAAAGGCAAATGTGAAACAATACTTTCTTAGAGGAACTTGCATTCTAACGGGGGAGATAATATATGTGAACATAAGGATATGAATTATGTGTGTTCTGTGTCACCTGTGCTTGTCTTAGTTGAATGGCAAGATCAATCTCATTTGAATGACCTTGGACTTCATCAAAAATGCCCTCTAGAATCCAATGGCTTGATGTAGTCATTATAGTGTCACTTGCAAACAGAGATAACTCGGGACTCTTACCCTTGAAAGAGGGACTTGCACTTTTCACCTTTGTGCCAGAAATACTTTATAACATTGGCAAAAAGCTTTGGAGAACATCTTCCTTCCTGTCTCATGCCTCACTTCACATAGAACCTCAATAGATAATCAGTTACTTGAATCAAATTATGTACATGTTTTCATGTATCATGGAATATTCTGTGGTATTAGCATTGGTATAAAGGCTGGTCAGATGGAATAGAGTATTTAAGGTTGCATTTTGCTCTACTGAGTCAAGTGTTTTCTTTTTTTTTGGCCTTCAGTATATGGTTGCTACAGTGCCATTTTATATTCTGTATACTTTTCAGTCAATTGTGTGATAAAGAAACTGTCTGGTAAAGAAAATTGAAGAAAACTCCTGCTCATTCCTTTTCCAGATTTTCCTCAAGGATTCACTGGATGTCTGCATAGGCCATCCTCATAATGATTGTCTAGACATAAGAAAATAGGAGTAGTAAGATCCCGGGATTTCTTGGTCACCTTTTCTGAGATAGCAATCCTGTCTGGTGCACTGTGTTATTCTTCTGAAAGCTCTCCTCCTTTGGAATATCTTTCAAAATGATTATGAAGTGCTTTTAATATTTTATCACCTCCAAAGAAAATTTACTTTTAGATTATTATTTTATATACAATTTAGAATGATTTATTGAATTTGGAAATGATGAGATGCTTATATAAAGTTGCAGTTTTTACTCCCAGGTAGTGTTGTGTTACTTAATCCATAACAATAACTAGCAAATGAAAGTGCTTTAAAATTTCCAAAGTACTTGACATACATGACCTCATTATTTTTTTCCCTTTCACAACAATCCTGGGATATTAGTGCTATTTTTTCCCTCATTTTATAGATCAAGAAAATTTGGGCAGAGAGAGGTTAAGTGAACTCCCTAGTGTAACATAGCACATAAGTACCTGGGTAGGAGTCACAAACAGATCTTCCTTACTACAATTTTAACACTCTAAACAATGATAACTACCTGTCTATATTTTGCATTGAAGTGAAACATCATAATAAAATACCTTCTTAATTATGTTTTGTATACATGTTCACATATAAATATATGTGTATATATGTGTATATACCTACTTTTATATATATTTCTCTACACACTCATATATTACAATACCTAGTTCATTCAAGTTTCACTGAATGAGGTGATTCAGTAGGAAGAAAAATATGTATTCAGGTTGTCAGTTTGGTACCACATTCTTCTGTGGCTTGGGGATCTCAGTCCTGGCAGCAAGGCAAATCATCACCCCCTCCTGCCTCTTTCCTCCTGTGTGATTCTGGTCCATGCATTATTCTAAATTTGACATGGGGAGGGAGCTAGATGACACAGTGGATAGAGCACTGGCTCTGGAGTCAGGAGGAGCTGAGTTCAAATCCAGTCAGACAAGAAATTTGACACTAGCTGTGTGACCCCAGGCAAGTCACTTAACCCCAACTGTCTCGCTAAATAATTAATTAAATAAATAAATGAATAAATGTGACATAGGAGGTACAATGAATGTGTCGGGCACTTCCTCACTCTCAATATCACAACAATATCAGTTTCTAGTATGCCTCTTTCTTGCCATATGACCCAATTCAGGCTGGACTGCTGGACGATGAGTTAAGAAGACCAGAGTTCTAATCCTATTTAATAGATTTTTTTTTACTACATTTACAAGAACAAGGCAATTAGTTATTCACAGCCCCAGTTTCCTCATCTGCAAAATGTGGATTAACATTAGGACCTATTTCATAGTGTTGCTGTTAGGATCAACTTAGCTAGCATGTATAAAATGCACTGCAAACCTAAAAGCACTACAGAAATGCAAGCAATTGTTATTACTTTATTGTTGTTGTAAATATATTTCCTGACGGCATATTTTATTCAGATTCTTTGAAGTTAAGCTATGAAAGCTTGAAACTGCAGCAAGAGTTTTGGGACATCTGCTATTTCACCTGTTCCTATCATCCATCCTGCTTTTCATTGTTCTCTGAGTGACATTTGTTTTTAACTTTTTGGAGAACGTAGGTTTTCATGACTCATCGCCATAGGGTTATATGGGTATGGGTGACTGTATCTGTGAGAAATTTAGAGACATTAAAGGAGGCTTATATTTTCCAAACACAAATAATCCTGTCCTTCTCTAGTTTAAATTCTGAACCCAACTTATCAGTTTGTACTATGTCCTGGACACACACACACACACACACACACACACATCATACTATAACTCTACAAACCAGTGACATTGGCTTCCTGCTGTTCCTGAAGCATGACACTCTATTTCCTAACTTTGGCCATTTTTAATAGATATGCCCTATGCCTAAAACTCTTCCCCTCCTCATCTCTGCCTCTTAGCTTTCCTGGCTTTATGAAAGTTTCAGTAATTGTCCCACCTTCTTCAAGAAGTCTTTTCCAATCCTCTTTAACTGTACTATCTTCCCTCTGAGACTACACCCCATTTAGCTTGTATGTATCTTGCTTGTATGTAGTTGCTAGCATGTGGGTACCCCCATTGCATTGAGAACCTCTTGAGCGTAGGGATTGCCTTTCCCTACCCCTGTCTTTACATCCTCAGAGCTTAGGATAGTGCCTGGTACATGGTAAGCATTTAATGAATGTTTGTTGACTAATCCCCAAATTGGCAGTCACTAAATAATATTTTAAATTCCCACCCTGCCCTGAGATGGTGATTAAGCCAATACCTATATTCCTCTTGTGTGAAGCGGGGAATTTCTCCAGGATGCAAGACGAGGATTTTCACCGTGGCACTTCCAGACATCACAGGCTCCCCATCATCAAAAGCAACAACCTCCAGCTGGGGGGAGGGAATGAATTTAAATAAATAGGATCTAAGTAAAAGAGGGGTGTTGTCATCAATGTGTGCCTATATTTGGGTTGGAACAGAAGATGCTTTTTCATCATGGCCACATAATGGGTTAAAAAAGGTAAAAAAAACCCTTTTATTTTATTTATTTTATTTTTTGCAGAATTATTTTAAATTAAAAGATTTGGAAAATAATGTTAGGAAACCTTTACAGATTCATTGCCAATTCTGCCAGTGTAAATAAATAGATAGACAAATGAACAGTAAATAAAATGTGTAGAGAACTATATAGAAATAGTGAACATGATGAAAACAGAAGAAAACCCTGGAAATTTGGACACTTACGTGATATTAGGATACTATTAAATATTGTTGGTGTGATTCTCTTCCTAATGGACATTTCTCTTTTTGATAAAAACAATCCCCCAAAACAAAACTTCTGAAAAAATATTTAAATAAAACTTATCTAACATTGGAAATTAGTCTAATGCTCCAAAGGATTTGTGATGTTGTCAATGTGAATATTCTCTCTAAGGATGCTGATCCTAAGCCATCCATGCCTATAAATCCTATGCCACTCTTGACCAGGCTCTTTCCTACTTTCCCTTAGAGGATTCCCCTAGTGGGTCTGGTGAGGGGGATACTAATATCACTTAAGTTATTTTGATATCATGATCATGACAGTAAAGCATGCAGTTGGCCAATTGCTTTTACCTCATGCTCACCTCATTATCAACCCATGTCATGTTTTTAGTTACATAAATGATAACAATTTATTAAAAAAACCACATATCTCATTTCTAGAATAGACAAAATCATAACTAGCAGCTTTGGTGCCTAAGGCAAAAAAGTACAAAATGTATCCTTAAATCTACTTTTTAATTCATAATGTGATTATAAATGCATATGTATATATGTGTAGATTGTGTGTATATAGGTACATAAGTGTGCATGCATACATGCATGTGAGTACTCTAGATTGGTGTTTTCCTCAATGTCATGTACTCCCAGTGTCCCTAATACATATCACATGGCCAAATGACTGAAAATATAGTCTTAGAGAATTGCTTGGGACACTGAGCAGTGTAGACTCCTACCTGAGGTCATATAGCTTTGCTATTCTGAATCAGATATATAGTGGAACTCAGTTATTACTGACTCCAAAGTTACTCTACTCCGCTAAGCCATGAAGCCTCTTGTGGGAATTGAGACACTTTGCTTTGTAGGAGGAACGATATTATGATAAATGCTTATATATCACTGTTATTAATAGTGCCCTCAATTCAGTAGTTTCCTATTTTGATTAATTATACTTTCTAATTATCTGCTAAGCTCCTAGGTAGTAACTAGGACTGCTGAAGAGTACATGTGTCCTTTTATTTTTCACCTCTTCAAGGTTGAAACCATGAGGCAAATCCCCTGATGCTCTTCTCTATTCATGACTCTGTGAAAAGATATAGCTTGGGGGAATCATCATGTGACAAATGAAAGAACTCAGTCTTTATCTAGAAGAACACTCTAGAATTTCAACCTCTGACGTAGCAAAAAATAATTTTAAAACACCCTAAACTTCATTTAAAACCACAATGTATTTGGAGATATCTACATATTTTAAGCAGAGAAATAACTACTGACAGACACCTGAAAATATGGATTAAAAAAATGTGAAATTAGATGGGACTAGATAAAAAGAGCTCCAAATTATAAAGTCATAGCGCTTACTGAGCTTACTTTGGAAATATACATACACAGATTCATACGTGTATATATATATATATATATATATATATATATATATATATATATATACATATATATATACATATACATATATATACATATATATGTTGTGTGTATATATATATATACATATATATATATACATATATATGTGTGTGTATGTATGTATATATATGTGTATATAAGTATGTATATATGTGTATGTGTGCGTATATATATATGTATATATGTGTGTGTATATTTATCTAGCTATGTATCTATATATCTTTTTTCCTCTTTTTGGATCCTTAGCACTTAGCATAGTGCCTGGTACAAAGTAGGTACCTGATAAATTCTTATTGATTGATTGATAACCAAATATTCACAATATCATCAACAGAATTTGAAACATTGATATCATTTCCAAAGTCTCCATAAAAGAGCTTGGCATGCAAGAGAAAAAACAAAACAAAACAAAACAAAACAAAAAATGAGAACACCGCCAATCCGTAAGCAAACTTTCATCTACCTTAAATATTGTACTGGGTTCTTCATTGAGATTCACTCGAGTAACAACACGTCCTGAATATTCTTCTATGTCAAATATGCTCGCTGGGTAAGGATATTGTTTGTCCTCCACTCGGTACCGCACATGGCTTGCTGGTAACCCCTGGAATATAATTGCATGCTGTTAAATTACCATTTACAACATGAAAAGAAAAAAAAATTGAAAATCTCAGTTATAAAATTCTTCTTTCTTTACAAGTGAACAAGATAACTCTTTGATGTACTTTGCCCCATTTTAAAATGCACTAAAACCTAAGTTAGAATATACTGGGCAGAAGGCCAGTCTGAATTGGAATCTAAATTGTAAGGTGTTTGAAATGGAGCAATATCTATACCGTATGCATCTTTATCATATTTGTCTACCCATATCTCTGTCAATATTGACTCTGACAGATGATGTAGACCTAGGCAGAGATACAGACAGATATAAAAGGGATGCTCTGTACATGTACAAGTATAGATATATAGATAGACACTCCATTGCCTTTCCTTCTTTTTCTTTTTGCAATCACAATCTTCAGAAAGCTTCCAGTGCTTCATACTATAAAATAACAACAGCTTACATTCATATGTTTCTAAGGATTGCAAGCTCTTTATGTACATCATCATATTTGATCCCTAAAAAGAAAAACAAAATCCCTGGGGTATAAATATTCTGTATCATACAGATGAAGAAGGTGAGGCCAGGAGGGATAAATAACTTGCCCAAGGTCACACAGCCAATAAATGCTTAAAACAGGACACCTGCCTTAGACCCAAGTATAAAGTCTTCCTGAGGCCATATTAGGCATACTATCCAGTATGACATGCTGCCTCTCAAAATGAAAGGTATAGATTAGATGACATAAATAGTTTCTCATGACTCTTGGATTTAATGACTGGTCACTTTATTAAGACTTGACTCTACAATTCTTGAATCAATTACAAAAAGGCTCATAAACTTTGTGTCTCCATCTCATAAATGTACTGCTTTGGATTTTATCTCTTCACTATCCTTTGCTAAGGAAATGACAAACTAATCAGGATTCATAGGATTCTAAGATTAGAAATTCAAGGGACTTCAAGATTGACCAGTTCAGCCCTCTTATTTTGTGAATGAGAAACTTGGGGCACAGGGAGAAGTGATTTGCCCAAAGTCCAGCAGGGGTAAGTAGCTGTATCAGAATTTGAACTCAGATCTTTAGCCTTTTCTTTTCTCAGGAAAAAAAATTGTATTTAAACAGTATAGGTTAGAAACTGATGCTGGAAAGATCCCACGAGGGAGGAGGAAGCCTTCACTAAGTTTCAGAAAATGACATAAATGGTGGATCACTACTCTTATATAATCAATTAATTGTTATGAATCTATGGTAACCATCAATAACAAAATCTCTATATCACATTTTAAAAGAGGTAAGGGATGCCTTTATTTTGTCGCTGTTGCTCAGTCATTTCACTCATGTCTGACTCTTCATGAGCCTATTTGGGGTTTTCTTGGCAAAGATACTGGAGGGGTTTTCTATTTCTTTCTCCAGCTGATTTTACAGATGAGGAAACTGAGGCAAACAGGGTAAAATGATTTGCTCTGGGTCATACAACTATAAAGTGTTTGAGGCTGGATTTGAATTCAGGAAAATAAGTCTTTCTGACCTCCGGCTTGGCACTCTATTCACTATGCCATCTAGCTGCCCAACAAAAAAAAAATCATTAAGCAGGAAATTGTTCTAAGGAAACAAAATGAAACAATATCATCCCTCAAGGAGTTTATACGCTCTTTCCAATTCCTTGATTTCACAGTAAACCCAGTAAAAGACAGAATACAGGGGAGGAAAACAGACCTGATTTCTTTTTCCTTTATTCAGGGAAAAAACATTCTCCCAGGATACAGGAGAGCACTAAACAACCCAAGACGTTCCCTTTTGTTTTTAGGAAAATATTGACTTTCTCAGATCCTGCTTCCAGTGTAGTCTGGATAGGAAAGTGAGTGTGTGTGTGTGTGTGTGTGTGTGTGTGTGTGTGTGTGTGTGTGTATGAACACTTATTTATACTGGTCCTTAACTCTTTATTTTCTTTCATGTTTTACTGAAATTTAAATATACAAGAATAAAAGAAAAATAAACATTTTATATTCTTAAATATTGAAACTCATATATAAAATAGGAAAAGAAAAAAAACATGTCATGAGCACAGTAGAACGTAAGAGAAGTTTCAAAATATATAGCAATAAATTTCTCTTTTAAGAAAGCCTATATAATAAATATTATGCATTGTGTTGAGAGCTGTCCATCTTTTCTTTGCTTTCTTATTAGTTTTCTTTTGTTCTCTGCAGTGCACTTTTTACTTTGTTCTTTTTTTCAACCTAATTTAAAGGTGTCAGAAATTACCTCAAACACCCCAAAGTAATGTTTGGCTATAAAAAAGTAGCAAGTGTCCAGAACAATGAATGACAATCCCCCCTCCTCCAACATTCAGTGTGCTGTTCCAACTCCATTTAGAATGTTGTGTTCAGCAATGGCCATATTGTAGGAAGGGAGATGCTAAATTTGGTTTATGTGGAGTAGTGGGAGGGAGATCAGAGAATAAGAGTAGAGGTTTGAAAGAACTAGTGATAGTTAGCCTTGAGAAGATTTAGAGGAGACAACTTGGAAGAATGTTCGTGGCCTTCATGGGTAAGCAACAGGATGTAGAGAGCTAGCCTCAGAGTAAGATAGACTCCTGGCTGCAAGTAAAGGCTTGAATACATCCTGGCTTTGTTACCCTGGGCAAGTCAATGAATTGCTCAGTCCTTTACACAACTCTTTAAGTTTAAGTTGCAGAGAAGCTAACATTAGGTATCATTAAAGGAAGATCTAGACCAATGAAATCACAAATCTAGTTAAAATGTGAATGAGAGGTTAGACTTGTTAGGCATAACTTTATAGGATAGAACTGGTAAAATGTGTAGAACCTGAAATGGAAGATGTGGACTCGATGGAAAGCCTGCCTGACAATTAGAAAGATCCAAAGAGTCTCTTTTCAGAGGGAACCCACTTGAATTCTTTCATTTTATAGAAGAGGAAACCAAGACTTTGATTCAGTGTGTATCCATGAATTAAAGACCACCAGCAGCAGCAGAAGCAGCAGCAGCATCACCCATATGCTATTAGAGTCCTTTGTCAGGACACACCCTTCCACTGGGTTCTATTGTTCTCCCTCCTCATTTCTGCCTTCTGGTGTCCTTTAAGTATCAACTAAAACCGCGCCTTCTAGAGAAAGCCTTTCCCAATCTCTCTTAATTCTAACATCTTCGCGCTTATTTTTTCCTATTTATCCTGGATAAATCTTGTTTGTACATAATTGTTTGCTAGTTTTATCTCCTATGAGATTGTAAGCTCTTTAAGAACAGGGACTCTTTGGCTTTTCTTTGTATTCCCAGCACTTAATTCTTAGTAAGTGCTTAATGAATGCTTCTTTGCCGAATGATTTGAATCTAGAACCATTTTGATATCTCTGTGGACACATGTGTCTACATGCACATGTTGGCTTGGCCATAGCAGAATTGAGCATCTGAAACCAGGAGGACCAAGAAATCAAAGAATGAAGCATAGGGAAATTAAGGCTGGAAATTAAAATATAAATGAACTCTAAATTCTGCCATGATTTTAAGTGTAGTGTTATACCTTAGAATCTACCCCATGTGTTTTATTCAATTTCTCTCAATTTTTCTTGACTGCGGGCTGGACCTAGTCATGCTTTAATTAAAGGTCAGGTATTATTTGTCTTCCCACATACCAGCCACCTTGGGAAAGCCTAGACAGAGCTTTTCTAATGCAACTCTAATGCTTCTCCCTTTCCCACTCTGAAACAAGGATCAAATTAACTCTACCATTGTTCCTGGAAAAGTTCAGCCAACCTATTGCTATATGGGCCCTTCACCTTCCCTGAGACATTTAGTAATTATAATGATGATGATGATGATGATGATGATGATGACAGTGATAGTGATGATAAATAGTATTTCTATAACATTTTAAGATTTACAAAACAGTTTGCAAATATTATTTTAAGTAATTCTCACAACAACCCTGGGAGGTAGGTGTCAGTATTATCCCCATTTTACAGATGAGGAAAGTAAGGCAGATAGAAACAAAGTGATTTGCCCAGCATCATACAGGTAGTAAGTATGGGATTTGCATTCTGGTCTTTTTTACTTCAGGCCTAGTGCTCCATCCACTGTTCTTTCCATAGACGATACTAATGTATATGCATGCCTTTCTCCAATTAGAATATAAGTTCTTTGAGAGCAAGGCTTATGTTTCCTTTTGTATTTGAGTATACAAATACACTGAACAGCAGCAATAAGGACTCACTAAATATTTTCATTCATTCCAGATTCTCAGGAGTAATTTTTTTGGGGAAAAAAAAAATTTGGCTTAAGGAGATAACTAGAGATAAGGACTGTACTCCAGATATCTCTCCTTTTCCATCCTCCCAACAAGGCCCTCATTGGACTTGTCATGAGAAGGACAATATTGAAACTCAATCAGAAATCTCTTAGGAGATTTTCAAAGGAGACATGTCAACACAGTGCTTTGTTTCAGGAAGCTCTTTAGAAGTTTGGTCTTGTTTTTATGAGTGAATAATGAAAGGGGTGTGATCTATGAAGGCAACCCCTTTGGGAAATAGACTATAATCAGTAGATGTCCAAATCCCAACAGGGACCTTAGCTGAATGAGCACTGATCAGGACATGTTGCTTTGAAGAAAGGGGAGGGGGGAAAGAAAAAAAATACTTTGCTTTTGCTAGAAGGCTAGTATCACTGAGACATCAAAATTCCCAAAAGATGAAAAATTGAGGGCTGCCATCTAATTTGTTATTTTATATTACTATTAAAAGACTGTTTCATATTTTCTGGGCCCCCACAAATACTAGATTCCATACAAAATACATTAAAAAGAATTTGGTGGAATTTTCTTTTAAGAAAATTTACTTAAATTTTATAGGAGTATAAGCAAATGGAAACAGGTGGCTGGCCTAAGCCAAGAAACTGTAAAATGTGTTCAGACTTCAGTGTACAAGATTTCTTAAATTCAACTTGAAATTTTAGTTATAGAAAACAAGATACAGAGATTTAGAGCTGGAAGAAATTAGAGATCATTCTAGTACAAAGCTCTCCCAATTTGTTCTGTATTGGAGAAGATGGTTTCTTTACAAATTTATTCTGTGCATAACATAAGGTCCTAATTAATGCTTTTTTTTTGTCTGAAAGTTTGTCTTTTTTTCTATCCTAGTCATTTCCAGATGCACCCTGCCTCACTGCAGTCAGCCTTCCACGTAACAAATAATCTCAAGAGACTTGACCCAGTGACCGTATCTCAAAGCACTGGTGACATATGCCACATTTCACACTCATAGTTCCCCACCTCTCATACGAGAAGAGGGAAAAGTATCTTCATCTTTACTCCAGGGCCAAGATGAGTTATTATATTCACCTCCCCCTTTAATAAATGATTATTAAATAGAATCTATCCTTAAATTTAATTTTGTATATAAGAACTTGAAGGCCAGAGTACAAAAAGTGAATAAATCTAGGTCACCAAGGAAATAAGAGACCAAGTCTAGATTTGAGTCCAGATGCTTTGTTTTCCACTCCAGTGTTCTTTGTACTACTGTCTCCCCTTTGGCTCTCTACATGCCTAAGGAGTCAGGTTGGTATTTTTGTCAATCACACATAGAAACATATATTTTTTTTTAAATTACTAAATGTTCACAAAGACTTAAACACATGATAATGTCACTGTAAAAAATTGAATTCACACTTCTTTTAAGACAATCAATACGGCAGGCATAAGACTGTTTAAATGAGGAAGGTTCTCTAAAGTTTCATGATTTTGACCATAGCTGGAGGCTCTTTGAACCACTTAGGGATTTATATTCACACTCAAGAATTCAACAAATATTGTTTTTGCACATAGCATATTGTTTGGAAATTAGGACTTTAATCTTTCAGTATAAGGAAAGAGGTGCAGCTTTCCCCATACTCTATTGCATGAGAATTAAAGTCATACATCATAGTAGTGAGGAAAAACACAAGCAACTCCAATAATCATTATTTAGGGCCAAAAGCCCCCACTGGGGTCCTCTATTACCTTGCCTTCAGAAAAGACCTCCTGGGCCTACTTGGGCTAGATTTTTTTAAGACCATTCAAAAATTATATCTCATAACTCGCCTCAGAAACCCACTCCAACATTTGACATTCTTTATAATCTGGAAGGTCAGTGGACTGTAGATTTAGAACTGGAAGTGACTTTAGAAGCCATCGAGTCCAATTCCCATTTTACAGATGAGAAAACCAAGGTATGGAGAGATTAAGTTATTTGTCCATGGTCACGCAACTTGTAACTGTTTTTGCCTTTCTTTGTATTCCCAATGTGTAGAGCAGAGCCTACATAACTATAATGAACTAAATTGATGAATGAATGAAGCAATTGAGGCAGGATTTGAACCTAGGACCTCCTAATTTCCATTCCAATGTCCTATCTTATATGTTATACAACCACTCAAGTCCTTCTTCAAATCTGATCCAAAGTCTCAAGCTAGAGAATAAGGCTTGATAATTATGAGATATAGAGTAGTTGATATATTTTTGTGCTTTGAATATTACCATTTATATTCTATTATTTTCATGAAAAAAAACCTTTGTCTTCATTGGGACATAAAGGAAAAAAATGCTAGAAGCCTGGAGATCTGGATTTGAATTCATAACCCTGGCTCTATGTTTACTACCATGTGAATATAGACACCATCAGCAACCATTTAGTGTGGTTGTTTAGTTGTTTCAGTTGTGTGTGACACCATTACCCCATTTGGGGTCTCTCTTGGAATAGATACTGGAGTGGTTTGCCATGTCCTTCTTCAGATCATTTTACAGATGAAGAAACAAAGAGAAAGAGGGTTAAGTGACACTTAACCCTAGTTAGTGTCAGAGGTCAGATTTGAACTCATGAAATTGAGTCTTCCTGACTTTAAGCTCAACATTCTATCCACTGTGCCACCTAGCTGTCCAAAACATTTAAGTTCCTACTATGTATCAGACACTGTACTAGATATATTAATTTCCCTTTTATGGGCATCAGTTTCCTCCTCTATTATCTGAAACAGTTATAATATGATATTTCTAAGGTCCTTTCAAGTCACAAATCCCAGAAATATTTACAATTCTTTCCCTTAAGGTTTTTTTTCTAGTTCTTTTAATATGTTTTTTATGTCTCTTCCCCATTGCCTCTGACTTTGTGAGGTGTAGTTTGGAACAAGCTTTTGTATTCAAGATTATTAGGTAGTTTTATTTCAAAGACAGCAACTTTTTAAAAGAAATGCATGCCAAATTATACATATTTAATTTGCATTGTGGGCAGGCACTAGCCATATTTTTCTGACATTCTGGCAGATGTGCCAATCACTTGTTATTATTAAGCGGAAACACAGCTGGTCATTAGAGTCAACCTAAGCGCTCAATATGAGATCATATAAACAATTTCCATAGGCAAAAGTTTGACAGATGGAATCTGGAAAGGGCTTTCTTATTTCTTTTACATGTTAAGCGGATGCATATATGTAGTGCCTTTAGTGATTAAAGTTCTCCTTTGATGCCTTGTCATGGCACATAAGTGCCAGTTGTCCATCACAATCTGGAAAACTTTCTAATATGAGCCTCACATGTGCAAGTTAGTTGAGCTATGTTTACAATCAATATTACCTTCACACTTTCTAATTATGGGGCCAACACTTCAGTGCAGGCCCTTATTCCATTTCATTAGGACTGCTACAGCAGTCTCTTAATATGACTCCATCTTCCAGTTCTTCCCTCTCCAATCCAGTCTCCACTCACCTGTCAAAATCATCTTCCTAAAGCACAAGGATGGTCATGTCCCTCCCCTGCCCAGGAAGAGCAATAATTCCCTTCAATGATTCCCTAATGATATCAAGATAAAATACCAATTCCTTAATTTGTAGTTCAATGCTTTCACAATTTGGCTCTAGCCTACCTATGAAGGTTGATTGCATATTACACTCTACTTGACATACTCTATGTTCTAGCCATACTCCCTTACCTGTGTATTATATTATAGGGCGAAACAACATTATTTTCATGAAGAAACTTTGTCTTCATTGGGACATAAAGGGAAAAAAATGTTGCTAGAAACCTGGAGTTCTGGATTTGAATTAATAATCCTTGCTCTATGTTTACTACCATGTGAATACCAAGACACCATCAGCAATCATGTATTGTGGTTGTTCAGTTGTTTCAGTTGTGTGTGACACCATTAAAGTTATAATATTTAACTTCATTCAAAGCTGACATCATATGTCAAATACTATTGGGAAACTATAGGGAACTATACAGAACTATGGAACACCTTTCCCATTGGCTTCTATTCTGGGTCCCCTTCTTTTCTCTTTCTGTACTATTTTTATTTTGGCTAGGCAATGGGGTTAAGTGACTTGCCTAGGGTCACACAGCTAGTAAGTATTATGTGTCTGAGGCTGGATTTGAACTCAGGTCCTCCTGAATCCAGGGTCGGTACTCTATCCACTGTGCCACCTAGCTGCTCCCTTTCTGTACTATTTCACTTAGCAATCTTATCAGTCCCCAATTATCAGTCAGATAATAAACATTTGTTAAGCACCTACTACGTGGCAGACATTGTGTTAAGTGAAATTGTCGTAGCTTATGTTAACGATTTTAAAATGTACCTATCCTGCCCTAACCTCTTTGCTGACAACCAAACTCATATCTCCAACTGTCTTCCACACATCCTAAAGCAGATGTCCAAAAGAAAGCTTAAATTCAACATGTCTAAAACTGCACAATATCTTTCCTCCTAAACCTTCCCCCAACCTTCCATATTACTGTAGAGCACAATGCCAATCTCTCATTCCCTCAGGCTCACAACCTAGAAAGCACCCTGGATTCCTCTTTAGTTCTGAACTCTCAGATCCATTCTGTTGGATCTTGGGACAAAATGAGGCCCTAAGGCATCCCTGAACAAAGAAGGAGGTTTATTTTGCCCTAACACAGCAAAGATATAGTGGCACTTCTTGTCTCCATATGGAAATTCCTCTGGTCAGTATACCAGGGTTTGGTGACTTATGGGTGGTCTCAGACACCCATTAAGTCTGAGATACTTCATCAACTACATATAGCTGGGACCTTTTATGTCCCAGACTAGGGAGCTACATCGGGGAAGCTAGTACCAATCAGATTCTGAGGAGGGGGAAGAAACCAGGGAAGTCAAAGAATTTTGGCCAGAAAAATCTGATCCTGTCATACGTGGGATATAATGGGGTGGGGTGGTGGGATGGGAAAGAACTAGATATGTGAGCAGATGATTGGTGACTCTCATAAAAGCAGAAAGAGATTTCCACCTTCAAAAAGGAATGATGAATTCACAGTTCATTGAAAAATGCAAATACATTATATATTTTGGAGGAACACACTAGCATTTCTTAAAGAGCAAGATCAAAAGTATTTATATTTATGATTATGATTGCCACAGACTGAAGTGCCCTCCTGATTATGAGATTCTAAAAAGGAAATCCTTAAATTAGTAGTTAAAAGCTTTTTCTTCACCTATTGAGATGATTATGTGGTTTCTGTTAGTTTTGTTGTTGATAGCATTCTGCAAGGATGGAGAGATATTTCCCACCATCACTCCCAAATAACTAGAAAACTTTTTCAGATTGATTGATTGTCATATGGACAGGCAACAAAGATAGCCTTTGCACAGAGATGTTTGTTGTATAAAATATACTCTCGAATTTGATCAACAAAGGTAG
>NW_027555736.1:17062990-17392990 GCF_003287225.1 Phascolarctos cinereus
TATGACTAAGAAGATGTGAGCCAAATATCATTGTATCTTTGCACCTACAGTGCCCCCTATCTGCAATGTGCTTCCTCTCCCCATTGCCTCATATAATCCCTCTCTTTTTCCAAGAAACAGGTCAATCACCACTTTGTTCAAAAAGTCTTTACATGCTATTCACCTAGTGCCCTTTGACTCAAGCTACCTTGAATATAAGAACTTTATGTTTGATTGTGAGTTTGTTCATCTACACATACATCTAAGTGTACATATTGCATGCTATTCATACATATATAGATACATAACAAATATCTATATATAACACACAACATACACACATGTGTATGTCCAGTTATACAGTACTATATTTAAATCTAATGTGTGTACATATATCTGATTTTATGTGTGCATATAAACCTTTGCACATATACAAACATATACCCACACATGTGAACATAAATATATACATTCAAATATACATGCAGAAATATGTGTATGGGAGGTGAGAGACACAGAAAGAGGAGAAGAAGAAGAAGAAGAAGAAGAAGAAGAAGAAGAAGAAGAAGAAGAAGAAGAAGAAGAAGAAGAAGAAAGAAGAAGAAGAAGAAGAAGAAGGAAGAGAAGAAAGGAAGGAAGAAAGGGAAGGAAGAGAAGGGAAGGGAAGGGAGGGAAGGGTAGGAAGGGAAGGAAGGGAAGGGAAGGAAGGGAAGGGAAGGGAAGGGAAGGGAAGGGAAGGGAAGGGAAGGGAAGGGAAGGGAAGGGAAGGGAAGGGAAGGGAAGGGAAGGGAAGGGAATAGAGTAAAGTTAAAATGTGTACATGGAACCTTCCTGATCTCCTCTGTCTACCTCACAAATTACTTTGTTTTTCATTTGAACACAATTTATATCATTCTATGTAAGCATCCTTGTATTTCCCATTAGAACATAAGCTCCTTGAAGGCAAAAGGTATATCTTATCTTTAAATTTATATCTGAACAATAACCAATACACGGTCAGAACGTAATAGATGTATGTCCAAATGATTGAATGAATTGTGCTCTATTTTCAGTATACCAAGCTATTTTTTAGTTTAAAGTTCATTTCGCTTACTTCAATATGCTCTTAACAATGCTTTCTGCCCTCAAAAAACAGCAAACCCCATATTAAGGCAATTATCAACACTGGTGTTTATCTCAAGGGTAATATAAAGATACATGAAACTTCTAAGTAGATTTGGCCCATTAGTATCAGTATCTTGCACACAGGTTGAGAACAGATAAAGAAATGATTGAGTCACATTTTCAGAGCAAGTGGCAGTAATTGCAAACTACAGCACTGACATCCATGAAATATTAAAAGCCCCAGAGAAAAACCTGCAACTAATTGGATGGATTCTCTCTTGAGAATTGATGGAATGAAGTACTCAGGAATTGCACAAGATTAGAAAGAATAGATGGACTGGAATGCTCTGACAGTGAAGAGTTTCTCTATTTCAATGAGATAAAGGTTTAACTAAAATACCAAAAGGTGAAATATTTTACTTTTTTTTTTTTAACATGTCTAAGGGTCGACTGGTTCATTGGGAGTTTTAGCAAGGACAATGCCCTTCTCAAATCCCAGATCTTTACATTATAGTTTAAAAGGTCAAAGTCTCTTTCAAAAATCATTCTTTAAAGATAAAACACAGTACCTTTTCATAACTCCCTTGTTCTTCTATATAAAATAGTTGATAATTAACGGGGTGACTGTTGTATTGAGATAATTCTTAATTAGGTCATAGTTTCCTGGTCATTAAAAAGGAAAAGGTCTATTGGAACCAAAGAAGATTTTAGTCAACATCCAAGAAATAAATTACATATTACAAAAAATATAAACACATCTTCCCTATTTTTTTTATATTCTAGAGGAAATCATCTGAATGATCTAGAAAAACACCTGACATAATGAAATCAAAATGAATCTTGTCTTATTCATGAAAATTGAAAAGAAAGTCAGATTAATGGGATGACTGACTATTCTACTCTACATAACACATGCATTCACTATCCACGTGACCTTGGGAAAGACACACTATCTCTTAGTGAATCAATGTCTTCAGCTACAAAATGAGAACATTTAACAGGATGGCCTCTGAGGTTCCTTCAATATCTACATCTATGATCATATATATAAAATCAATATCTAGATCTATGATCATATAATCATATGATCTTATAACTAAATGATCATATAATCTTATAACTACTCTTGCCTATATGTCTAGATCATAAATATCGACTATTTAAATGTCTGTTATATTTATTTGAAATGTTCCATTAAATATTGAACATCAATATAAGCAATTAAACTTGCATGGTGATTATATTTAAGTTAATCAACCAACATGTCAATATCAAATGACAATTTTAGTCTTAATGTCATAGATTCACAGCTAAGAGTCTACTGATTGTGCCTATCCCATTGTATGGATGAAGAAAGTGAGAAGTGATTTACCCAAAGCCATGCAGGTAGTAAGTAGCATGAGTGGGGTTTGAAGACAGGTACAGAAAGTTATATGTGAAGTACAAAGCACAAATGGAATGTTTTAGGGGCTATATGAGGAAAAGAAGGAAAGCAGCAGATAGGTAAAATTGATTTGTACCTGAAGCCACTAGTCAAACAAGTTTGGGGAGGAGGTAGAGAGAGTGTCACTCTTCACAAAATCATTATATATTGGGACAATAAGAACCTCAATGACTACCTAATTTAAGATGTAATTCTTTAATCTCCTTTATAACATACCAACAAGTATCTGCCTCAGAGGTTTCCCAACTTATTTGGCTTACAACCCAATTAAGAAAAAATTACTCAGCAACCCCCTTGAAAATCTATTTTCTTTAACCTTCTAACATTTTTTAAAATTTGCATCATTTCAAATAATAGAAAATATTTTTAAATAGCACATCTTAAATTTAATAATTTATTTTAAATTTGTGGTTTTTTCTGCATTGAAATTTTGATGATACAATATTGCATCATGTAACCATATAATGTCATATGGTAAACAAGGCATTAAACACACGTATTCCTACCAATGCATGCTGGACTTCCTGGCAATGTGTGACCTCCTCACCTGCCAAAACTTGCTTATTAAGATGTGTTGGTGTACTTGACCACCGATCAGCCATAACTTGCATTTTGTGTGTTTATTTTGAAAATAATGTGATTACTTTGACTGTAACTCTCTTAGACAACAGATGAAACACATATGAAAGGGTTTTCAAATTTTCTTCTCTTTTTTCTTTATGTTTTCACTGCCCCCCTATTTTTATCCAATGCCTCCCCAGTTGCACTCAAAACTACTACCACCCCCTGGATCGTTCCAGCACCCCCAAGAGGATAGTATTGCACACTTTGGAAACTTGCTTTTACTTGAAGACCTATAATGAAGGGGAAACTAACTCCAAAGATAGCCAATTCTAGCAGAACTCTAATTGTGAAGGGTTTTTTTTTTCCTCTTGTAGGAAACCATAATTTTCTCTTACTAATTTGCATTCATTTCTCCTCTTTCTGCCTTCTGAGACCAAGTAGAAAAATAAAGTCTCTCTTTCTCATGAAAGCTAATCAAATATATGAAGCCAACTGACTATGATTCCGATTCCACACTCCTGAATCCTCTCTTTTCCAGGCTAAACATCACAAAGTCCTTTGGCTCATTCTCAATGAAAGGATCTCTAGCCAACCCATGACTTTAGTTTGCATCCTTTATATATATACTCCATAACACCAATGTCCTTTATAAAGTAGCAAACACAACAATACAGTTGTCTGACCAGGGGAGAAGACAGAGGTACTGTCATATTTGCTACTGCCTCTTTTAATGCAGCCTAAGTTGGCTTGCAAATTGAGAGTTTAGCCTTGACTCATTGTTAGGATTGGTTTTTAAATGGTCCTTTTACTGAGAATGATCTACCTGTTCCTGCCCTATGCATCATGTTATTATTTTTTTTTCTAAAGGATTAATTTTACAGCTTCAAATATGGAATGAATGAAAACATGTATTAATTTAATTGTGTTGATAATTATTCTAGCCACTGGGAATACAAATACAAAGGCAAGTAGAATCTCTGCCTTCAAGGAGCTTATCTTCAAATAGCTGGAGACAAAACATATTAAGAAGTTATGGCTCATGAAGAGTGTTTTTATTGGGTGATTTACAAGAATGATGAATAGAGTAGGTTGGCATGTTATTTCTAGTAGCAAAGGGGGCATTCATTTTATTGTAGTTCTCCCCCAAAAATCAAATGGGGAGGATCTTTAAATTGATAATCAATAATCTGAAGTAGAAAAATATTGCACATATGAGTAAACAAGTTAGATTTTGAGCAATGTGCATCTCTTTAATGAACTTTCATATTAGTTGTCCAGATACTAGTTTATCTGATCTTCTTTTCCCAGTCTCTAAGTGAAATGTACACAGAATATCACACACTCTAAAAAATATATTTTCATTTGTTTAGCCACATAAATAGGCCAACACTAGTACACTTAGTGTCCCTAATAGACAAATTAAAAAAAATAAACTTACCAAGAATATTTTTTAATTTTTTATGACAAAAATTAATATATGTGCATATTAATTGAGTACAATTATCATTCATGATATATATACACACACACACACACACATATATATATATACATATATATATATATATATACACTTACACACACACATATATACACAAACACACACAAACACACACACGTACTTCTAATAGTATTTTATTTAAAAAGTAAGAAACAAACCTTGGGGATAGCTGGGTGGCTCAGTGGATAGAATACAGGCCCTGAAGTCAGGATAACCTGAGTTCAAATCTGATCTCAGACCAAACACTTGACACTTACTAGCTGTGTAACCCTGGGCAAGTCACTTAACCCCAATTGCCTAAAAAAAATAAAAATAGAAAATGAGAAAACTTGCCGTGAATTGAAAACAAACTACACTTGAATCTATCTTTTTATGAAAGTACCACGCTTTAAGACACAAAGGATGCATAACGGTCCATTGTAAATTTAGGGGAAAAATAGTCCCCCAAGAGACTGGTTATTCTTAGAGATGACAGGTACATCGATCTAATATTCTCTTAAAATTTCTCTGAACATTTAATATATTTCTAGACCCTGTAAATGGTCATTTTTCTGTCCGCAAAAGGTCCTCAGCTGTGTATATCATTTGCATGTTTCATCTAGAAATGTACATATTTCACCCCTACAAAAAGTCACCACACTATCTGAATAGGTAAGCATAAATTGAGGGGAAAGTGTTCAGTGGTCTACAGATTTTCATCCCACCATTTAAATGGAACTACTGAAGGAATTATTCCTCTTTGACTTTTTTCATAGAAACTCCCAATCAGGGTCTCAATCTAAAAGAAAAAAAATGAATATTACTCAAGCGCCGAGATGATGTCTTTCATTTCTGACTTGACAGTTCTGCTATGTTGTAGAGGAAAGGAACACTGAATTTACTACATGAAGGCCAGTACTGGAGTCTAACGTTTACTACATTACTTCCTCTATTACCTTGAGTAAGTCATTTCTTTGTGTCTCACTTTCTTCTTATGCTAAATGGGTACAATTATACTGTACTCCCTGTTTCATAGGGTTATTATAGATCATAAGACCATAAATCTTTAGCTGGATGGGACCTTAGATATCATCCTCTTCACTCCCCTCATTTTACAAATATGAATAGAGTCACTTAGGCTAAATGAGTCATCTAAGATGACACAGATTTTATTGTCAAAGGTGGGAATTGAATCCAGGCCTTCATGATCAATTTATTTCTAAAAAACAAACAAACCAAACAAACAAACAAACAAAAAGGACAATGTGATCATCAGAAGTACAGATGACACAAAGCTGGGAGGAATAGCTAAATGCTGGGTAATCAAGTCAGAATCCCATAGAATTTTGGCAGAATATAGTAAATGTGATATACACATATTCTTAGGGAATTTTAAGGAAAAAAGGCAGGGAAGGAAAATCATTACTTCATGAAATTCTCCTAATTCAAATGTTATAAAAAGACAAAATCAACATGGTTTCCCTCCCTGACAAATCCCTGATCATCAAACTTCTCTTCCCCCCCCCCCATTTGAACTTATAAAAGGCGCAGAGAAGCTATGGCCATTTTTCAATTTAAAGATAAGTTGAATCCTCACCACTTTCCAAGGACAAAATTTTGAAAAGTACAAGTGTGGGTTTTGTTCTCCTACAAACCAATGCTGCTGATACTTGGTCTCTCTTATTTGGTGCTAGAACTCAAGAGAGGGTGATATTTGCTGAAGGATTTCAGCTCATTTAGGAAAAATAATTGTTCATCAGTTAAGAAAATGAAATGATGTCCCAGACCAAAGGGTATAGTTGATGGAACCATCCCAATTGGCCCTATAACAGAAACATAAAAGTAGCATCAACACTGGAAATAAATTTATTAATTTGCCTCCTTGATTTGGATGGTAGAATTGTTTTTTTTTTACTAAATATATTTTTTTCCAAATTTGCTTCCAAAGCCTGAGATGTTCTCATGGGAAAAATACTAATTATACTGCTTAATATGTATTATACACAAACATTCTACCTTATTTGGGATTCCTAGTGTATTTATAACTATTCTTATTACATTTCTGCATTCTTCAAATCTCTTTTCCTTACCCCTTCAAAAAATCAGAGTGACACATACATGTGTGACTTATATAATTTGGGTGAATTAATTTTGTTAATTTTTTTCTATAATTACATAAGAAATTACTAGATACTGTATCATGTAAATAAAGTAGGCATCACAAAATGACCTCTGAATTTCTATTCCACATAAACCCAACAGAAACACCAATTCCCTGATTTATTTAGAACAATTTAAAACTTAAATTATCCATGTGCAGCTACTTCTCTCTCTCTCTCTCTCTCTCTCTCTCTCTCTCTCTATATATATATATATATATATATATATATATACATATGTATATGTATATATGTGTATGTATGTATATATGTGTATGTGTATGTATATACATATACATGTGCACATATATACATGCATGCATACATACATACATGTGTATGCATGTATATGTATTTATATAATCTATCTATCTATCTATCTATCTATCTATCTATCTATCTATCTATCTATCTATCTCTCCCTCTCCCCCAGGGAATGATGACAGTAGCCCTGACACTCAGTTAAGTTCATGCCCCACCCATAAGGCAAGAGAGCACAAAGCTGGCTAGGAATCATTGAAAATATGAGTTTCCACTTGTGGTCAGAGAGAAAGGAAGTAATCAGGCACAGACACACTCCCTTGCCCCTAGCTATACGCTCCTTACCTCAAGTCTCTAGCTTGTAAAGTATGATCAAGAATGGCTGTGAAGGCTGGAGATCTGACTTGACTTGGCTTCACTCTTTTCACAGTGAAGCTTATTCTTTTCCTAATAAGATGTACCTTATAATTGTGAGCCAGAATAATTTTATATATCTCATTTCTAATATATAAGTATTACTATTATTAGTATTATGATTAGTAGTAGTAATAATAGAGGGAGGAAGAGAAGGAGAAAGAAGAAGAAGAAGAGGGGTGGTAATAGTAGGAGTAATAGTTGTAACATTTACATGACATTTTGAGGCACATAACTATTTTCTTCCATTACAGTCTACTCTAGGTCCCCAGAACAGTATACCATGTTTGCTTTCCAGAATACCTTACTTAAATACCCTATGTTTGTTACTTTTCTTGTAGAATGAAAGATATGGGAGACAGGTAAAGGTTGATCAGATTAAGAATGGGAGATGTTGCTGATGAGGACATGGATAATTTGTCTCTTGTCCCAGAAAATAGCTCCCAATGGCGCCTTAGGACTAAATCCATAAGTTGAAGAAAGAATCATTTTCACACACTAATTTTATCTTATATATCTAATGTTCACTGAATAGACTGCTGTATTATTTCTTCTCAAAGCCTGTACTACATTTCCTTTTGTATGAACACCACCAAAACATTCACTACACCTTCTTTCTACATGCATGACTTTGGTTCTACTTCAAGGGCAAAAGAATTCTGACTTCATAGGATTTCTAAGAAGTAGGTTAAAGTTAATGTGTACTTGCAAATTCAGGAAAAAATAATCCTTTGCATAGGATTTTTTTCAGTTAGTACATCTATTTAATTGATTATTTATTTACTTTTTCATTCATTCATGCATTTGAGTGATTTATTACACTTTTGGGGGCCATATCAAAAATAATTTGGGTAGGGAAGTTAGAAGGAATTTTAGAGATGTGAACAGGGCTTCAGGCTTTTTTCCGTGTTAGGAATGCCTGTAATCATATGAAAAATCAAAAACAGATAAGTCATTGATATTTGTATCTGAAACTGGACAATTATCCTGATATTGCAGAATCTTATCGTATTGGAAGAGGGTAATTAGAAACAGGAAGGGTTTGTTTGGGAAAAGTAGCACAATGATTGTATCTTTTCCCTATGGGTCTTTGGTTTGCTCCCCTTATACAGTTTTGTTGTTAATGGGAATTTTGTGTGCTAATTTATAGTGTTTCAGGTCTGAAGGTCAAAGAAGATCAAAGGCACTAAGGGATGAGGAATCTGTGGCATGGGGAGACATAATTGCTTTTATGTCTGATAGCAATTCTGAACCTTTTTTTTTTTGAGATTCCAATATTAAAGTTTTGTTCTTTGTCAATCAAGGGTTAAGGGATGCTGACATTTACAAGCACATGTAAAGAACAAGGAAATGGTGGTCTTGATTCGCATGTGTCCTCTAAAACATAGTTTTTCTATTTTAACAGGGAAAACCCTTGAGAATTTATCCAAAGTCTCAAATACTCACTTGATATCACTCCATATATCCAATCAATGTCAAGTCCCATCAGTTATACCTTTGTGATGTCTCTTATATGTAGCCCCTTCTCTCCTTTGGCAATGATATTACCCTTATCCAACCTCTTATAACCTCATGCTTAGATTGTTGCAATAGCCTGACTCCCTTCTCCCTATTCTAATCCATCATCCAATTAGCTATTAAATTGATCTTCCTAAAGTGGAAAGTCTGACCCTGTCACAGTCCTATTTATTAAAATCCACTGGCTCCCTATTATATCCAGGATCAAATATAAAATCATTTCATATCTCTGTTTCTACAGACTTCCTGTCTCCCATGCCTGGAATTCTCTCCTTCCTCATCTCTTTCTCTTGGCTTCCTTCACATCTCAGCTAAAATTCTACTTTCTGCAAGAAGCCTTTCCCACACCACCTTGGAGTCCTAGTGTTTTCTCTGGGATATTGTCTACATGTATCCATTATATATTTTGTTTGTTCATAATTGTTTAACTGTCACTCTCCACTCATTAGCCAGTGAGCTTCTTAAGAGCTGGAATGGTGTTTGCCTTTCTTTGTACACCCAGCACTCAGGACAGTGACAATCACAAGGTGCTTAATAAATGCTTGTTGACTTAACTTCACTGTTGGTAAATCAGAGCTCCAATTTTTGGTAAAATATCCTAATGATGGTAATGATGGTAATGATGATGATGCAGACAATCTTGTCAATTAAAATTCTAACATCTTTATAAGGCTTTAATTCCAAGTCATTTATTAAATAATTTCCAAATCATTTCAAGGTATATAGATATGACACAATCCTGGGATCCCTATTCTCCAGTTCAGAAAATTGAGGCAGGAAGAAGAATGATTTAACCCAGATGACAAGATAGAGAATCGCTGATTGTTGTGAGATCGTAGCTCCCAAATTTTTTGTTCATGTAGTTTTTATCTCCTCAGACATCTTGACTAGGACTAAACAAACTGGAAATGTTTAGATGTTCATATAAACCATTTTCCTCCTCCTGTAACAAGTCACAAAGGCTGCAGAAAGCTCCCTTCTGATATCTGCCAGTAATTCTTGCTTCTAGCTAGGCCTGAAACACAGTGATAAAAGCCTCTTTCTTGATATTTCAACAAAGTTGATTTGGGTTCCCAGTGGGACCACAGTAGAGAGGCAGAAGAAAATAGAAAGCAAATTAAACAAATTGGAATGAGTTTTCTCAAACATCAACTATATTTTAGTTAGAAACAGGACAGATATCGAGGACCGTGAGTTCTCAGCTCAAAATTAGTTCAATTTGAATGAGTTTGTCCATCCCTTACCAGATGTTCCCTGAGATATGCACTCAACCAAAAACTAAATGCTAAAATAACAGATTTGCTATTGATATGACAACTTAGAATGTAATTCCCCTTTTGCCTAATTCATTTTAGTGATTTTTTTATGATAAATAGAAACAGAGAAAGGGTTGGTTTATTTGTTGTAAATATGTGTATGTGTTTGTGTGTAGGTATAAATATATACCTACACACACACACACACACACACATAATGAGTATATAAGTAGGTGTGTATATATGTGGATATAGTCCATAAACATTTATCATTCACAATCTGAAAGGTGTGAAGTGGTACATCAGTTATTTAATTTTTATTTTTATAATTATTAGTGTTTTAGAAATTTTTTTTATGTGACTTGATAATTTTAACTATTCTCATGAAAACTGCCTGTTCATATCTTTTGAGCATTTATCAATTGGGAGATATTTTGTGTTTTTTAATAAATTTGGATCATTTCCTAACATGTTTGAAAAATGAGATATATCAGAGAATGTTGCTGTAATTCCCCCCATTCCTGTTTTCCTTCTAATTCTGACTATATTTTGTTTTGTTTGTGCAAAAACTTTTTTAAAAAATCATGGAATCAAGATAATTCCTTTTACCTCCAGTCTTCCCTTATCCATAGAACTGACAGGTAATTTTCCACATGTTCCCTTAAATTGCTTGTATTACCCTTTATGTCTAAATAATGTATTCACTTTGAGCTTATTTTGGTATGCAGCGTAAGATGTTAGTCTAGTTTCTGCCGGACTACTTTCCAGTTTTCCTAGTAGTTTTTGTTGAATAGTGAGTTCTTGACCAATAGCTTGAATTTTTTGATTTATTTTATGTATTTTGTGTACTTGGATTGTTTTTATAATTACTGCTTTGTAGTATAGTCAGAAATATGGTACTGCTGGCCTCCTTCCTTTTTTTCCCTACTTTTTTTCTTTTGACATTCTTGATCTTTTGATTTTCCGGTGAATTTTGTCTTTTTCTTCTTGTTCTATAAAATAATTCTTTGGTAGTTTAGTTGGTATAGTAATGAAGAAGTGAATTAATTTAGGTACTATTATCATCTTTATTATGTTCACTCAATCTACCCATGAAAACTGGACATTTCTCCAATTGATTAATCCTTTGTGTAAAAACTAATTGTGATTCATTTGGTTCCTATGTCTTGGCAGGTAGATTATCATGCATTTTTTACCATCTGCAGTATTAATGGAATTTCTGCAGTGTTTAAATGGAATTTCTCTTTCTGCCTCTTCCTGCTAGGTTTTATTTGTAGGACACAGAAATGTAGATAATGTATTTGGTTTGCTAAAGTTGTTAATTTTTTTTTCAATTTGTATTTAGTTGATTCTTTTGTATTCCATAAGTATATTATCATATCATCTGCAAAGAGTGATTGCAATAGGAAATAATTAAAAGAAAGGGACTCAAATTCACAATTTGGTGAGACTTGAAGGAAGTCAGGGAAGCCAGAGTGTAGAGATGAAGAAGTTGAGCATTCTAAGTATCAGTTTAGTCCAGGAAAATGCCAAGAGTCAGGGAATATAGTTTTTGAGAGATCTTCTTCTTTAAAAACTGAAGTAAACCATTTTTTTTGGGGGGGGGGAAGAAATGCTATTATGTTGCCTCCCAGGAACCTCCCTGTGGATCATAGTCATAACTAAGCATGCCATCGTACACATTTTGCTTTTGGGTTTAAGGGAAAAATCATAGGCTTTTCCTGACTGTGTATTTCCTCAATATATTTCCTTGGCATAAATCAAGCATTTACTCATCTTTGCTCATTTTGGGAGAGATAGGTAGGTAGATAGATAGGTAGATAGATAGATTGACAGACAGATAGATAGATAGATAGACAGATGGATGCTACATAATATATTCCACCGATAAAAGCTAAAGCCTTTGAGAACAGAGACTTTGAATGTGTTGAATGTATAAATGGATGAACATTATGATGTCATAAGGCTCTATAGGACGACTCTACAAATGGGTTCATCAGTCCTTCTTAATCAAGAGATCATCCACAGTTTCCAACAACAAAAAAGATGGGAAAAAAAAGTGGTCAATAGCCTCAGGCTTTTTGGTGAGGTTTTTGAAACAAGCCTTTGAAATAAGAATTCTTTTTTTTATTATCTTTTTTAAAAAATATTATTAATTTATTTTGATTTATCAACAATCACTTCCATATGCTTTTGAGTTTAAAATTTTTCTCCCCCTTCCTCCCCACCACCCTCCCCAAGACAGCACACAATCTGATATAGGCTATACATTTACTTTCCTATTAAACATATTTTCACATTAGTGAAGTTGCAAGTTAAAATTAAAACCAATAGGAGCAACCATCAGAAAGAGGAAACAAAACTCAACAGAAGAGAAAAAAAGATGATAGCAATTCAACTTCCATAGTTCTTTCTTTGGATGCGGATAACAGTTTTTATCACAAGGCCTCTGGACATGTCTTAGATCCTCGTAATGCTGAGAAGGGTTAAGTTTATCAATATTAGTCATCACACAATGTGGCTGTTATTGTTGGTACAAAGTTCTTTTGGTTCTGCTCACTTCACTCAGCATCAGACCATACAAGTTTTTCTGAAATAAGAATTCTTAAGGCTAAAGTGTAGCTGTTTCTTGATGTATAACAAACAATTCCATACAGAGAAAAGATTACTTTGTTGCAATGTGTAATTCAGGTGAATCTTGTATCTTTGGACTAATTGTGAACAGTATATTTTCCCTTGCTCACATTGAATCAACCTGCTTAACTTTATTTTTAAGTAATATTTAAAATAGTAATGTCCCATATACTTCCTTTTCTCAACAAAAAGGGTTACTTGTCATACAGAATACTTAAAATAAGACTATATATTCCTTCTTAAGTCACCTGAACATTGTTTTTTTTTCCTATTAATCCTGCTCTTTTTTTTTCTAACTTCACATAAATACATTTCCTGAAATGAAACACACTTGAGATGAGAGGAAAACAGAAAAGATAAAAAAAGTAAATTTTAAAAAAAAGAAAGAGAGAAGGGAAGGCATGAGAAAGGAGAGTTAGAGAGAAAGGTGGGAAGGGAGAAAGGAGGGAAGGAAAGAAGGAGCAAAGACAGGAAGGAAGAGGGGGAAAGGAGTAGTGAGGGAAGGAGGGAGGCACAAAAGAAGGAAGGGAACAAGGGAAGGAAGGAAAAGGGCAATGGAGGAAAGAAGATTATATGACTTGTGTCTATGAAGTAAATTCATGTATTAGGGATTGGATTTGTAATGATTCTGCTCTTATGAAATTGTTCATGCTTATATCCCCTGTTAAGAGAGCTGAACTCCCAAACAATATGCTGGGGTTTTACCTTGCAATCTTATTCAAAGAAGTCCCTTCCCACTTCTTTTTGAGTGTCTTCTAATGTTCCAGTACACTCTTTTGTCACAAAGAACACCAGTTAACTAAAAGACAAGAGCAGTTAGAGATGTACATAAAATTAATGTGAAAATCTGTCAAATGTTATCTAATAAAAAATAAATTTAAACACCATTAAGTAGAAATAAAGTAGGGTCAGGAGAGGTACTTCCCTTGTTTTCCTGCACTCTGGTTTTCTCTCACTATTCCTGCTACTGGAATGTATCCCTGAGAACCTTTCCCCACAAAAATTACACATCTTTCTTTTCATGTGTAAGTTACCTTTAGAGGCTCTGAGATTTCCTGCTTTCTGGCTTCTGTGGTCACACTGATGCCCACCAAAGACCACCACATTTGTACCCTTCCTTCTTCCTCTTTCCTCAAGTCCCCCACAATCCACTGGACACCCTGCAAGAAACACTAAATCTCCTCTAGGGGCTGCTCTTATGTTATTTTCTATTTCCCCTAAACTGGGAAAACTACAAACCCATGAGGACATTCTGACCAATGGACTCCTCGCCCTGGATGATAACAATGGGAAGATGTGTGTGTGTTGTGGAAGGGGAAGCAGAGAGAGAGTTTGATTGATTTTTTTCTTCTGCCAGGAATAGTCATGTATACTACTACCACAAAACAAAACACATTTCGCTTATTCATTTCCAGTGGATAAAATATCTGCTATATCTCAGGGCACAAAAAAGGGTGATTGTGAGTATCAGTCAGTCTTTCAGGCTATTTGCTAATCTCAGGAGTTTTGGTAAACACAATCCCTCTCCTTACTTAGCTCAATAGCAAAATACTCTGCCAATGGCAAATCCCATTTTGCAGTTTTCATTGTCACCTTGAATAAGTGACTCTCATTTTCTCCATGTCTGCCACTCTCTCTTTGTAGTAATACATTCTGTTTTCCTCCTAAAAAATGATAGGTCACTCAGACACAATGGGATAGGAAAAATTCTGCTCAGGAGTTTACCACCAAGGGTGATACAAATGAATTATGAAGTAGAGTCATTACTTAGCCAGGAGAGTAAAGCTAAACTTGTGAGAGTCCTAGGTGCTGGTTGATGTTGGCTTCCTTACAGATACTCCTTAGGAAGCTAGAAATATACTTTCTCCCTGTTTTCTAACCTGGAAATAAGCTACTATAATGCCATGAAACTTTTAATAACATAGATTGGCTAATATTCCACACCAAATAAGTGAAGTGTGAGAAAGTTAATATGTGTAGAGCCAGAAGGGCGTTGTAGGTCATCTATTCCAACACACTCATTTTACAGATAAGAAGAATGAGACACCAAACACAGAGAAATCTTGGGTTTCTATGAAATTATGAATGTATATTGAACTTTAGATAATTGGTTGTCAAAAAAAAGCTGAAGAAATCCAGAGTAATTTAATGATCTCACTTGATGGGCCTTCTTCTACATCACTCAACCATTTCTCAGGACCAGTAATGAAGTAATACAAAAAACACAGAATCTTCACATTTCTTAGTATAAAGGGACTACAGTTCCCAACTGCTCCAAGTGTATGTAAAAATCAATTCTGGTGGTAGTAGAAATGACAAGCAGCCAACCACCCTTTCCTTGAAGCCTTCTAGAACAGGGAAACACTACTTCCCAGGGCAGGCCATACCCCTTTTGAACACCTCTCATTGCTAGGAGTTTTGTCTGACATCAAGCATAAGGTTGGCTTTATATCTTTCATCATTTTCCCTTGTTTTGCCTTCTAAGGACAAGAAGAAAAAACTGAATTTCTCTTCCCCATGAGAGTTTTTCAGATCACTGAAGATAGGAATCAATCCCTCCCATTCAAAATTGTCTTTTCTTTTGGCTAAGTATAGTAGCTTCTCTAATCAATCATGTTACTGCATTGTCTCAAAATGCTTCACTTTCTTGTTTTATTGAGAGTCTTCAGTTCATCAATGTCTTTCTGAAAATGCAGCACCCCAATCTTCGTAATTATTTGGAATAATTTTCTCCCCGGCATCAAAATTTGTTGAGAAGCGATTTTGAGAAGCTGCATGTGTTAAATGGAAAATGATTCATTTTTGGCTTTCACCCTGATTAATGAGGCAAAACTCAAAGCAAAACTCAAGACAAATAGAATTAAAAGGATTGCATTATAAGTATGTCATGGCAGCAACCTGTTGACAGGCTGATCTCTGAAGATCAGTAATGGCTTCTAAGTGGGGAGAACTTTTATAGGTAACTTTTAAACAATCCAGAGGGGTCCACCTCAGCGAAAGAAGTTGGGCCCTTGCATAAGAGTTTCTCCCCAAGATAGCAAGAATATGGCAAGTTGTAGGTATGGGTAGGTGATGAATAGGAGGTGATACAAATACTGCTGACTTGATGTCTCCTTCCCCACCAGATCCTCCTCCAAACATAATTCAATATGCAGGGATAGGAACAATGGGTAACTGAGTCAATATAACTTTCAAATATAGAAACTTATTTCTGTCAGTTCAAAGCGAGAACCCATTTTCGAAGTCTTCTAAAGGCAATACCTCTCTGGCCGTAAGGAAAAGATTTCCCCTTGGAAATTGTACCACAGATATGGATACCAAGTGGTATTGCTTGGTGTCCCAGGACGAGCACCTGAAATCATGGAAGACTAATCATATTCATCAATAGTGTCATATCTAATGTCTATACAAGATCAGATTCATTCTGATACTACCCCCATGGTTGATGGCATGGAAGCAAACTAGTGAAGGCTAAGAAACTGACAGAGCAGACTCGTGACGTCTTACAACATCCCTTGAGGCAGGAAAGTGGACATTGCCAAGATTGCTGTGAGCATTAACTTTGCTTTGAGGGTAGCTTGCTGGAGGATGTGAAGTGGGAGATGCAATAAAATCAATGTTTGCTTGTGATACACAAACTCTGTAGATTAAAAACTGAATTTTGGGAAATTCATTAGGAACTACAAAGTGCCCTCCTCACTATAATACCCATGAGGGAGGGAGGGCAACTATTTTTTGGCATATTACAGATGATGAAACTGAGGTTCTAAAGAGTTAAGTGAATTACTTAAGGTTAAATAGATAGCAAGGATCAGCAGTGGGATTCCACATGTTTCAGAGCTTCCAAATAGACAAACTTTCCACTAAACCCTTGTGCTTCTTCCCCTTCTTGTTGCAATACATTGGACTAGATAAGATCTGCTTTATAATCCTGCCTCAGACACTAACTACATGCCCCTGGTTGAGTTACTAAACCTCTCTGTGCCTCAGTTAATAATTCTGCATAATCTGGAGGTTAGACTGGATTGTTGCTTCCAGCTGTAACCTCATGATCATGTTTAAATAAAATGCTAGTGTTTGAAAATTGTTTAACAAACATGTCAGTTGAATATCACAATGGCCCCTAGAGAACAGTATTCTAAGTTTTACTATTCCCACTTTACAAATATGGAAACAGATTCTGAGGTTTTAAGTCTCTCCATTCCCTCTCCACATAATTGCTAAAGTGAGAAAATAAATGCTAAATAAATGTCACTGGCTCTCTATAGGATCAAATATAAAATCATCTGTTTGGCATTTAAAACTTTTCCCAAACTGACTTGAACTTTCCAGGTTTATATATATATATATAAATATTTATATTATATATAAATATATAAAGTATATATATATATATATATATATATATATATATATATATACTTTTTTTTTTCTCATGCACTTCTGAGTCAAGATTCATTCTTTTTATGTCTCATGCAGGACATCCCAACTCCTGTTCTCCAATCTCTATGCTTTAGCACAAGCATGGTGCCCATGCTTGGAATTTATTCCCTCTTTCCCTCTTCCTCTTATCATCTACTTTCACTTAAAACTCAGCTCAAACACTGCTTCATACAGGAGGCCATTACTTTTTCCATAGCAGCTAGTGACTCTCTGAAAAAAAATCATATTCTATTTATTTTGCACATTTTTTGTATGCATTTAATTGGTTTGCTTGTAAATGTATACACAACTTCCCCAATAGCATATAAACACTTTGAGGACTGTTCAAAATGTGTGCCTTTGTTCCTATTTGATAGGCATGCCTTGCTGCACAAATATTATTTGAAGACTCATTATAGCACAAAAATCAACTTGAAAAGAGTAACTGATGTGATATTTATGACTTTTAGGTAAATAACGGAGAAGCAGTTTGATACAGTGGCTTGGAACTGGACTTGGAGGACTTGGGTTGAGTCCTAATTCTAACACTCACGATCTATGTAACATGGAACAATCAACCAATCAATAAACATTGCTTAAGCACCTACTGTTTGCAAAGTACTTTGCTAGGCACTGGGGATACAAATTTAAAAAAAAAGATTCTTTGCCTTTAAGTGATTTTTCTTCTATCAGAGGATATTTTTGTATATCTATGGATAAATGAGTTCAAATATTTGCTTAAACAATTATTGGCTGTATTCCCAGAGCAAGTCACAGTCTATTTGACTCAATTTCCTTATTAAAAAGAGGATAATAACAGCTCTTGCCTTCTGAGGTTGTGAGAATCAAAGGAGACAATAATTGTATAATTCTTGCCACACTCCGTGGTATATAATAAGGACTCTGTAAATTACTACTACTACTACTACTACTACTACTACTACTACTACTACTACTACTACTACTACTACTAGTACTTCTACCACCACCACCACCACTAATACTACCACCACTACCACTACTACTACCACTACTATCACTACTACTACTACTACTACTATTACTACTGCTACTGCTACTACTACTGATAATAAAAATAATTTGGCTAGCAGCTAATTGGTACCAAAAAGGGCTTAGTTAGGGGGTGGTGACTAATTTAACTTGTCATGGCTTAAATTTCCTTAGTTATCATAAGAAAGGGTTGAACTACATGACATCTCAAGCCCTTTCCAGCTCCAAAGCTGTCATGTAAGATTTGTAGGGAAGTTCACAATAGAAGGAAGATAAAGTGACTAACTTCAAGTCATACCTAGAAATGAAGTATGAATGAAGCTTAAGAAACAAAATAAATAAACAAATATTACTGAAGGAGGAAAACTTTATCTGAAACATTCAATTATATACTAATGTTCTAGTTAGTATTTTCAGAATCATCAGTTTCTTTTTTATTTTTTTAATTTGTAATATTTTATTGTGCTCTTTTTTTTTTGGTGAGGCAATTGGGATTAAGTGCCTTGCCCAGGGTCACACAGCTAGTAGGTGTTATGTATTTAAGGCTGGATTTGAACTCAGGTCCTCCTAATGCCAGGGACCATGGCGCTCTATCCACTGCTCCAACTAGCTGCCCCAATTATGCTCTTGGTTTTTTTTTTTGCCATTGTCATCACATCTCAATGGCTCCTTTACAACACACAATATAACCCTCTGTTGTAAGAAAAGGAGCAGAATTAAGCAAATGAAAGCAATGTTTGATCATGTTAAACAATGTCTCTATGATTCCACACCTACTATGTTTCAAATATTACCATTGCAAGCCACACATGGCATGCTTCATTGTCAGTCCATTGACGTTATCACTTGGCCACTGCATTCTCTGATCAGTCTGACACTGATGACATAGTCATATGTCCCTTGAGGATGTTGACCTCTCCTTGGAAAGTTTTAAGCTAAGACTACATGACACCTTATTAGATATGCTACTATGGTAATCACTTTGAAGTATGGGTCATACCCCAAAATCTGGGGTTTTGATGACTACTGAAGACTCCTCCAAATCTCCAATTTTGTGATTCTGGCTTCAGTTTCTTTCTCTTTGTCCTAATAAAAATGCTATTTTCCCTTCATTTCTCTCACTGAGAGCCTCTGAATCCTCCCAAACAACTCTTTTCTACAAAGTAAGGTTAAACACCAAGATAAACTCTCATTCTGTCACTGGAAATCCTAGCACAGTAAGTCATTAGGCAAAACCTATACCACCCTCAGGACCTGACAGAGATGTACTTTGTTATGTTAACATATTAAACCTCAGGAAAAAGAATACACTGAGGAAGCAGGAGACTACTTGAGAATTCTCTCCTTCAATCCATCACCTTCTACCCCATTGCCTCAGCCTCAGATCGATCCGACATCAAAAAGAATTAAATGTGGAGAGTAGAGCTATTTGGGGAAAGTGCATCATCTCTTTCACCTCCTTCCCTATTGAAAGGTTTAAAATATCATCCACGAAAGGAAATAAAAAAGTGTCCATCGAGGACTCAAGCGATGCTTCCTTCTGCTAGGCATGGATTTTTTTCTTAATAAAGGATTTCAGTTAAAAGACCCTTGGCTATCTAATTACAAACCTCAAGTACACTTTGTGCTCAGTAAGACACATTGTGATCAAGTCGCCTTAACTGAAGCAGGTCACTGTTGGGAAAAAATATGAATGTTACCAAATTTGCTATCAAGTCTTCTATCACATTTAATTGTCTAACAGATTCAGGGGATTATATCATCATGATGTTATAAGATCATGAAATCTGCCAAAATCTCTTACTGAAAGGAGAAACATTTTCATTAAAAACAACACTTACTAAATGCTTCCCATGTTCTAGGAACTATGCAATATTCTGGGAAAAGAGACAAAAGCAAAACAACACTTTTCCTCGAGAAAGTTATAATCCAGTGGATGTTTACAGCATGAACTTATATGAACATTTGTTTTAATTAATACAAAGGTAGAAAATAATTGAGGGGAGGCAAAACACATATTAATAATAATAACAATAATAAAATTAGGTGTACTTGGAGCCTAATACTATGATTCACCTACAAAGAGCAATTATTTTATTGACCTATGCAGCAAACAGTAGAAAATTTTAGTACAAAGGAATAGTAATTATATAGTAGTCCCAGGACTATTTTTATCTGAACTCGACTTTATCCAAAAGAATAGATGATGATGATGGTGATTGGAAAAGAAAAATGGCTTATATTTACAGTGGATTTTAAGATTTAACAAGTACTTTGCATCAGTTATAAATTTTGACCCTAACAACAACCATTTAAGTCAAATTCTACCGTTGTTCCCATTTTACGAATGGAGAAAATGACTCAGAATTTTAGTGACCTGCCTATCCTCCTATAACTAGTCCAATAAATTTCAGAGATGGAATTTGAACCTGGTGGTACAGTGGATAGATTAGATAGACAGATTAGAGCACTTGGCCTGGAATAAGGATGACTTAGTTCAAATCTCTCTTCAGACACTTAGTAGATGTGTGACCCTGAACAAGTCACTTAACCCTGTTTACCCCAGTTTCACAATTACAAAATAAGCTACAGAAGGAAATGGTAAACCACTTTAGTATCTTTGCCAAGAAAACCTCAAATGGGGTCACAGAGTCGTACAAAACTAAACCAACTGAACAACAACAAAAATATTTTTAAAATACGTACTATATTCTTTTCTTTTTTCTATAGTATAATTTTACTATATTAATTATATATGCCATGAGAAATGCATTTTACTGGGTCCCATCTTTTGTGGACACATACTCAGTTCATAAATTAATGTAATTAAGGAAATATTACCTGCATCAATCAGTAAAATGTCAGTCGTATTGCATTTTTAGGTTTACATTTTGCATTATAAGCTGATCATAATCTGGCTAAAACCTCTCTTTCTAGACTTCTTTCCTGCTATTTTCCCTACTCACTCCATACTGAAGTTAAATAGGTCTCCCTGAAGTCTCCTTTATACAAAATTCTGTCTCCTGCCCTGGTTCTCTTGCACAAGCTGGGCCCCACCTTTGGGATGCTCTTCTTCCTCACTTCCAGCTATAATAATGCCTCATTTCCCTCATGACTCAAGCTGAATACCATCTCCTATGAGAAGTCTTTGTACTTCTCCCTAGAAGTGAGTCCTTTCTCTTTAATGGTACAATGCATAGTCTTATCTATGCATCAGCTTAGCCTGGAATAATGTTCATTCCTTGTAGACAGACACAGTTTTTTTTTTCTTCCTTTTTGCCATTTTATCACTAATACCTAGAATAGATCCTGACTCACCAATTGCTGATTAATTGATATAAACTCTGTATGACTGTGTGTATATGTATACACATATAAGCACACATATGTATATAGGTAGGTATGTATATATGTGTTCATGTACGGATACAGGCATGTGCCTCCCTCAAATGGAATTGTGTCAGTGTGCACTTTTGGCAAAAGTATTCACATATTTAAGGGAATTAGAATGATAAGATCATAGATTTGTAGCTGGAAGCAATCTTGGTATCATTTAGTTAATCTCTTCATTTGTTTAAAAATAAAGAAACAGGTCCAAGGAGGTAAGGATGCAACATAAGTAAACGGGTGGAGAAAGAAAGAGAAAGAAAGAGAGAGACAGAGAGACAAACACAGACACAGACAGTAACACAGACACTGACAGAGAGAAATACATGAATGAAGAAATGAATACATACCTTAATGAAATGTAGAAAGACAGACAGAAAGAAAAATAAATATTTTTAAGTTTGAAAATGTTTGCTATTTCTCCTTCACACTGAATGGTTTTCTCTTTATCATTTTAATGCAAGTTTCTTAAGATTTTTAAGATGTCACAAAAGAAAATAACAAAATGAGGTTCTCTCTATAAGGGCCAGATAGTGTCAAGTAACCCATGTTCTTAAACACTAGATACTTGTTGGAAATATGAGAGCACACTCATATTTTTATTTCTTTTGAGAGTATTTGAATTTGTCAAATGATTATAAAACCCTGGGAACAATGCCTTTATAGAGTATAATACAATTTTATCTTTATATGCAATTTCTACTTTTTAATATTTTATTTGCCTATTTTCATTTTATGATTTCCATATTATAAGAACAAACTGCTATCACTGCTTTATTTGCCTTATTGATAAAAAAAAAATTCTGTGTCAATTGTGGAAGTTTGGCCTTTTCAGGTATTCTTAGTTTCTGATGCTTCTGTTACTAAATTGCATGCCCTAGGTGACCAAGGAAATAAATGTGAGTGTGAGGATTTGATCCCAGGTCCTATGACTTTCAGTGCTCCTACTCTTTTCACTGTACCATAAAGGGCTGTCTGACAAAGAGAGAACTTTATGTGACTTCCAAAGGATGCTAGAAATTCTATGGGCAGCAGGAAGAGGCAAACCAGGCTTGGGAGAAAGCCTGTACAGAGATGTGGAGACACAGAATGTCTCCTTAGGGGAACAGCAAACTGATGAGCTTGGTTAAAATATAGAGGAAATGAGAAGAGTTACTGCATATGAGGGCTAGAAAGGCAAAGTGAGAGTGACTTAGAAGAGGTCCAAAAGCTGAACAGAGGCACTGACTTTAGATCATAGAGGGGGATGAGTCATTGGAGGTTTTGGAGCATGAGAAGGTGGAATACTGTGTTTGATGAATATAGCTTTGTTAGTTGCCTAAATGATCAGAGATAGAGAGGGCCAAGACTTAGGTAGGGAGAGCAATTAATTAGCTGAGGCCATGCAAAGAAAGGCCAATCTCTTACATAATACTGAGGCTCTCAGATACTTGCAGCCTACTCCCTAATAGCCAGTAGGGCAAAATCAGAGACTCCCTGGAGAAACCTACTGTTCAGGAAACACTTCTGGTATCCCCAGTGCAATGAACAATGTTTGGGAGTGCAAGACTAGCCTCAGGTGGATGAATTACATATGATTACTTTGGACATGTTTCTCCACCTACACCATAACAAAAGATGTGCAGTGTCTTTTCTTTTCTTTTTCCTCTTTTTCCTTCTTTGTTGTTGTTATTTTGTTTGTTTCTTTGTTTTTACCCTCTCCTTGGAAGCTAATGGGTAATTAGTCTCCACACACCCATATAAACTACTTGTCAATGGCTGTTTCCTATTCCACTTGGAGGAGGATGTGATGGAGCTAAAACTTGAGGAGTGTGACTACTGGGGTAATTAACATGGGGGTAGTTCAGGTTTCATTTTAATGAGTTCTCAAAATGCTCAATTTAGTGTACACACACACACACACACACACACACACACACACACACACACATTTAAACCTTTACCTATATTTAAAATGTAATTCAAACAGGGTTTTTTTTTTTTATGACAGCACAGGTACAAATAGATAGCTTAGTTTAATTCTGAACTTCATTCAAGTTTGAACTTTCTAGAAACATATCCTCTGTGTTTTCTCAGCTACTGACCTATACTTTATGAATGTTCTCAGTGCTTGGCTTGCTGCTTTCTGACACTTCATTCTCTAGGGAGATCATTTTCATCCATTTTTATTATTCCATTGATAATGAACCATTAATTAGCATCATGGTTTAATATCTTTTAAACAACCATTGTCTACGCAGAGTACACTTCATAATCTAATCATATCATTAAGCATATGAGATGAAATTACTATATTACAACAAAAAATAAAAAAGACAGATCCTTCAAGCTTGTCTTTTGGCTCTGAAAGTTTGCCACTGAATCCCCAAGTCCACCGTAGCTGATCTTGTAAAGTCTATGGCTCATTCAGCAGGGAACATAAAACAGCCACTGAGCTATGCAGATTGATCAATAAAGTAGGTGACTACATCTGTAAACCCTACTGAAATGAAATCAGCACCCTAAGGAGTTCAGTCCATAAAGGGCCACTACAATGTATGTGTTTAAAGTGAAGTTTGCTGAGAGGTAATTGACCATGAAAGCATGCTCCACCACTGATCACGTTAAGTACGTTAAAAACACAACTGAAATTCATTTGAATGATTGGTATCTAGGGTAAAAGAACCAGTCAAGTTAAAGGTTGAAGAAAGAAAACAATACCACATCTGGGGGGGGGAAATAAAGAGATCTAGATATGTCCAATATGGTGGTATTGGCTGATTTTTGTAGGGCATGAACCCATGTGGACATTGATGTCACATACGGTTCACTCCCTTCTTTTAACTTGCAGGAAGACTAGAGTGGGAGTAAATGACATGGTGCAGTAAAATGGTATGGAATTTAGAAACAAGAAATCCCTGTTTTAATTCCTAGATTTGCTTGATGCTATGTGTATGATCTTACAGAGGCTCTGCTTCTTTGTATATAAAGTGAAGGGATTAAAAATACCTTTCTCAAAAGTAGGCCAAAGGAAATAAAGACATATCTCAAAAGATACTACAAATCATTACTTGGTAGAAGTTTAAAAATCATTAACAATAATGAAAATACAGATTAATCAACTCTAAAGTGTCACCCTATCCCCAACAAAATGATAAACTTTCAACAAATGGTCGATCTAAGTAAGTTTGTGAATAGAATTTTTCATGTAGGTAAGAAAAGACAAACATGAACATGTCTTGCTTGTTTGTTTGTGATTATATCATCAGGGCTTAGCAGTATAGACTCAATAAATATTTTTCAATCCATCTACTTACTCAAGAAGAGTAGACTATATGATTTACTTTAAAAAGCTGTGTTTGTATTAGTGCAGGCAGCTAAGTGGTGCCCTGAATAGAGCTCTGGGCCAAGTGTCAGGAAGGCCTGAATTCAAATATAACCTAAGACACTAATTAGCTGTGTAACTCAAGGAAAATGTAACTTAATCTCTGTCAGTCTCAGTTTCTTCATCTGTAAGATGGGGATAATAATAGCATCTACCTCCCAAGTTTGGTGTAAGCATTAAGTATGATAATATTTGTAAACTGCTTAGCATAGTGCCTAGAATATAATAGATGATTAAAAATGTTAATTCCCTTCCCATTCTATCCTCTAGTGCAGATAGCACCCCACTGATTTTTTTAGTTAGTAATGTTAGGGACAAATACTTCATAACCCTGAATTTAGACACTTCAGTTACCCTGTTCCTCCCCACCTCAAGCTATGTGAAAATAAAATAACTTCTCCAGCTTCTTCCTGCTCCAAAGTACAAGCAAAAATATCTCAGAGATTGGAGAGACCCAAGTAGTCATCATCCTGAATAAAAGGCCTTCTTATAATATGCTTGTTATTGTGGTTTTGGTCCTTGAAATACCCAAGGCAGGATAAATTCATTACCCCAACAGAACACTGGATTGTCTAACTCTACCTAAGAAAATATAAGTCCCTGAAGGCAATCCCATGAGTAAATATCTCAAAGATCAATATTTGGCAGCGTAGGTAACACCTAGAAACTAGGAAATCTTTTAAGGAACATGTATTTTCTAGGACCAAAGCCACAAGGGCAGATATACTACAGAGACACCTCTTATTTTGGTCTAGATTGGCCTAGATGGCCACTGGCGACCCTCTACTCTCTGAGATTTGCCAACTGCTTGAGGGGGACAGAAAGGGGTCACATGAAGAGGCCAAACTTCAGCTATTTCCAAGACTGGCTTATCAAACCAAACTCAGAAGAATAATTTTATGGTTTAGTTATTATTTCCCATAGTACTAAGCTCTGAAATTTACCTTAATGAGCATTACTGCAAATTCTGTTAATTGTGCTCCAAGTGTTAATTAGTGTGCTAACTGAATTAAGACGTTAATTATTTTTGGCATTTAAGAGAAGTGTGTTTTAGCCAAGGGAGAATTATGATCATTTTTTTTCACCTACATGGATATGGGTTTCTTTTTTAAATCAATACATGTCCTTATTGTAGAAAGTTGATAGTAGCAAGTCATATTACCCTGGGTCTGAATTTTTGGGTGAGAGTAATAATCACTTCCATTTTAATAGAGCTTTATTATTCACAAAGAGCTATTCTCCTTACAGGATAGTGAGATACAAACTTGCATGTCACTATTTCTATGTTATAGATGAGCAAACTCAGACTTTGAGGAGTTTTCCAGCTTGGCCAGGTGTCAGAGCTCCAACTGCAGCTCAAATGTTATTTGTATTGGGGACTTGGACAAAAATGAAGAAGAAAGGACTCTACTTGCAAGAGGAAATCTTGTCCTAAGATGGTTAATGTTATGCTGTATAATATTTCTCAATTTGGGGGCTAAAAAGGCTCAGAATCACATCGAGATGTGAAAAAACATGGTATTCCAAAGTCTAGTAACACTGCTCTTTTCTCCAGCTTCAAGAAAATATGCAGTATGGTAAATAAGCAAACAGACCTTCTATAGATAGAAATGCAAATGAACATCTTCCAACTAAATGCATTGCTCTTTTTTCCAAAGAAATGAAAGGAGGGGCAGCTAGGTGGCCCAGTGAATAGAGTGCTGGGCCTGGAATCAAGAGGACCTAATTTCAAAACCAGTCTCAGACCAGACAGTTGACACTTACTAGCTCTGTGACCCTGGGCAATTCACTTAACCCCAATTTCCTTTCCAAAAAAAAAAATTGGGGGGGCAGCTATGTGGTGCAGTGGACAGAGCATCGGCCCTGAAGTCAGGAGGACCTGAGTTCAAATCCCCCTCAGACCAAACACTTGAAACTTACTAGCTATGTGACTGTGGGCAAGTCACTTAAACCCAATTGCCTAAAAAAATTAAAAAAAAATGAAGGAAAAGAAACCAAAGAAATGAAAGGCTTGATATTGTTATTAAAGACAGATCCATTTAAATTAATCAGAAATGAACTTTGGCTTACATACTTAGGATGGACCTTGGAGCATTTTAGCAGCAGTGCCAACAAATAATCATTCCCCATTGCCTTGAAGACTTCATGGAAGGTAACCCATGGATTTCTAAGGCAACATATTCCACTTGCAAATACCTCTCACTCCTAGTATCTTTCTTTCATAGCCTATTTTCTTAATCATTGGATGTTAATCAGATAATAGTCATCCTACGGGAATTCAAAGAAGTCAAAGTTCTAAATCTGGAAGGAGAATGATTTAGTACAATCTTATTTTCCAGAAGAAGAAACTGAGAGACATAGGGTTAAATTACTTATCAAGGATCAAACAAGCAAAAAAAAATGGTTAGGCAAGAATATAAACATAGGTGTGGAAACTCCCCTCTGTGTTCTTTACATTACATTACATTACATATCTTTTCCAAAAGGGGCTATCATCCTTATGAAAGGTAACTTCTGGAAGTGTAAAGGCAGGGGAAGCAAAGTCCAACTGTAGACAACAATTTGGGTGCCTAGAGTAACTTTCACAAAACATGTTGATGACAGGGAGTGTGAAACAAGGAAAGGAAGGCAAGAAAAGAGAGGGGAAGGGAAGGAAAAGAAAGGGAAAGAGAGGGAAGCAAAGATAGATCTATCAATTAATTGATCTATAAATAATAAAAACATATATATGTATATATATATATATACATATATATATATATACATATATACAGAGAGAGAAAGAGAGAGAGAGAGAGAGATCTTGTCACTTCATTTGCGTTCCAACTCTACCTCTACAATTTATTCCTTTGTGATCCTTGAAAATTTTCTTAGCTTCTGAGAGCAAAATTTTCTTTATCAATAAATATAATTTTAAAATGATTTATTGTTTAATGCTAAAATAACATTTTATTGATTCTACTTTCTTTGTTTCTCCAAATTCAGTTTAAGGCAGGGAAAATAAGGTCCAAATCAAGCTCCATCTTGTGGCTGTTGCTGGCTAGTCCCCCATAGCATGGGAGAAGAAAATAGTACAGAACCACGCTACAGAAAAGCATATTTGAGTGGTGGCTGCTGTCCAGGGGCTTTGGTGATAATCTGGCAGCTATCTATTTTAATCAACTTCCTTGATAATTAAGTGCTAAGCTCACTTTTTCTCTGATGACAATAATTTTTTTGGTAAATTTCATTACCCATTCAAAGCTCTAGTCAATATTCCCTATTATAAACTATGAAAATAAGAATCACTCTTACCTTAACAAAGAGTTTAAAACTACTCTTACTTTAACAAAGAGTTTGAAACTCAAGTAATTGGCTGGGATCAAGAGGAAGCAGCACTAAAAGAGTCAGACTATATTATCTTACTTTGGTGAAAAAGAAGATCAAAATACACAACCAGAAGAAGACAACAAAGTCAAAGTGACTACATCCAAAGCCTCCAAGAAAAATATGAATCAGACCCAGGCCTTGGAAGAGCTCAAAAGGGATTTTGAGAAGCAAGTAAGGGAAGCAGAGGAAAAACTGGAAAGAGAAACGAGAGTGGTTCAAGAAAATCATGAAAAACAAGTCAACAGCTTGCTAAAGGAGACCCAAAAAAATACTAAAGAAATTAACACCTTAAAAAATAGCCTAACCCAAATGGCAAAAGAGGTCCAAAAAGCCAGTGAGGAGAAAAATGCCCTAAAAATAAAAGTTGGCCAAATGGAAAAGGAAGTCCAAAAGACTACTGAAGAAAATACTTCCTTAAAAATCAGGATAGAGCAATTGGAAGATAGTGACTTTATGAGAAATCAAGACACTGTAAAACAAATCCAAAAGAATGAAAATTTAGAAAACCAATGTGAAATATGTCATTGGAAAAAAAACTGACCTGGAAAACAGATCCAGGAGAGAGAACTTAAAAATTATTGGACTATCTGAAAGCCATGATCAAAAAAAGACCCTAGACATCATCTTTCAAGAAATTATCAAGGAAAACTGCCCTGATATAGTAGAACCAGAGGGCAAAATAGAAATTGAAAGAATCCACAGATCTCCTCCTGAAAGAGATCCCCAAAGAAAACTCCTAGGAATATAATAGCCAAATTCCAGAGTTCCCAGGTCAAGGAGAAAATATTACATGCTGCTAGAAGGAAACAGTTCAAGTACTGTGGAAACAAAATCAGGATAACGGAAGATTTAGCAGCTTCTACATGAAAGGACCACAGGGCATGGAATATAATATTCCAGAGGGCAAAGGAGATAGGATTACAACCAAGAATCACCTACCCAGCAAAAATGAGTATAATCCTTCAAGGAAAAAATGGTCATTCAGTGAAATAGAGGACTTTCAAGCATTCCTGATGAAAAGACCAGAGATAAACAGAAAATTTGACTTTCAAATACAGGACTCCAGTGGAACATGAAGAGGTAAACAGGAAAGAGAAATCATAAGAAACTTATTAAGATTGAGCTGTTTACATTCCTGCATGGAAAGATGATATTTGTAACTCATGAGAACTTTGTCAGTATTAGGGTAGTTGAAGGAAAAAAATTGTATGTATGTATATATAGATAGATAGAGGGCACAGGGTGAGTTGAAGATTAAGGGGTCATATCTGGAGAATAAAATTAAGGGATGAGAGAGGATGATACTCGGAGAAGAAAGGGAGAGGTAGAATGGGGTAAATTATCTCCCCAAAAAAACCCAGAAAAGTCTCTCACAGTGGAGGGGAAACAGGGGAAGGTGAGAGGGAATGAGGGAATCTTATTCTCATATGATTTGGTTTAAGGAAGGAATAACATACACATTCAGTTGGGTATGGAAATCTGTCTTACCCTACAGGAAAATAGAGGGAGAAGGGGACAAGAGAGCAGGGGGGGGTGATAGAGAGGAAGGCAGATTGGGAAAGGGGATAATCAGAAGTAAATACTTCTGAGGAGAGATAGGGGCAAAAGAAAGAATAGAATAGATGGGAGGGCAGGATAGGATTAAGGGAAATAGAGGTAGTTTTTCACAACTTGTCTACTAAGGAAGTGTTTTGCATAATTGCACATGTGCAAGCTATATTGAGTTGCTTGCCTTTTCAATGAGGGTGGGTGGGGAGGGAGGAAGGGAGAAAATTTGGAACTCAAAGTTTTAAAAACACATGTTTTAAAAAAATATTTTCACATGCAACTGGGAAATAAAATATAGGAAATGGGGGTACAGAAGTCTATCCTGCTCTACAGGAAAATAGAAGGGGAAGGGGATAAGACAAGAGGGGAGAGAAAGAAAAGAGGGCAGACTAGGGGAAGGGATATTTAGAATGCATGCCATCTTGGGTTGGGGGAGGGATGAGAAATTTGGAACTCAAAAACTTGTGGAAGTTAATATCGAAAACTAAAAATAAATTTATATTAGAAAGTAAAAAAAAAAAAGAAAATAAGAATCCAATGGTCAATAGACTAGATAGATAGATAGAGTAAATAGGTTTATGTAATGTGTTTTCCTTGATTTGTTTTTATATCCTCAGTGCCTTCTATAATACCTACAACATATTAAGCACTTATTACCTATTTCTTGAATAATTCATTAATTTTCATAAGATTTGAAATAGTTTATACTTTTTTGTGGTTTTAGATGAGTATACTCATCTGTATACAGCTGCCACTGAGGAATTTCCTCTATCAAGATCCATTGATGCCTTATTTCTTCCTTATTATTTTAGAGAGTCACCTGGACCAATGAAAGTTTAAGTAAATTGCTCAGGGCATGATAAACAACATGTTCAAGTCATGTGGTCTTATCCCAAGTCTTCGTGTCTCCATGGTCAAACCTATGTTTAAACACATTAAATTAGTAACAGCATAAAATAAAAATAAAAACTATTAATGATAAGATGGACACTCTGTGTATGATTCATTCATTCTTTACATGAACATCCCAGATTGACCTTCTTTTGACCAGATAAAAGAGGCCATTCTTTGCCTCACTTCTTACCCAGCTTAAATCACTGAATGGGCACTACCTCAGTCAAACTGTGACCTGGGAAAGATGTTAGCTTAAAAAGTCCAAGGTCTCCCACTGTATCCATGGCCATTTCCAATTGTCCTGATCTATATCTTGCCACTGGACCCAGACGATCGTGGAAGAGAAAGTGAAGATGGTGACCTTATACAGCCCTCCATCACTTAAATCCAAATCACTTATAAGTCATGGCATCACCATCCTGATGTCATGGTCCTCTTCAAGAACAAAAGAAAAGAAGTGATAATAACTACATGAATATTTATTTATCTCCTACTCTCCAAATGCTTGAGGGAAAACAAAGCTTAGAAAAGAAATGATCTCTGTATTCACTGATTTACCAAAGTAATATGGAAATAAGGTCCAATCATAAGCACCTTTATTTCATAATGTAACATAAAAATGCATTAGTAGGATTCAAACCAAAGTGTTCAATGACATCTAAAGGTAAATCACTGATAGGCAGAACATTCTGCACCAGAGAACCATCATTCTAGACTAGAATATAAGCTCCTTAATGTCAGGACTGAATGAATCCTGACAATTTTTTAAATATCTGTGGATGACTATATTAGGTACCTAATAAATGCCTAATGAATACATGAGTGGCTGAATATGGAGCTGGAGGACCTGAGCTCAAATTTATGACCCTTGTGACCTAACACAACTCAATTGGAATTGTCTCACCTATAATGGGAGGAATTTAGCTAAGATAACTTCTTATATATAAACATAGTAACCTAATTAACAACTAAATGAAGTAGAAATTCAACAGGAGAAGAGAGGGATGAACTACCCTACTAGCATAGAAATCAGTCTGAGCAAAGGTACATCAAGGGCACTAATGGGACAATTTTTTCCCTAGTTTGCAGCACACAGTAAAACGAGAAGAGTAATATGAGGTATGGTGTATAGAGAAAGTAGTACCAGATTGTGGAGTCCTTCGAGGCCAAGCATTCCCTGGTAGCCTGACTTCCATTAACATGATTGGAGTAACTGGCTTCTCAGGTACTTGATACTTTTCTGATATAATGATTTTCATTTATTTTGTACACTATTTTTCTCTCTAGATATCCTTGAAACTTCATTTTATGTCATAATCCTAGAGTGCTGGATGTATGGTGGGAAGTCGGTTATTTCATTTGCAAGGTTTGAACCCACATATTCCTGACTTCAAGACTGACTTTCTTTAAACAAATGTTGTTGTTGTTATTGATCATCTTTTATTTCCAAAGAAGACTAATGCCATCAAAGAGCGATGTCTTCATTACTGCATGAATTGGATTTAAATGAGGAAGAGTGGTACAAAGTTCTCAGCCTCACTTTCTCTTCCAGAGGCATCAAAGTCCAGTGGCAAGACGAAAGTCCAAGACAAGGTTCAGAATACAGTGGATAACCTTGGCATTTTAGATGTCTTACCAAGCTCTAAGCAATTTAAAGTGTGTTCTTTAGCTGTCTTCTTGGCCATTGGAATAAATTGTTCTCACCCACCCATTCTGCTGAGGGGAGACCACACATTCTTGAGATAGACATTCCCCTTACTCATAAATGGGTTTGAGACCTGTTGGTTACCCTCAACCTTGTTCAGCCCATCTACTAAGACAGTTATACTGAAAAATAACACCTTAAAAACATAACTGAAATAATAGAAAAAGAGATACAAAAATTCATTGATGAAAATAACTCATTTTAAAGCAGAATTGGCCAATTATTTTTTTAAAAAAGGCATCAATTAATTGAGGAAAATGATTGCTTAAAAATTAGAATATGGCAAAGGGAAGCTACTGATTCCATTAGACACCAAGAAATAAAAAAAAAGTCCAAAGAAAAAAAAAGAAAATGTGAACTGCTTCATTGAACTAATAAATAAACTTAAGAGCTGGTTTTATGAAAAAAAAATACAATAAAATAGATAAAATTTTGGTTAATTTCATTAAAAAAAAAGAAGAAAATCAAATTACTAGTTTCAGGAATGAAAAGGGTGAAGCTACCACCAAAGAAGAGGAAATTAAAACGATATTTAGGAATTATTTGCCCAACTATATGCCAACAAATTTGACAATCTTAATGAAATGGATACATATTTACAAAAATATAAATTGCCCAGATTAACAGAAGAGGAAACAAAATACTTAAATAACCCCATCTTAGAAAAAGAAATTGAGCAAGCCATTGATGAACTCCCTAGCAAAAACTCTTCAGGGCCAGATGGATTTATATGCGAGTTCTAGCAAACATTTAAAGAACAATTAATTCCAATACTACAATGACTATTTGGGAAAATAGGTGAAGAAGGAGTCTTACCAAATTCTTTTTATGATACAAACATGGTGTGATACCTAAACCAGGAAGAGTCAAAAAGAGAAAGAAAATTATAGACCAATTTCTCTAATGAATATAGATGCAAAAATTTTAAACAAAATACTAGCAAATAGATTGCAGCAACTTATCACAAAATAATACACTATGACCAGGTAGGATTTATACCAGGAATGCAGGGTTGGTTCAATATTAGGAAAACTATCAGCATCATTGAGCATATCAACACAAAACCAACAGAAACCACATGATCATCTCAATAGATGCAGAAAAAGCTTTTGATAAAATACAACACCCATTCCTATTAAAAACACTAGAAAGCATAGGTATAAATGGAGTCTTCCTTAAAATAATAAATAGCATCTATCTAAAACCTTCAGCAAGCATTATATGTAATGGGGACAGGCTAGAAGCATTTCCAATAAGATCGGGGTGAAACAAGGATGTCCATTATCACCACTGTTATTCAATATTGTACTGGAAACTTAGCTTTAGCAATAAAAGAAGAAAAAGAAATGGCAGGTATTAGAACAGGAAAAGAAGAAACCAAGCTATCATTCTTTGCAGATGACATGATGATATTCCTGGAGAATCCTAGAGAATCAAGTAAAAACCTACTTGAAATAGTAAACAATTTTAGCAAAGTTGCAGGCTATAAAATAAACCCACATAAATCATCAGCATTTCTATATATTACCAACAAAGCCAACAGCAAGAGATAGAAAGAGAAATCCCATTTAAACTTACTGTAGACATTATAAAATATTTAGGAGTCTACCTCTGAAACAAACCCAGGAACTCTATGAACACAATTACAAAAACTTTTCACACAAATAAAATCAGACCTAAATAATTGGAAAAACATCAGTTGCTCATGGGTAGGCCAAGCTAATATAATAAAAATGACAATCCTACCTAAGCTAATTTACTTATTCAGTGCCATACCAATCAAACTACCAAAAATTATTTTATAGAGTTAGAAAAAATAATAACAAGATTCATTTGGAAAACAAAAGGTCCAGAATATCAAAGGAAGTAATGAAAAGAAATGCAGGGGAAGGTGGCCTAGCAATTACAGATCTTAAATTGCATTATAAAGCAGCAATCATCAAAACTACTTGGTACTGGCTAAAAAATAGAGTAGAGGATCAGTAGAATAGGTTTAATATGCAAGACACAGTAGTCAATGACTATAGTAATCTATTATTTGATAAACCCAAAGACCCCAGCTTCTGGATAAGAACCCACTCTTTGAAAAAAACTGCTGGGAAAACTGGAAAAGAGTATGGCAGAAACTAGGCATAGACCCAAATCTCACACCATATACCAAAATAAAGTCAAAATGGGTTCATGACTTAGATATAAAGGCTGATATATAAGTAAACTGGGAGAACAAGGAATAGTTTACCTATCAGATCTATGGAGAACAGAAGAATTCATGACCAAACAGGAGATAGAGAACATTATGAAAAGCAAAATGGATAATTTTGATTACATGAAATTGAAAAGTTTTTGCACAAAGTCAATGCAACTAAGATTAGAAGGAAGGGAGAAAATTGGGAAAGAATTTTTCAACCACTTTCTCTGATAAGGCCCTCAGTTCTAAAATATGTAGAGAATTAGGACAAATTTATAAGAACAAGCCATTCCCAATTGATAAATGGTCAAAGGATATGAAAAGACAGTTCTCAGATGAAGAAATTAAAGCCATCTATAGTCATAAGAAAAAATTCTCTAAATCATTATTGATTAGAGAAATGCAAATCAAAACAACTCTGAGGTACCACATCACACCTATCAGACTGGCCAATATGACAAAACAGGAAAATGATAAAATTTTGAGAAGATGTGGGAAAATTGGTACACTAATACATTGTTGGTGAAGTTGTGAAATGATCCAACATTTTGGAGAACAATTTGGAAATATGGCCAAAGGGCTATAAAAATGTGCATACCCTTTGACCCAGCAACAGCACTTCTAGGGATATATCCCAAAGAGATCATAAAAATGGAAAAATGACCCACATATACAAAAATATTCATAGCAGCTCTTTTTGTGGTGGCAAAGAACTGGAAATTGAGAGGATGCCCATCAATTGGGGAATGGCTGAGCAAGTTGTGGTATATGAATGTAATGGAATACTGTTGTGCTATAAGAAATGATGAACAGGCTGACCAGAAAAACCTGGAAAGACTTGTATGGTCTGATGCTGAGTGAAGTGAGCAGAACCAAGAGAACTTTGTACACAATAATAGACATGTTGTGTGATGACTAATGTTGATAAACTTAATCCTTGTCAGCATTACAAGGATCTAAGACATCTCCAGAGGCCTCTTGATGGAAAATGCTATCCACATCCAAAGAAAGAACTATGGAAGTTGAATTGCTATTATTTATTTTTTCTCTTCTGTTGAGTTTTGTTTCCTCTTTCTGATGGTTCCTCCCGTTGGTTTTAATTTATGCTTACAACTTCACTAATATGAAAATATGTTCAAAAGGAATGCAAATGTATAGCCTGTATCAGATTGTGCACCGTCTTGGGGAGGGTGTTAGGGAGGAAAGGGAAGAAAAAATTTAAATTCAAAAGCCTACGGAAGTGATTGTTGATACATCAAAATTAATTAATAAAATTTTAAAAATTTTTTAAAAAATTGAAAAAAGGAAGACCTGGACAGCATCTTTCAAGAACTTATCAACAAAAGATATCCTGATGTTCTCTAATCAGAGGGCAAAAGAGTCATTGAAAGAATCCACTGATCACCTTGGGAAAGAGATCCCAAAATAAAAATCACAAGGAACTTTATAGTGAAATTTCAGAACTATCACATCAAGGAAAAAGTACTGCGAGTGACCATAAACAAAGAATTCAAATATCAGAAAGTCACAAATTAGGATTAATCAGTACCTAGCAGCTGCAATGTTAAAGGACCAGACGTCATGGAACATGATAATCTGGAGGGCAAGGGAGATTGGACTATAACCAAGAATTATTTACCCAGCAAAATTAAGCATAACACATTAAGGGGGGAAATGGTCATTTAATAAAATAGAAGGATATCAAGCCTTCACAAGGAGAAGGCCAGAAAAAAACTAAAAATCTTACCTCCAATATCAAGACCCAAGGGAATCATAAACAGGTAAAAAGGAAAAAGAAAACAGAAGGAATTCAATGGAGTAAAACTGTTTATATCCCTACATGGGAAAATCATACCTGTAACTCTTAAAAACTGTATCGCTAATAGTAGAGATAGAAAGTACAAACACAGACAGAGGGTATGAGTATAAGGTTTATTTGATGGAATGACCTTTAAAAAAACATAAGAAAGAGGAGTAAAATGGGTGCAAAAGGAAGGGAGAAGCAGAATGGAGTAAATTGTCTCACCTGAAGAGGTGAAAAAGACTTACTACAGTGGAGGGGAAGATGGAAGAGGGGGCAAATGACATTGCTTCAGCTTACTCTCATCAATATTGGCTCAAAAAGAATAATATACACAATCAGATGACTATTGAAATCTCTTACCTGACAGAGAAGCAGAAGGGGAGAAAATTAAATAAAAGGGAGTCGCGACTAACAGAAGGAAGAGCTGATCAGGGGAATGGTACGCAGAAGCAAAACACTGGTCATAATAGAAAGGGGGGAAAGGAGACAGAGGACAAACAGGAGGAAGAACAGGATAGAGGGAAATATACATACAGGTAGTAACCATAATGGGGAATGTGAATAGGATGAGCTCTCTCATTAAAAGAAAGCTGATAGCAGAGTGGATGAAAAACCAACATCCTAAATATGTTGCTTACAAGAAACACACTTAAAGCAGAGAGACACACAGAGAGCAAAAGAAAACATGGAAAGATTTGTATGAACTGATGCAAAGTGAAATCAGCAGAACCAGGAAAACTGTACACCTAACAGCAACATCGTATGATGATCAACTATGAATACTCAGTTTTTCTCAGCAACATAATAATCTAAGACAAGTACAAAGGACTCACAAAGGAAAATGCTATCCATATCTAGATAAAAAACTAACAGACTCTGAATACAGATTGAGGGTTTTTTTTTCATTTATTTTATTCTTTCCCGTGATGTTTTTCAACTTTTGATATATTTCTTCTCCAAAAATTGTGATGAGTATAGAAATATGTTTTACATGGTGACATATGTATAAACTATATCAAACAGCCTACAGTTTTCAGAAGAGGTAAGGGAAGGAAAAAAATGTGGAACTCAAAATCTTGTAAAAATAAATGTTAAAATTTTTCATGGTTGATCATCCTTAAACTATTCCTGTTGCCATGAAAGCCTTAGTTACTCTAATGAAGAAAACAATCCCAGAAAATTTCAAAAGACTTTTGATGAACATTGTTATCTACCTACAGACAGAGAACTGATGAAGTTTAATTTCAGAATGAAACATTTTAAAATTTCTATATTTTATTGTTCTATTAGCTTTGTATTTTCTTTTGCAACAAGGCAAATATGGAAATATATTAGCTTGACCTCATATGTATAATAAAAATATAATTGTTTGCCTTTTCAATGAGAGGTGAGTGATGGGAATGAAGTAAAAAATGGAACTCAAAATTTTAAAAAAATGTAAATTTAAAAAATTTAATTAGGAAATATTTAATACAATAAAAATAATTAAAAAAGAACTATGACCAAAAACAAACCAAAAAAATAGTCTCTACCTTCAAAAACAACTATGTTGGGTTTTATAAATGATATGAAGGTATAAAAGTCATACTGGGATCCTTGCTATTTGCATTACATTTATAAAAGTATTCCAAGGCCAGGAAAGAACTTTATCATCTCTCTTTTCCATTGGCCAAGCTTTGAACCACTCAGTTCTTTACAGACACAAAATAATGTTATGGTGAATTCCATTATATATGATGGTGTGTTTTTTTTAATAATATATATTTATTTATTTGTACTTTTTAACATTCATTTCCACAAGTTTTTGAGTTCCAAATTTTCACCCCATCGCACCCTCCCCCCACCCCAAGATGGCATGCATTCTAAATATCCCTTCCCCTAGTCTGCCCTCTTTTCTTTCTCTCCCCTCTTGTCTTATCCCCTTCCCATTCTATTTTCCTGTAGGGCAGGATAGACATCTGTACTCCATTTCCTGTATTTCTTATTTCCTGATAGCACGTGAAAACTTTTTTTTTAAACATATGTTTTAAAACTTTAGGTTTCAAATTTTCTCTCTTCCTCCCCACCCACCCTCATTGAAAAGGCAAGCAACTCAATATAGGTTGTACATGTGCAGTTATGCAAAACACTTCCATAGTAGACATGTTGTGAAAAACTAACTCTATTTCCCTTAATCCTTTCTCCCCCATTTATTCTATTCTTTCTTTTGACCCTGTTCCTCCTCAGAAGTATTTACTTCTGATTACACCCTTTTCCAATCTGCCCTCCTCTCTATCATCCCCCTGCTCTCTTGTGTCCCCTTCTCCCCATTTTCTTGTAGGATAAGACAAATTTCCATACTGAATTGAATGTGTATGTTATTCCCTCCTTAAGCCAAATCCTATGAGAATAAGATTTACTCATTCCTCTCACCTTCCCTGTTCTTCCACTGTAAAAGACTCTTCTTTTCTGTTTTTTCTTTGTGAGATAATTTACCCCATTCTACCTCTCCCTTTCTTCTTCTCCGAGTATAATCCTCCCTCATCCCTTAATTTTATTCTCCAGATATGACCCCTTAATCTTCAACTCACCCTGTGCCTTCTATCTATCTATCTATCTATCTATCTATCTATCTATCTATCTATCTATCTATCTATCTACATACATATATTTTTTTTCCTCCAACTACCCTAATACTGACAAAGGTCTCATGAGTTATAAATATCATCTTTCCATGCAGGAATGTAAACAGTTCAATCTTAATAAGTCTCTTATGATTTCTCTTTCCTGTTTACCTCTTCATGTTCCACTGAGTCCTGTATTTGAAAGTCAAATTTTCTATTCAGCTCTGGTCTTTTCATCAGGAATGCTTGAAAGTCCTCTATTTCACTGAATGACCATTTTTTTCCCTGAGGGATTATACTCAGTTTTGCGAGGTAGGTGATTCTTGGTTGTAGTCCTATCTCCTTTGCCCTCTGGAATATTATATTCCATGCCCTGTGGTCCTTTAATGTAGAAGCTGCTAAATCTTGTGTTATCCTGATTTGTTTCCACAGTACTTGAATTGTTTCCTTCTGGCAGCTTGTAATATTTTCTCCTTGACCTGGGAACTCTGGAATTTGGCTATATATTCCTAGGAGTTTTCCTTTGGGGATCTCTTTCAGGAGGAGATCTGTGGATTCTTTCAATTTCTATTTTGCCCTCTGGTTCTAATATATCAGGGCAGTTTTCCTTGATAATTTCTTGAAAGATGATGTCTAGGCTCTTTTTTGATCATGGCTTTCAGATAGTCCAATAATTTTTAAATTCTCTCTCCTGGATCTATTTTCCAGGTCAGTTGTTTTTCCAATGAGATATTTCACATTGTTTTCTAATTTTTCATTCTTCTGGATTTGTTTTACAGTGTCTTGATTTCTCATAAAGTCCCTAGCTTCCAATTGCTCTATTCTAATTTTTAAGGAAGTATTTTCTTCAGTAGTCTTTTGGACTTCCTTTTCCATTTGGCCAACTTTTATTTTTAGGGCATTTTTCTCCTCACTGGCTTTTTGGACCTCTTTTGCCATTTGGGTTAGGCTATTTTTTAAGGTGTTATTTTCTTCAGTATGTTTTTGGGTCTCCTTTAGCAAGCTGTTGACTTGTTTTTCATGATTTTCTTGCATCACTCTCATTTCTCTTCCCAGTTTTTCCTCTACTTCCCTTACTTGCTTCTCAAAATCCCTTTTGAGCTCTTCCAAGGCCTGGGACTGATTCATATTTTTCTTGGAGGCTTTGGATGTAGGAGCTTTGACTTTGTTGTCTTCTTCTGGTTGTGTATTTTGATCTTCTTTTTCACCAAAGTAAGATAATATAGTCTGACTCTTTTTGTGCTGCTTGCTCATGATCCCGGTCAATTACTTGAGTTTTAAACTCTTTGTTAAGGTAAGAGTCTGCTTCTAATGTGGAGAATGTACTGTCCCAACCTTCAGGGGTTTGTGTAGCTGTTTTCAGTGATACTTGTAGGTATCTGTCAATTTTCAGTTCTCACAAGGTGGTATGATAAGGGGCAAGGTGTTTACTCCTTTCCTGCGCTGTGAGCACAGGTATTCCTTTCTGTCCTGTAAGTGTGAGGAGGAGTTCTCCTCCACAGCAACTACAAGCTCCACAACACCAGCATTCATCCTCACCCCAGCAATGCCACCCAGAACTGTGACCCAGATCCATACATGGGCAAAAGAAGAGATTCCTGCCTCAGCACTGGAAAAGAGATCCCTGCAATTCCTGTCTGATCAGCTGCTGTATTCCCCCGCAGTCTGTGGGCCGGAAACACGGGAAGCAGCTGCCCCCCCACCCCGACCATACTCTTGCGGAATGAAGCTGAGACCCTACCTTCCTTTCTCATCACTGACAGAAGCAGACTTTTCCCACTGACCTTCTAAGTTGTGTTTGGCATTAGTGGGTTGAGGAGTCTAGAAATCTCCACAGCTGCCCAAGATTCAGTCCTCTGATGCCTGCTCCAGGTTTGCTGCGGCCTGTGCACCCACGCTGTACTGTGCTGCGCTCCTAGCCCAGTGCAATACACCTTTGTGATCAATCATCCAGGTTGTCTTGGGCTGCAAATTTGTTTCACTCTGTCTTTTTGTGGGTTCTGTTGCTTCAGAATTTGATTAGAGCCATTTTTTATGAGTATTTGGAGGGGTTTAGGGGAGAGCTCAAGCAAGTCACTGCTTTCACTCTGCCATCTTGGTTCCGCCCCCCGTGTTATTGTTTTTGTTGTTATGTGGTGGTGATGATATTTCAACTATATGCATACTTATCATAATGTCAATTTAGTCTTTATTTTAAAGAAAAGCATAGCTACTGGAAGTATTTTGGGGATCCTAATAACACTAGGGCTTGCAGGGAAACACAATTGAGATTTAAAAGAACTGGAATGATACTGCCCAAATTTTACATCCATCAATATGGAAGATAATGAGCCAATGGTCTGCAGGATCCAATTGATTTTTTTTAATTGATGACATTCATCAGATAGACTCAATTTCTCAGAACATTCACCATGGTATATAATGTAAAAGAGTGACTCTAACAGCCATTGATAGAGAATTCAAGTCCTAACAGAATACAAGGACTAGAACAATGTTCATTAGAATACCTGCGCAGATTACCACATCCAAAAAATCTGGAAGTAATCATTACCTGATTGTATGTCTTTTTCTATATCTGTCTTTCTCTCTATCTTTATCTATCTCTTACTCACTCTCAAGTCCCACCCCTTCCTAGCATTTGACAAGCCATGTCAGATTTAATTCCATCATATTATGTATGTTAATTGCATTTTATCAACTCAAATAAATATCATCCAGGCATAGGTCTTCATTTCATCTCATCTAGACTAGTAACTTCTGCGTAAACTTACTCATTTTTATTTTTATTGTTTTCAACACATTTTAATCTTTTGAAATGTATTCATGCTCCTTTACCCAGTGGATTGGAAGTGCTGGGAGCTTTTTCTATTTCTGTATTTTTGTCTCTATCACCAAACATAGTTTCTGCAACATAGCAGGAGCACAACAGATGCTTGTTGATTGCTTAAAGAAGCAGCTTTGGTAAAGAATTAATGAAGTATAAGAAATTATTGTTAACTGCACCAGAAATGTTACCAGACATTACAGTCAATAGGCTATTTTATAAGTAAGGGATTTTTGTGCAATGTGAATAATGGGCCCAGGAACATACAATATGAGGTGGGATGAACTTGAGGGGTCATCTAGTGCAACCGCTCATTTTAGAGATGAGGAAACTGAGACTCGGATACTGTAAATGAATTGCCCAAGGTTACACATGTACTAATTACAGAGCCACGATTGAAATCCTATTCCTGCGATTTCAAATACTACATATTCCTACAGTGCCATGAATTCTACCTGTGTTAGCACCCGTTCCAGACAGACTTCGTGTTCACTTAAATCAGATATCTATTTTCATTTTATTATGTATCTATTCTATCTAATTCCCCATGTAAAAAGAAACAAATATGCACATATAAAATTTACTCACACATGATTATTCTTGCTTAGTAGGAAACACAGAATTAACAGAAAGCAAAAACATAAAAAATCCACCTTTTATTATTATTTTAAAAGAACAGAAACCTCATTCTTAGGCTGTTTGAAAATTCTCAATCTTACCATTCTACTTAAGAACCAAAACACTTTCCTCCTGACTTTTCTTCAGTCTCTAAGCTTCATCCCCATTATGTTGCCACCATTAACAGCATAATTATGAAGGCTATCAAGGGCATGAAGACTGATAAATGATGATGCTCCACCTCACAAAAAGTTCATTAGAGACCATATTACCATATTTTAAATAGGGAAAGCATCTTCTCGTGATGGATGTCCATATTCTCTCAGACACATCCTAGGTCTGTGCACCATGGCTGTTCATCATGCCAGCCATTAGGACTACTTAAACTGGGAAGAGAGTGTGTACTGAATGTAATTTTCTGAACATTAACTCAGCTCAAATTTGAAAAAAAAAACAACAACTGTCTTTGTGGGATTTTATGAAGTTGATGGAACATGTTGAGAATATGAAATGAATGTCAACATTTTGATGATGTGTTTATGAATACCTACCTTGAAGAAGTGCATGATTTACACTGAAAGGCATTTCCATTTCTGAATACCTTTTAATTAATCACCAAAAGGAAATTTTTGATACTCCATCCTGAGCAAAGCAAAGAAAGTGTTATGAAGGATTCTGCAATGTTTCTGCTAATTATTGTGAACTTATATGTTGGACTTAAAATGAATAATATTTCAATGGTTAAAGGTAGTTAAGAAAGAGACAAAGTATAGCCTCTTTTATGTAGTCAAAAATCAGTCTTACAGGGGAAGACTTTCAGGGTTGGAAGGAAGGAAGGAACTGTTTTACACAACTGGAAATGGCCAGTTGGGTCCCCAGTGAGGGTAGATTTATTTTCCCAGCCCAAGGCTCTGATGACTGAAAGTGAGTATAAATAGCAATTATTTCTGTTTGGCCTGAAACCATGAGCATCTTCCTCTCCCAGACTGATTATTTTTTGACTAGGTAAAAGAGCTCATTCTTTGCCTCATTTCTTACCTAGCTTTAATCACTAAATGGTTGCTGCCTCAGATAAACTGAGCCCTAAGAAAGACCTTAAGTTAAAAAGGCCAAGGTATCCCACTGTATCCAGGTCCATCTCCAGATTTTCTGATCTATATCTTGCCATTGGACCCAGATGGCTGCAGAGGAGAGAGTGAAGCTGGTAACTCTGCATCTCCTGCCTCACTTAAATCCAATTCACTTGCAAGTCATGACATTACCTTCCCAGTGTCATAGTCCTCTTTGAGATTGAAGGATAAACAACAAAAACAACAAAAAGTAGCATTTACATAGAATAATTTCCATGAATTGAGTAGAATTTCTTTATCAGAGTCTTCCGATATATTGTAGTTTGCATGTTATCCCAGTGTCTCAAAAGTAATGCCAATGAACCACAATGAATGAAAATTTACAGCTGGAATGACTTTAGAGAAGGATGTATTTTTGTCCTCCAAGCCCAGCTTATCTAAATCCAGACAAAATTTTTACCAGCTTGAATGCAGAAGAGTTATTTTTTGCTGGGAACCACATTTACTCTCAAAACAAAGATAACCATAAAACCCTTACTTAATCCCTGAGTTGTTGTAATCTGATGAAGTAAAGGAATAAAGGGAGTAGGCAAACTGATGAAATTACACTCTTCTGAAATATCCAATCAAAAAACAGTATTAAGAACCTAATATGTTCCAGGCACCATCTAGATATTTAGCAAATACAAATAAAAGTTAAAAAAAGAGATCTTGACTTTAAGGAGCTTATATTTTATCAAGGAGAAAATGTATAAATATACAATTACACATAAGGTCTAAACCAATTAATAACAAGGTGATTTTGTGGAAAATATTAGTTAGTATGGAGATCAGAAAAGGTCTTAAGATGGTTATGGAATTTGTGCTGTGTCTTATTTCTCCTTTATCAGTTTTTCTACTACTTATTATTTTGCATCTTTATTATTTTTCAAGTTTGAATGATCCTAAGGTGTCTCCCACTCTTTCATCTTAGGAATTTTTTTAACCTTCCATTTCTTTGACAGGAAATCATCCTGGTATGGCCTTTTCTTCTATTAAGATACAACTCAAAGGCAACTGCAATCTTAAAATTGTCTCTGATCCTGTTTTACTGCTTTTTTGTGCGTGTTTCTTTGTTTTGTTTTTGCTTTTGTTTTTTGTCCACATCTTGATGAAAGAAAGCTTGTTTTAAATCTCTCATAGCGCTGTGTCTAAGCCTCTCTAATCATGCTGATCATTCCCTTCAAAGTAGCATTTTTTTCTTTGTACCCCTTTCTATGATTTAGGATGTTGGAAAATTGGTCAAACTAGGGAGCATTTTCTTTAAGCACAGGTTGGGCAAACACTTGCTACATACGTTACACTGGAGTTTTCTTTCATAAATGGGTAAGGTTAGGTGGTCAGTAAGCTCCCTTTCAATTCTCACCTATTGTAAATTTCTAAAAGAAAATTTCTTATCTAATTATCCCTCCAATGAAACAGAATTTTAAATACTTAATTCTAGAAAATGTGCCTTCTTTTTTATATTTTCAGTGCCTAGCCCAGTGTCATGTAAACTGTGGGCACAAATAAAAAGCTTTGAAATTGGTCAACTGATCTTAACAACACCTGGTGAAGGCAATACTGTAAATAATTGCAATCATTCCTATTTAATAGTTGAGGATTCAAGCTCAAAGAGACTAAGGCAATGACTCTCCTTTACAGGGCAAGAAGCAGTGTTGCAGAACAAGAGCCAAAGAGGAAAATGTCATTTGGCATCCATAATATGAAATCTGCTATTACAAACTGATAATGGAGCTTAAGAAATTGACAAGATGAGATAAAAATTCCTTTAAGCAATTTGGAACAAGATTATTTTAGGGGTTTTTTTTTATATATATTTGCCAGGGAAAGACCATCAACTGCTGTCACCCTGGGAGGTACCAATAGTCTGGGCTCCCTTGATGTTTTACAAAGCCTGAGGCAAGCCCCCTGTTGAATCCAGACTCCTTCAATTTTACACTCCATTGAACACTTCAATTTTCCTCACAAATATCATTTGAGACTCTACTGCTAAACTTATAGTGTCCATCTCATTCAGACCTTGTCTATGAAACAGGATGAAATCTCAAGCAAAAGGACCACTTGGGCTGCATTTTCCTGCAGAAAATAAATAGTAGGGGTAAGAAAGTCCTTTTACACATGCTAAACATGTTTTTTGGAGTTTGAGAATTACAAACCTAAGCACAAACACACACACCCCTCCCCCCCCACACACTATTGCACAAAGAGATTCAAAACATAGTGTGACTGAAGGAAAGTAGTTATTAGAAGAGTTCAAGAAGACCACTCTTTCAGTAATAAAATAAGGAATGGCCAGTGCTCCATTGGTGCCCTACAGTGTGCAAAACACAAAATATAACTGTAAAACTCAGATAACTGACATGTGTGGCAACCTATCAAAAGGAACAGGAGAGGTAACAGGAAAAGTGAAGCTGAACAGTAAAGTGATCAATCCCAAGACGATTCCATCTCTTGTTCTACCCTTTGCATCCAATACATAGTATATACTCTTTACCCTGATAAGGTAGGAAGATATGTTTCACTTATCTTATTTTTTATTTAAAACTTGGTCATAAATGGTGAAGGATTGATTTGTTTTGTTTTGTTTTTTTTTACTTAGGTCATGCAATAATCCCTGGAGCCATCTGGGTCCAGTGGGAAGATACAGATAGAACTGGAGATGGTCCTGGATACAGTGGGAGACCTTGGGCAAAGAATGTCCTCTTTTACCTAGCCAAAAAAAATTCAATGTGGTAGCGGGAGACCCTCAGGCTTTCTGGCCAAAACAGAAACAATTGCTATTTAAGTTCACTCTGAGCCAATCCTGGCCCAAACAATGACCAATTGCTGCTTCGCCCAGGATCTTTTGTGTGTGTGTGTGTGTGTGTGTGTGTGTGTGTGTGTGTGCCACTCAGTGAGAGCCAGAGTTATTTGTGTTTAAGGCATGATCCTTAAGAAAAAAATCTAACCTGTAAACCCCAAGATATTTTGTTGGGCTTTCACTGACCAAACATTACATTCCTTTGGGCAGAGAACCTGCAGGTAACGGCATGATAACCTACGTGGAATGGAAGGGAAAGGAAGGGAAGGGGAGGAAAGGGAAGGAAGGAAGGAAGGAAGGAAGGAAGGAAGGAAGGAAGGAAGGAAGGAAGGAAGGAAGGAAGGAAGGAAGGAAGGAAGGAAGGAAGGAAGGAAGGAAGGAAGGAAGGAAGGGAGGGAGGGAGGGAGGGAGGGAGGAAGGAAGGAAGGAAGGAAGGAAGGAAGGAAGGAAGGAAGGAAGGAAGGAAGGAAGGAAGGAAGGAAGGAAGTGATGGAGAGCTATGCAAAGTCACCAGCCAGTCACCCAAAGTCGCCCAGATGGTTGCAGACGAGAAAGTGAAGCTGGTGACTTTGTCGAGTCCTCAGTCACATAAATCCAATTCAGTTGTTTGTCATGGCATCATTTCCCTGATGTCAGCTTCCTCTTCCAGAAGAAAGGAAAAACAACCACAATACTCCCCAAAAGACAATTTCATCTTCATGGCTGGGCTGTGGAAATATTTGTGGTAAGATGTAACAGTATGAAATAAGAAATGAATATCATCATCTCCCCTTGGAAAATATATACCACAATTCATAAAAGCTTGGGGAACACATCTTGTTTTGTTTCTTCTACCTTTCTTACTGAGCTTCCTCTGTTATCTTGCTAAATCATCACCCTTATCAATCAGTCAATAAACTTTTATTAAATCTCTAGCATCTGTCATGCACTGTGCTAAATGTCATTACAAAGAAAAGGGAAAAAGACAGTCCCTGCCCTCAAGTAGTTAACAATGTGATGGATACAACATGTAAACAAATGTATACAAAGCACTCAGATTGAGAGAAGCTAGGAAAAGCTTCCATAAATGGAAAAGATTTTAGCTGGAGGTCTGCAAGGAAAACAGAGGAGGGAGAATGTTCCAGGCTTGAGGAATAGCCAGAAAAAAATGCCTGCAACTAAGAGATGGGGTGCCATTTTCATGGAATAGCCAGGTGGCAAGTGTTACTGAATTGAAGAGTTTGTATCAGGGAGTAATATGTAAGAAGACTGGAAAGATAGAAGGGGGATATGCTATGAAGACCACAAATGCCAAAAAGAGTGTTTTGTATTTAATCCTTAGGGCAATAGGGAGTCACCCAAGTTTATTGAGAAGTAGTGTGATATGATCAGCCCTATTCCGGTACTTTAGGAAAATTATTTCAGTGGTTTAATGGAGGATTGATTGGAGCAGGGAGAGACCTGAATTAGGCTCCTTATCAGCAGGCTATTATAGTAATCAAGGTTTGAGGTGATAAAAGCCTTAAATCAATCGGAATCCAAACTTCACAAAACAAATCTTTTTATTAAGGGGATTTGTTTTGTGAAGTTTGGATTTAGTCAAAAGGCCATATTTGAGGACCTAAAGGGGCACATGTGGTCTTGAGCCTACAGGTTCTCCACCCCTGCACTACAGTATTACAGTGTCAGAGGAGAGAAGAGAGTATATTTAAAAAAATGTTGCAAAGATGAAACAGACAAGCCTTGGCATTAGATTGAATAAGTGTAAGGGAAGAGATAGTGAGGTCAGTCTGACTCCTAACTTGTGAGGGACTAAAAAGATAGGTTTTTTTTTTTTTTTTTGGCAATTGGGGTTAAGTGACTTGCCCAGTGTCACACAGCAAGTATGTGTCAAGTGTTTGGTCTGAGGCCAGATTTGAACTCAGGTCCTCCTGACTTCAGGGCTGGTGCTCTATCTACTGTGCCACCTAGCTGCTCCAAGATTGTTCCTGTAATAGAGAATAGTAATAGGGAAGGCAAGAGAGAGATTTTTAGAGAGAAATGTATCAATACAGTTTTGTTCATGTTAAGTTTGAGTTCTACTGAACTTCCAGCTGGAGATATCTGAAAAGCAGTTGGAGATGTGCGATTGGAGGGCAACAGAGAAGGAGAAGAGGAAAGAGAGTGACCACGTTGAAGGCTGCAGAGAGGTCATGTAGAATGAGGGTAGAAAATAGGCCATATCTTGCCTTCTAACTGTGGGTATATTCCTACATATGAACTCTAGACCCTCTTGTCTCTTCACAGTGTCTCTCTCTATGAACAATGTTCTCCATGGGTACAACTATCTTTTCTATTTTTGGAAGTTCTGCTTCTGTATACCAAGATTGAATCATACCAAACACATAATAAACTGAGTTAGTTCATTTTCTCAATAAATTGTAAATTTGTTGAGGGCAGGTCTGGTCTATATTTCTGTGTGTGATATATTTGTGTATATATGTGTCTTCACTATATAACACCATGTCTGCCACATAGTAGGTGCTTTTAAAATGTTTGCTGATTTAAGAAGAGCAATAATTATTGAAGATGTACTATAATATTTACTTGTCTGTTATGTTTCCATGAATCTATACTTGTTTACAAATGGCTATCCCTTTAACTGGTATATATATTAACCTATTAATACTTTGTGAGTGTCTGTGTTTATTAGATATCATCCCATGAATCCTATACCCATGATCTACCCAATAAAATGGAGGCTTCCCTCTTAGTACTTCTCTTACCATTTTATGATACCAATGTATCTTTGGGCAGTGAGTGCTGTTCATTAGTCTTTGACTAAGATAATACTAATCAGTTCCATCAGGACTATTAGAGCAGATTAGCATCCTGTTCATCAGAAGACTCAACAATTTCCAACTGGTCTGAAGGATTCATTTTTTTGAAATTTCCTATGACATCTTTGCTTTTCCCTCATAGACTGTCAATTTTCTGTAGAGAGATAATAGTATTTCATCTCATACACACTTAATGTAAGTTCTAATTCCCCTAATGCACACAAGAAATGTGTGACAACATAACTTCTTCATATAAATTAGTATTCCAAATCACTCCATACTAGATATGTGTCAAAGCAGGTTTATTGAGATGCCACATTCTAAAATATGCAAACAAAACGGAACAAATCTCAACCAATGAAACTTAAGCTGTGCTAACACAATAGTGCTTATGTTCTGATACATCTCTAGTCAAAACAGAGCTATAATATGCAGTTTTATCCAGGAAACCACGTGAGTTATAGATAATGAAAGAGTGTAGGATAAACCAAGCATAAGCTAGTCAATGCATGTTCCGGACTACTGAAATCCATGGGTAGACCATTTGTTTGTTTGTTTTTCTGCCCACATTGGAAGGCCTTCAGAAAGTAAGTAAAGTGTAATTCTTCTTTTTCTTGTTATTATTTAATTAACAATTACTAGAAGGCATTAATGAAAAATAGCAAGAAAATAAGTATGGTTGACTCCATTTTACTAAACAAAATATTTACTTCCATTTCACAGAATGAGTCATCCATTATCAGAGTTTTAAAGGGCCTCAAATGCCAGCTAGTCAAAACTTCCCGAAATAACAATCTTCTCTATAACATAAGACTCCTGCCTTCCCACCTTAGTGAACTATAAACTCAAGGAGGACAGGATCATTTTTTTTTTCTTAACATCCAAAGAAACCTGTACTAGTCCCTGTTACAAGGCAGGAGCTTAATGAATGCTTATTGAATTTGTATTAATTTAATATCCATCAAGTGGTCATCTAGCCTTTCCTTAAAGCCTGATTTGATGAAATCCATCAGGTACCAAATCATTCCATTTAATTTGGGGACAGATCTAAGTGTCAGGACATTTTACCTGACATCCAATCAAATCTGTTTCAGATAAAAACAATAACGGGAAAAATGTAAGAGAGTGTACAATAAGTCACTGTCACCTAAAAAATACTACCACATCAGGCATTCTTTATCATCCTCTGGTTAAGTCTACATTTATAAATTGTTCTTTCCCTAATTACCTCAGGGGGCCACTTCTTTTTAATATTAAAACCATGTAGCATCAAGTATTAATGAGAAAAGTCAAATCCATGTATATTTTATATGGAAACGTAGTCAATTCTTCTGTAGTGGTAATACAATTAAGGAACTAATTTTGAAGTACATAATGGATTTTTAAAAAGTGAACCTATCCATGCTAAGTACTACACAGGTGTTAAGTAAAGTATTCTTATAAGTGTGCACGTGTTTGTGTGTTTGTGTGGTGATCCCAGGAGGGGAAAGTAATATAAAATGCACTACACTCACTATGTAATTATTACTGGGCCACTATAATATTGTACGAATCATAAGGCCTAAGTAAATATTAATTATATGCTCAAGATTCACATTATAAATTTTTAAAATTATAACTAAGAGACTAAATAAAATATGAGATATCAGAAATCAAGGAGTAAAATATGTTTAGATATTATTAGGAAGTATGAAGGAAACCACAGAAAAAGTCAGAAGACATGACTCCTAGGATCTAGTCCAGTGCTTACTGGACAGTCAGTCACTTGGGGTGAGGCTTTTATCCTCACTGAACCTAAATTATTTTTTTTTCCTATAGGACAAGAAAGCAATGCCTATCTCAGAGAATCATGAATCTCAGAAAAGATGACAATTAAGATCACTTTGAAGAGTCTAAAATATTTTGGAAGAGTGGATAAATCACTAGACCTGAAATCAAGAAGACCTGAGCTTTTATTTGGCTTCTCTAACTTAATAGTTCTATGACATTGGGCAAGTCATCTGGCATCTGACTCAGTTTCTTCATCTATAGAATGGGGACATAATAGTGCCTACCTTTTAAGGTTGTTGTCAGGATATGACTAAATGATATTTATAAAGCATTTTTCAAACACACATGCACACATATATAATATATATATAATATTTGTGCACACATATGTATAAAAGGTTGCATTATTTTATAGGAGAAAATTCTGTGGATTATAGGATTTAGAGCATTTCACCCTTCTAGATCTCTAGGCCTCAGTTTACACAGCCATAAATGAGGAAGTTTGCCTATATGGTATTTAGAATCTCTTCCAGCTCTGAATCTGATGCTCTGATTCTGAGTCAGTAGGCCTTTTTGAACTCTAGTCTATCCTTATATAAAACAGACTAGACTGAATCATTAGATTTCCTTCTCTTCTAGTTCTATACGTTATCATCTTTGCTAGAATTCTTTATTGCACGCCCTAAATCAACGGCTCCAGACTATTATATTTAAGAGCATTTGAAGGCTGTAGTCTCTGGGGACTGGGAAGTGCCTTGTTTCCAGTATCATTTCCATAAAATTATACTCTGACAGCCAAATGATGGTCCTCCTTGTTCCGGGGATATCGCAGAGTTCAGTACAAGTAGGTCCTAGTTCAGAAGAGTCCCCCAAATCAAAATAGCCCTTCTCCCATTTGAGTCTCTTTGACTTTTTAAAAGAAACTCCTGACTAAAAGTGTTAATGATTTTGAAACAATGACCCTCTGTGGGGCCACTAACAAAATCACCTATTCCAAATTCTCAGGATTTATAAGAGGTGTGGTGGCAATACAGGGCATAGTACTGGTCTTGCACCAAGAATTCGAGTTCAAATATAATCGCTGCATTTAATGATGGTGAAATCCAAGGCAAATCATATTAACTCTCATTGCTCTATGCAGCTCTCTAACAAAAATAAAGAGTTGGCCATCCTTGTGTAGTAAATGGTGTTTTCTTCTCTGGGAGTTACCTACATCAGTGAAATAACAGGACCATTGTCTATCTCAGTCTCTGCTCCACAATTCGTGAGCAGTGGTTGTTCATCTTGGATGTTGTCTAAGATGAAATGTGCAGAGTAAATTATCCAAGGCAAATATCAAGTCGCATTTCTGTGTTGCATTGAATTCTGCTTCCTGAAAGTACTTAAAAGGATCAAGATATTTGCCATATTACAAGATAGCTAGGTTTCACATTAGAGCAAATGGGAGTATCTGAGCAGACAGTTTACACTACACAAGATGACCCTATGGTTGAGAAACTGTGCGTACAGTCTTGCTAATCTTATGCTCTCTGTCATCTGGCTGGAAAAGAAATGCAACTCAGTCTGAGTGAGAGTGAGAGAGAGAGAGAGAGAGAGAGAGAGAGAGAGAGAGAGAGAGAAGAAAGGAAGGAAGGAAAGAAAGCAAGAAAAAAGAAAGAGAAAAAGAGGAAAGGGAAAAAAAGAGAGAGGGAGGATGGAAAAAGAAAGAAACAGAAAGAACGAAAGAAAAAAAGATCTGCATATTTCAATATCTGAAGGGACAGTAACCTTAGCTATTTTTTATCCTCTGACATTTACTCCCTATGTATTTAGATGTGTTTGTTATATATTTTTGGGAACTTAATTAAGAATTTTAATTGGTTTCAGTTAAATTAAGATAATATTGAGAGTGATTGTGGTATGGCAACATCCTTAATGGTCCTTGATAACCACAGTAGAGAACAACCCTGGTTCTGTACCTAATTTATTGTTTAACTTTCTCTTAAAATATCTTGCCCTAACAATTGTAAAAGGATCAGTATGTTAACCTACCAACTAAAGTTGGCTCTCTACAATGACATGTACAGATTGTGACTTCAAACAGCCTTGGGAAGGGAACGGGAATATCTGTTTCCCATGGCTATTATCTAAGAAAGTTCTTCAGGCACTCATCATTGCAACTGAGAGAACCTTTGCTATAGTAGAAGGAACACTGAATTTGGAATCACAGGACCTGAGTTTGAATCCTGGACTTGCCATTTATTACCAGTGGAACCTTGCATAGCTAATATGACATCTCCAGATCTCTGTTAGGGACGGCTAGGTGGCATAATGGATAGAGTACCAGGCCTGGAGTCAGGAAGACTCATCTTCCTGAGTTCTAATCTGTTCTCAGACTTGTACTAGTTGTGTGACCCTGGGCAAGTCATTTGACCCTGCTTCAGTTAACTCATTTGTAAAATGAGCTGGAGAAGGAAAGGACAAGCCACTACCGTATCTTTTCCAAGAAAAGACAGTATGGGGTCACTCAGTGTAGGACATGATGAAAACAACTGAACAACAACAGCCCTGTTTCCTCATCATAAAAGTAGACTTAATGATATCAAAGATCCCTCTCACCTCTAAATCTCTCCATATGAATAAAGTTTAAGCTTCTTATATTTTCATTCAAGGCCTTCCACAAACTGATTCCAATTCATCTTTCTAGCCTTTTATTAAATTACTCAATAATTTTTACTCTATAATCCAATCAAACACTGGACTACTCTCCATCCTCTGGTCTGACTCTCTTGAAATCTTGCCTCCACACTCTTGCTCCCAACATACACAATTTCTTCCTTTTCCTCATTTCTATCTATTGAAAACTCCTAGAATGTAAATTCATTAATGTCATGTACAATATTGTTTTCCTTTTTTGAAAAAAAATTCCTAGTTAATAGCACAGTGCCTTACATATTACAGTGATCTAAAAAATGGCCCGTGGTTGGGTGATTGCTTCTAAGTCCGATGGAAGTTTCTCCTCCCATATAAAGTTTTCTCCAAACCTTCCCTGTCTTCCCCAGATTCTGTGAATCACCTTTTCATGCATTTTGCTTAATCATCAACTGTATACTGTTCATGCTTTCGTGTTAATAGTGTTCTTTGTCTATATATCTAGCTTCAGTGCTGTCTCTAATGAGTCTTCAAGCAGTGCCTTCTCTTGCCCTCATGGCCTTCTAATGAGGAAGGAAACTCATGAAATTAGTCCCTCATGTCTTTCCTACTGCCCTGTAAAAGAGAGAAAAGTGACATCATAGCTAAAGCAGCGAGTAAGACAATGACGGGGGGGGGGGCTGGGACCTGAGTCCCTGATAACAATTCTAGTGGACATCATTACTTTCCCAAAGCACAGAGAAACATGAAGAAGACAACATCAAAATGGAAATGTCCGAAAGGAGCATTGTTCACCCATTTTAATAAAAATATGATGCACATTACCACACTAAAATTATTTTATCTAAGATACTTTAAAAAAGGTTTCACATGTAATAGAACTGATACTAAATTTAGGAAATGAATGCCTTTGGGATAGAAGGAATTCTTTCCTGGATTGTCTATAAATATGCATTTATTCAAAGATTCAAGCAATAACCACTGTGAAGATAAATTCAGCATTGCTATTAAGATGAAAACTTTCATTTTGAGCTCTGGGCAGCAAGGAAAATATTTTTTAAATTGTCAAAGAATAACTACTGACTAAAAAGTTCTTTCTTTTTTTCTGGTTTTAATTTTGAAAATATAATAGTAAATCTTATTTGATGGGAAAAGACATTTTTTGTAAGAAAAGTAAAACATTTCAAGTAGCAAAGAGGGAAAAATATGCTTGCTATGTGGAAATAATGAGAACCAAACAAATAGGGAATAGACTGCCTTAAGATCTGGAGTTAGGTACAAGCTGAATAAATTGACTCAAAGTCCTATTGATCTGTTTGATTCTGAGATGTCATTACTAGTATTTATTGTTTAATGAAATAGTATGGCCTAATATGCTATTGTAGTTACTTTCCACAAAAAGTAATAAAATAGTCTTAGAGCATCACCACATCTACTAAAAAGAATACATTTTTTGTTATTTGTGGATCATCTCTGTCATTAAGTACTTCATATCATGAGCTTAATTCCCTTTCATAAAGAGGGACTGGTTACTGAAGTATAAATTGTATAAGTGATTGAGGAATTTGAACACTACATTTTAGTCTCAAAGAGAGAAACTTTGGTGAATGAGGATCATTTGAGGTCTTTTGAAATATCTTCAGAGTTATACCATACAATAGAAGGCTTGATTTGTTGTTATCTCAAGAGGACAGAAAGAGGAACTACGGTTGGGAATTGCACAGTGGAAATTTGAGCTACATGTAAGAAATTAAAAGAAAAAGAAAGGAATAAAAACAACTTCTTAAAAATTATTCTAAAGCGGGATGTGCTGTCTGAGAGTTAGTAGGTTTAACCTTATTGAATGTTTTCATTGGGATTCCTGATTGTGATTTATTTTTGATATAGAATTCAGATATTGGTCAGTTTTTATGGTCTCTATGTCATTGAAACTCAATGTTATTGGAAACTGGCTCCAACTGTACGTTCAAAGTGATTTCTTTAAAAGTCTCAAGGACAACATACCATGTGGTATATATCTCAAATATAAAAAAGGAGGAAAAAAAATGTTAAGATACTATACATGTGTACTATTCTTGTAGCAAATACCTTTGTGTTTTGCTTCCTAATTATTTTCTGTAACAAAAGCATGGCTATTTTATTTCAACAATTCCCATCAAAGATGCCAAAGAGTTCTGATACTGGTATTCCACAGATTCATCATAAAAACCAAAAAAAATTCTAGACATTTTGGTTCATCAAGTATTGATATAATTGTCTTCCTTATTTGAGGAATATCTATTTTTTTAGAAAGATAATATAAATTCACACATTCATTTAAAAATCTAAAATCAGTTTTGACAATTAAGATTTTGAGCTAGTATAGTAATATTCTAATAAAAAAATAAAACACAAATAGGTTACTTTAGGGTTTTTTTTTTAGATTCATCAAGCAAAAATTATAAAATTAAATTATTAAAATATCTCCAAGGAACAACTGCATTAATAACATTGTTAAAAATACATGAAGATCTCAACATTAATTAATTAACAAAAGACCAAGTAAAAGAGTAAATTTGTCAGTGATTTGCAGAGAGCAAAAACCAACATGTATCTGGTGGAAATTTGGAGGAGTGGACCTTTAATGTCTTTTCCAAATTTAAATTGTCACTTTTTTTGTTTGTTTGTTTTATAATTTTATGATTCAGTGACTACTTTATTATCACATAGGGATAAGTCAATTTACAAAGCTGCCATGACTTTTACTGGCACTTTCATGCATTATATTTAATCCTGTTTAGCATCACCAACTTGGGTTTATTCTAAGATGACATTGGGTAAAATAGGACACAAACTGAGAGTAGATTAGTTTGAAACACAGTCGACTCTACTTATGGTAGGAGAATGAATTCTTTATGGAGAGGTTTTAGTAGAATTAAGAAACATCTTCTATCTCTTTATTTCTCTTATCCTGTTTCTGTATTTTTCCATTGTCTTTCTCCATATATGTCTGTCTCTACCTCTCTGTTTCTTTTTTCTCTGTGTATCTCTTGGTCATTTAAAATAGAATTTTAGACATAATGCCAAGCATAGTTCCTAAGATATACTACAAAATAATACAGCATGACCCTGATAGACTTCTACATTCTTGTTGCCAGCAAACTTGATAATCTTATTTGTTTTACCACTGTTCATACATTTGGCATTTGAAAAAAGTTGGCTTTTTAGGTACTTCCAAGAGGTGACATCCCATTCTACACATCTGCATCTCCCAAGTGGCACTCAACATCTGCAATTTTCTTTAGCTCAGTTTCCTAGAATCCTTGTATTCCCAACACCTCTCCCGTTCTTTTTGAATTCTTCAAAATTTCATTTTCTTTCTGTTATTTACTATATAATGTGTATGTATTTAGTTCTTTATATTATGATTCCATCATACATTGTGACAAACTTGAGGAAAGGAGTAGTATCAAGTTTGTTTGTGTAACCCCAGAGCCTAGCCTACTACAGTGATTTGTATATAACAATCACTTAATAAACACTTATTGAATTGACCTGAATTTTAAAGTGCCAATATTTACAAATACCTTAATGCTCATATACGTATGGGTCTTTTAGTCTTATTTTATGTACTTTTTACTAGGAAATTATTTGAAAACAGAGACCAGCACACATGGCCTCATACATTGTGAAATCAACGCAGGGAATAGAGACAGAAGGAGGAAACATGGTAGAAGAAAAAAAAAGAGTATGTAAAAGTTAGCAAAATAAGTGGGAATAGAAAGATAATTGGCCAAATAACGTAGATAACAATTCCTTACTTGGGATAGCCATGCCAGGTTGTGTTCAACAGAATGCCTGAGCCTTAGGGATTATAAATACTGTCATAGTGAACATTTCTCAATGTCACTTTTAAAACTCCTAAGCCTAAATTCTATAATAAAATGAGGGGGCCTGTATCTTTTTTTGGGATGTGAGTTAAGAGGCAAGAGCAGTAATTAGGTGCTTAATGAAGACAGTCTGCCTTTCAAGAGGCGCTTGCTCATTTTTTTTCTCCAGCTTTTATTTGTTTATTTTTAATATGAGCAGTCTTGTCACCAGAAAAGTTAGGCTTCTTCACTACTAGGCATCTGACATACAAGACAATTTGCAGCAATGAAGAGATGCAGGTGTTGAGAATATGGACATCCTGTAGAGTAAGCTTCTGAGACTCTTATTAGAGTGAAGTGCCAGCTACTCAAACAGGACCTCCCTGGTGGTTGCCAATGACTTTATAATGTGAAGGAAAGAAGGCATTTCCAGGAAAAGTGAGCTCAAAGATTATAGTTATTGTAGGAGAAGCTTCAAATGACACATTCTCTTCTGAGCCAAGAGATCAAGGAGAAAATACAAGGGGAAGATAAGAGAGGAGAGGAGAAAAGAGAAAGAAAAGAAAATACTAATGGATAATCACAACTGATTAAAAATTAAATCTTAATTCTATATAGATATTATTCATCATTGATCAATTTAAGGAAAAGTTGAAACAATCAGGAAAGAATTTCACACTGGGGACAAAGCAATTCAGAGATGAAGGATGACCTGAGGAAGGATTTTCCTCATTTGAGTCAGCAGATGACCAAAGGATGTGTGTGCTTTTAGCTGTAGCTCGCTCCCTGGTTATCTCTGTTGAGGATTTGAACATGGTGTGGTAATCAAGCCAAACATAGAGGTTCATTCCTCATTGGGCCAATACTTTTTCTCCTAGTCCTTGGCCTCTGACTGAACTTCTAATTCCAGAGAGGCAGTTTATCTAGGTGTGCCGCATCTTGGCCCCGTAAGTAATATGAATTTTTCACCTACTTCCTTTCCTTGGAGACCTGAGTGGTCATTGGTAAAAATATGGTATCTATCTCTAATGAAGTGGTTGCAGTACTTGGCTTCATTGTTACAAAAGGGAAATCATTCGGTGATGTAGCAGTTAAGTAAATCTATCAACAATCATCACCATCATCATCTAAAATGTATACAGCATTTTAAAGTTAGCAAAGCATTTTACAATTATTATATCATTTTATCCTTACAGTAGCCCTGGAAGGTAAATGATGTTATTAAATTAATTATACAAATAGAGAAATTGAGGCAGACAGAGATGAAGTCACTTGCCTAGGAAGACACTGACAAAGTTGAAGTCACTTACATAGCTAGTGAGTAGATGAGACTAGATTTGAACTCATGTTTTGTTGAGTCCAGGTCCAGTGCTCTATTCACTGCACACCAAGCTACCTGCAAATTTTCTCAGCGTCTACCATATTCCAAACACTCTGCTAAATGTTGGGGATATAAAGGAAGACAAAGATGGTTCACAGTCTCAAGAAACTCACAGTCTGATGGAAAAGACAACATGCAAACAACTAAATAAAAACAAGCTATATGCCACATGAATCAGGGACAGGGTAGTCTTACAGGGAAGGCCCTGGGGTTAAGAAGAATTGCGTAAAGATTACTGTAGAAGGTGGGACTTTAGTTAGGATTTGAAGATAGACAGGGAAACTAGGAGGCTAAGATTATGAGAGATAGTGAGTGTCCTTGGGATGGGGACAGTCAGGGAAAATGTTTAATGTTAGGACATGGAGTTTTGTAGAGAAAGAAGGGCAATGACGTCACTATCACTGGAACTCAGAATCTATGGAGGGGAGTAAAGTGTAAGAAGATGGAAAAGGAAGAAAGAAGCCATATTATGAAGGTAAATAAAATCCAAACAGAGTATTTTATATTTGATGGTGGAGGTAATAGGGAGAATGGAGTTTATTAAATAGAACATGCATGTTTCACATGTTAGTGTGAGTGACATAGAAAGAAATATTATCATTAAAGTAATTTTTTTTTATTTTTAATGTGTGTCATTGGTCATAAGAAGTGCTAATTTAAAGATGAAGGAAAACAAATTTGAACACATATTGCGAGAAGAAAAACACAAGCCCCCTTGTTATTCCCCATATTTCATGTCATTCCGGTTCTCACCTTTGAGATTTTCTACAAGTTATCCTCCATGTTTGGAGTGTTCTCCTTCCTTACCATTTATCGGTGGCCTCCCTTATTCCATTGAAGCCTCAGTTAAATTGTCAGTTTCTACATGAGACCTTAACTAATCTTTCTGATTTGTATTTCTCCCCACAAAGAAAAATGTATATTTGCATATATTTTGTTTATTGATACATATTCATATTTTATCTCTGTCTGTACAATATAAGCTCCTTGAGGGCAAAAACTATCTCATTTTCTCTTTGTGTCCCAATTCCTAACTCAGTCTGGCATATAATAGTCACTTTATAAATTGTAGTTGGAGTAATGTATTTTTAATGTATGCATTATATTTATAAACAAACTCATTATTGCCTCTTCCACTAATAGCTTCTCTAATCCAGTTCATCCAGTAATTAAAGGACAAAAGACACAGCTTCTTTTTCAGAAACACACAGAATTGGCTTTTTTTTAATTTCAGAAAAAGTTTAAGCCAAACAAGCAAGTATCTCAGGTGCTGAAAGAAAGCCACAGAAGCCCTTGTCAACAACCAAATCATGAAAATCTGTTTTAGTCACAGTTGTATCTATGCTTAAAACATATAGATAACATCACTAGAAAGGCAAACAATACTCAAAGCTTAATTTGAAGAAATTTTATGAAACTCAGGACCTGTATAGTGAATGCTACTTTGGACCTCGGCATAGTAGAAGGTAAATTCATTATTCAAACCATAACTAATTCTGTTATCTCTCTTTAAAGCAAACTTTTCTATCAAGTTGTTAAGTTTCCATTTACTCTAAGTGCCAAGGAGAGGTTTTCATCTATCACCTGGAAGGCAGAAAGACCTGGCAACAATATCTCCCTGGGACACATGCTTGTTCTATGCCCTTGGACAAGTGAATTAATTCTCACTAGTCTACATAACACTGTAAGCCCATAAGATACCACCTGGCATGGACACAGAGGTTTCCTACCTGAGATTCCGCTATACCAATGACACATCAAGTCTTGTGGCTGTTGTTATGCTGAACTCCAAAGGAAAGTTAAGAAAATTATTTGATCTAAATATTCATTAAATGAAAAAGAACAATTCAACCAAATGAGCACTTATTGAAGATCTAATATGTGCTAAGCATGATCATAGACATTGGGACTATTTAGACAAAAAAAAAAGACCCCCAAAAAAGCTTTATTCCTTTCAAAGAGCTTGAATTCCTTTTGCCCGCCAACACTGTAATTTGTATTCAACATTCTAGTGTTGATTAGAGTTACTCCCTCCATTTTACATTTAGTTTCTGCTTTGATCCAAATACCTGAAATTGCTGTAAGTTTAAAAAATACAACAGAGACTCAACTCGTTTGAAGCTACAGGTTCAGCACAACTTGGACAAGGCACAATGAGAGTTCCTGCTTTTGTGTATTTCAGCATCTCAGACTTTCACAGAGACGATGCTCACCAGGAGGAATTCCGACTGAGTAGCTTAGAAAATTGGCCAACATAAATCAGCAGTGATATTAACAAGAATTATCTAAGAAAAGCAGCAAGTCCCAAAAGACTATGCTGTGTTGGTAGAATTTATACACATTTCTCCTCAAATCATTGACCTTTGTAGTGGGTGAGGAAGATTTGAGTGCTGTGGGAAACATGGTACTAAACAAATGAAATTGTTGTGCTTGAGACCTGTCTGTTGGTACACCATCTCAAATCTCCTTTTGTAAAAAACATAAAAGATACACCATCACTATTTTTCTTCTCATTCCTTTTCCAAGAATGTAATTCAAAGCTTTCACATTCCATGTTTTTTTTTTTTTTCAGGCAATGGTGAGTCATTGAGTAAATAGTAGGCTATAAGTGCTTATTATACACCAGGCAGAAATCCTCAAGTGAAAAAAAGGGTAAAAGCATCTTTGAACTAGGACCTAAAAGTCATTTCAAGCAGACCTGATGTTTTTGAAATGTCCAGAGAATTCTATGGAAGGATTCAATAATCGATCAATTAATCAATCAAGATGTAATTTTATAAGGCATAATACGTTCTAAAGTCATGGAAATCCTAAAAGCAAAAGTGAGACAGGCCCCAGCTCTTAAAGAGCTTATAGGAGAAAAGTGTATACACAGTTATATATGAAATAGTGACAAGATAATTGAAAGGAGAGGAATAGTGAGTCATTGAGAAGATCAGAAAATGCTTCTTGTAAAAGTTGGACCTTGAGGTGAAGATTGAGGAAAATTAAGATTCTAAGATTTGAATGTGGAATGTACCACATGTATGGGGGACAGAGTCCTTATGGCTAGGGTATTTGACCTACCCAAGTTACTACACATTTCAGAATCATAAGACTAATGCTGCATTTTTTATAATAATCCCAAATGATTATACTGTGGCTTTGATGCCCTTAGAGGCCTGGTTTAACCCAGCAGGCAACTGGTATAGGGACCGGAGTAACAGTATCTAGCAATGAAAGAATGGTGGCCTTGTCTAGTGTTAGATTTATCCCTAATTAGTCATGTGACTTGGAGTAAGCCATTTTGGGGAAGAGTGTGGAATATTGATTGGAGTGCTGAACGAAAAGACAAGAAGACTTGTTTGAATCTAGTCTATGGCAATAATTAGATGCATAACTCTGGGCAAGTCAGCTCATATTTTCCAATATCAGTTTGCTCATCTGTACAATGGGTATAATAACAGCACCTACTTCAGAGTGTTGTCATGAAGATGAAATACAGGACTATATATGCAATGCTTGGTGAATTTTAATGAATCATACAAGTGCAATGCATTATTATCTTCTCTCCCTGTATCTTTGTTCCCTGGTTTGTTAAATGAAAGGTGAGATAAGAAATTTAATGAAATTCCTTCCATTTCTCAAATTCTAGGAATCAATGAAATATTAGTGGAATGGTAGGAATACAGAAGCAGTTCATAGTATCTTGATCACTTTGAATAACTGAACCTTGTAGATTTGTTTTAGCAATAACTCAATGGATGCCCCACCATGCCCCAGGTATTAATCCTATATCTGCCCATTCTGTAGTGACTCATCCCAAAATATCTTCTCACAGTTAGTCAGAATCCCTTTCCCCTTTTGGGTAACTCCTTGTGTTGTTTTGTTTTGTTTTCCTGGTTTTAGGCCTTCTATAAGAATTTCTTTCACTGTCCTAGTGATATGAAAATTGAGATTCTGGTAGTATTGATGGTCTGTAAGTGAGGAAAGAAGATACTATAGAAATCTCTGGATAGTGAAAATTGAACCACAAGAACTTTTGGTTTAGTTTTGCATTGGTTTGGTTAAGATAGATAGATAAGATATTATTAGTCAATGGCCTTCAAATAGATAAGATATTAGTAATCAACTTAGTGCAGATTGGAGTATATTTTTCATTTTCTTTTACTTTCTCTTTTTATAACCTGGCTAATATGCAATTTTTTTTTTTTGCATAGCTGAACATGTATAATGAGTGTCATATTACTTGCCTTCTCAACAGGTAGAAAAAGTGCTGGAGAGAGGATGAAAGTTTGGAATTTTAAAAAAATAAATATTAAAAATAGTGTTAGTAGTACCGAGGTAGAATGGTATAGAAAGTGTACTGTCCCTAGAGTCAGAAAGATGATTCAAACACTACCGCTGAAGCTTATAGATGTGAATTTTGGAGAATCATTAAACTTCTCTGAGATTCAGTTTCCTCATATGTAAAATGAAGTTGGAACAGATGTATTTTGAATTATTTTAGTGTTCTAGAACTACAATCTGGTGGTATTAAATATCAGAGAGTTTGAAAAAAAATATGTATATATGTACATATATATATATATATATATATGATTTATTTCATTAAATATTTCCCAATTACATGTGGAAAATAACATTCATTTTCTAAACTTCTGAGTTTCAAATTCCCCCCTCCCTACTACCATTCTTTCACCCTTTGAGAATGCAAGCAATATAATATTGATTATACATGTGAAGTCATGCAAAACATATTTCCATATTATCTGTGTTGCAAAAGAAAACACAGTAACATAAAAAAGCGTGTTTCCATCTGCTCTCAAAGTTGCAACATTTGTCTCTCTGAGGGTGGGTAGATAGTAGTTTTCCTCATAGTTCCTTTGGAATTGTCAAGCAGATTGTTTTTGGGTAAAGATTATTATGCAAATATCCTTACTATTGAAGCCATACTTCTCCTATTATGGAATGCTGATAAATAGTGAGTTGTAAACTATACATCTGATCTGTGATTATTAATATGATGAGGTCGTGAAGACCTGGCTGATGATTAAGAGCGTAGTTGGACCAGGGATTTTCATACTGCTATGACTGAATTTTCTTATCATGAGTGTTCTTTATTTTTTTTTGTATTCCTAAAAAATGGATATGAAACACTTCTTTCAACATTACTTTAGATTGTAAATACACCAGGAAATTACACTGATTTCATTGATTCTTTAGGAAAACCCAGTAAGCAATCTTCAATTAGTTTTGATTGCATGTATGTGTTTCCATCTCTATTGGGTTTTTATAAATTGAACACATATATTTCTCTCAGTGATACTGTTAAACCATGGGCTATGCCAGATCTACAGACTGACAGAAAACATGAAAATTTTAGAATTCTTCTCTACAGCATCTTCTGGATGATACATCTTTTTTGCATGGGGAAATGTGAGTGCATTTTGAATAATTCATCTGGTCCTGTCAGTATGGCTTGTCATATATGTCAACATATCGCTCTCCCTGAGAAGGCTAAGATTATCCAAAAGGCAAAGAATGCTTCTTCATTGGACAGGACAAAACCACTAAGCTGGATCAGCCTGAGCAATCTTGTATAAGTTAGTCATTGCTACAGTAAATATAGGTACTAAGATTGCAGGAACAGCTACGATGAAGTTTGATTCTTTGGAAACTACATGATGTAACAGAAAAATCTACCTCTTCTACGGGGAAAAAGCAAACATCGAAAACAAGATTCTAAGCAGTCAAAAGGAGGCAACCCAATGCAAGGCAAAGACTGCGGACTCTGTAGTTGAGAGAGATGAGTTCAAATCCACATTCTTTCACATAGGTAAAATCAGACATATCAAATGATGATGATGATAAAAGAGGAAGATGAAAAACAGCAAAAACAACGAAAACCAGTGGGAAAAGGTAAATAACATAATGCATAGAGCACTTTAGGGTCTCTATACTGCTTTGAATTTATTAGTTCGTGATCCTGTCCCTATTTGGCTGTTGTTGTTTAGTTATTTTTAGGTTTGGGTTTTTCTTGGCAAAGGTACTGGAGTGGCTTGTCATTTCCTTCTCCAGCTCATCTTACAGATGAGGAAACTGAGGCAAACAGTTAAGTGACTTACCCAGGGTCTTACAACTGCTAAGAATCTGAGACTAGGTTTGACTTCAGGAAAATGAGTCTTCCTGCCTCTGGGTCTGGCACTCCATCCACTGTGCCACCTAGCTGCTCCAATCCCTGTTTTACAGATGAGGAAAACAGAGGCTGAGAGGTTAAATAATCTATAGTCATCCAACTAGGAAATGTGTAGGGCAGTATTTGAATCTAGATTTAAATGTATCAGAGCCATTAAATGGCTACAGCACTTAGCACAGTGTCTGGCACACAGCAAGTGCGTATTAAATGTTTTTTGATTGATTGGTCAATTCAAGTTAGTCAATTCACTATGCCACCTAGCTGCCTTTAGCTCTGTGGTACTCAGTTTACTCCATTACAGAATTAGTGGGCTAGAGAAGATGTCCTTTAAATTCCTTTCATCTCTAAATTGATAACATCAGCATTTCTACATTATAAGGTAATTCTACAGAACATCACAGAGAAAGAGTTACTAGGGAGAAATTAATTGTATCATCAAAGAAATATATGTTCAGAAATGAAGATTAGGTAGTCAGTCACCTATCAAAAGTGAAGAAGTGAAGGAAAGCCAGTACGTTCCACTAGTGTTCTCAGGAGGTCAAAAGCTCTTGAAGCTGAGCCCGATTGTGTGAGCTGATCCCTTATGTGGGGAGTTTATTACAGAACACCTCTAAGAGTTTTGTGGGATGTTCAACAACCTTCATTACCGGAGCAATACTGAATCAGGGATTCCGCAAATCACTCCATCGATCAACTTGCACTTGTTGAACATCTATTAGATGCTCGGCAGTGACTTGAGTAATAGGGTTATAAAGACATGAACTCGATGTAGCTGCCCATCTTTTCCCAGTCCTGAGGTGCAGGTGGGTCTGGCCTTTGTCCTACAATAACACCCTATTAAGAGTGTAATAAATAAAATTAATCTACCATCCCCTATCCCCACTATGACTATTAAGTTCTTACTACCTGTTGTCTCCTTATACTTTGAATAAATTAATCCCCAACTACCCTCTAGGAAATTATGCCCAAACCTAATCTTCCATTCTCTTCAATGCTAAACTTCCTTTATCACTCTTTAACTCTGTTCAAACCATTTTCTGTGTTATCTGGGAATACCATTCTATAATAAACAAAATTCCCCTCAATGTGATCCCCTTGCTTTTGTCCAACTTGCAGCAATTTACACTCACAGAGACGTGGATTTCTCCTGAAAATATTGCATTTGTATTCATCACTGAGAATACTTTGATACATTTTCCTACACATTTATCCTAAGAGTGTGAATATTTTTTTATCCCCACTGACATTCTTGAACTTTGCAACTGTAAGTCAGTAATCTCTTTTCCTTTAAAGTCCAATGTATTAAAATTATACACACATGTGTATATATATATATATATATATATATATATATGTATATATATATGTATATACATATATATATATATGTATATATATATGTATATACATATATATACACACGCATATATAGTGTGTCTAATGTCTATAAAATATTATATATATGTGCATGTATATATATATATATGTATATATATATATACATATACATATATATATATATATATTTTTCCCCCAAATACAAAGTAATGTGGCTTTACGCCTAATACTTCCAATGCCATTCTCTCTCAAGCAATTCAGCACATGGCTCACTGTGTTGCTTTACTCACCTTTATGTTACAGGATTTCAACATTCATTCTGATACTCCTGAAACATCCTAAATTCCCAGTTGCTCGATTCCCTGAAATACCATGAACTTCTCTGCCACCATAACTTAGCTACACTCAGGGATGCCTGAACCCTCGTTATCAACATTATCCAAAAGGCCTCCACTTCCTCAATCAAAAACTGAACATCCAATCCTGTTATATCACAGTATTTTATCCTTTTGTATGTCCCTATGCCAGAGCAAATTTTACTTTGCTCTCTGTACTTACTGCGGGAAATAATACACTCCCAATTACTGCACCGTTCAGTAAATTCTCAGACTGCTATCTCAATTCTTACTTTCCTTACACACCCCAATCCTGACCCTTTATTTAACCCATTAAACTCCATAATACCCTCTCATTTTAAATCTCTTACTGCTTTGCCATTCCACCAAAAAAAAAAAAATCTTTTCCAAAACCAAGTCCTGAATTACTTCCTGAATCCATGTCTTCCCATTCTACTCAGCCTGTTGAATTCACCTAGAAGAAGCCAGATAATTACACCGACCTGCTATAATAGAAATTTATTATTCTTCAACTAGGCCATCACTACATCAGGATAAGCATTTTTTCCTCTTCTTAATTGATTATTGAACTCACTTTCTACAGAAGCTATTCTGTACTTTCCTTTTCTCATCATGTTCTTTTTCCTTCTAGCCCCCTCTCAGCTGAGGAGCTCATGTCTTTGCTTATTTAGAAAAAAAAAAAAACGAGGTAATTGATTGTAGGCTCAGGCTTCTCTCCTACTCTTCATCTTAAAACTGTTGCAATCACCGACTGCATTGTTCTCTTCTTTCCTACAGTCTCTGGTAACAAAGTGTTCTTTCTCTTTGCCAAGACCAAATGTACACTTAGTCTCACACCTCCCATCTCTTGGGCAGATTGCCCCTTCAGTGACTTCCTCTCTAGACAAATTTCAAACTCTTTCTATCTATGATTCTTATCACAGTGTCTCCAAGCATGCCTGAATCTTCAGCATTCTTCTAAGCCAATTAAAGAACAACCTACCAATTTCCATTTCTTCCCCTCAGGCAATCATCCTCTATTCCTCTTCTTTTCCTCACCAATGTTCCAAGAAGAAAAAGTTGCCTACACTCTTTGTCTGCTCTTCATTTCACAATATGATGTCCAACCTCATCATAACATTGAAATTACTCTCTCCTAAGTTACCAATGTTCTCTTAATAGACAGGTGATTATATTTATTTAGTATTCAACTTTCATGACATCTACACTTAATTTAACACTGTTGTTCAGCCTTTCTTTTTGGCTATTTGCTCTTCTTTGGGCATTCATGGAACTGCTCTCTCCTTTTTATCTTTTTACATGGAGTTACATTCATTCTCATACTTCTTGTTTGGGTCCAAATGGATAGGATATCCCTTAACTCTGGATGCGTTTCCAAAAGCTCATTTCCTAGGCCCTAATATTTTCTCTCTTCTTACTCTTTTATTGACTCCATCAGTTACCATGGCTTTCGTTTTTCATGTCCGTGGAAATAACTCATAGATCTATAGATAATAACTTCAATATTTCTCATGAGCATCTGTTCTGTACCACTAATAAACAATGTATGCACATACATATATAACTATATATACATATCAATACATATCAATATGTTCATATGCATGCATATATATCATCAGTCGGTGAATATGATTGATGGTAAATATTTGTTTAAAGGACTTTATTTCTTTTCTCTTTTTCTTAAATAAGTTGGAAGTGGGAGGAAGAAATAATATTTTTTGGCTAATTTAAAAATATTTTTGAGAGTTTGGCACATATGGTACAAATGTGAACTACTGCAAACATTTTCAGAAATCAATGTGTTTTTTATATTTTTAATTAAAAATTATTACAAGAGATCTCCTGTAATCTGGAAATCTTCATAAAGTAGAAACAAAACCTATTAAATTAAACATTTAATCACCACCTCCACCATTAAAACAACAACAACAACAAATTATTACCATGGCCTCCTAATCAATCTCCCTGATTCATGTATCTCATCAATTCAATCAATTCTCCAAACAGGTGTCATGTAAATATTCTTTAAGAAAGGTACAGCTATGTCCCTTCTCTATTCAGTAATTCCAAGTGCATCCCCCTTGTCTCTAAGATAAGATGTAAATGTCACTGGTAGGCTATGGAAGCCCCGCACAACCTGGCCTAAACCAATCTCTCCCACCTCACTGTTCCTCTGTTTTGCAAACTCTACAACAGTGTCAAAACTGGCTTTGTCCATTTCCATCACAGATGGCATTTCACCATTCATTCCTATTCCAATGTCCAGGACGCACCCTCCTCTCCATACATGGAAGGCATCCTTCATTACTTCTGCCTCATGGAACTTCCCCCCTTTTATTCCCCTAAGTTGCAGCACAGGCAGCATCCTCAGCAGGAAGTCTCTCCAGATTACCCCATTGCTCATGTTCCCCGCATCACAAAAACTTCTATTTAACTCTATTATATTTGCTTTGGCATACACTTTAAATTCATTCTGTCTGTACTTCTATATCACATATAGTCTTGCCACAAGAGAATATAAACACCTTCCAAGTAGAAATTATTTCCTTCTTTGCATATCAAATGTCTAGCACAGGGCCAAGTATATAGTAGTCACTTAATGAATGCTTTTTTGATTGATTTATCCCTACTAATACCTATATATGCACTTCTAGTTGAGATAAAAGCTTCTTGTGAGTGTGAATCATTTAATTTTTTTTCATTGTCATCCTAAAGCCTTACATACAGTAGGTATTTCTTTCAAGTAGAAGTAACTTTATAGGCGATCAATTCCAACCACTTAATTTTATTGATAAGGAAATCAGATAGATCACATGATTTCCCCAAGCAACTGATGTAGGATTAAAATCCAGATTTTCCAGTCTCTGAATCAGTAGCCATGACACCATGATACCATGCCACCTCAGAATGAGTGGTGGGAATAGATTTTTTTCCCTCAAAGAACTTTGATTGTTTCAGTGCCTCATACATTATTTCTGTTAGGAAATTGGCATAGCAAAGAACAAATTTAGCAGACATTATTTCAGCATTCTGTCAACATGCATACATATCCAGTACTCAGGTTGAGTACTGTCTTTTTATCACCAATACCAAGAATAGCTCCTTGCATACAGCAGGTGCAAAATCAATATTTATCAAAGTATCACACATCATGATTATAGAATAATGACATGTTCCCCACATGGAAGTAAGAGTATAACATAGGAAATAGATTATCCATTAGGATTCTGGAAAATTATATGTCAAGTCCAGTTGTCCCACTTATTATGTATATGACCACGGGAAAAATAATTTCTTTGCTCTGGACTTCATTTTTGAAACTTGTAAAAGGAAGAAACTTGACTAGAAAATTACTGTTTTTCACTATATTTAAATATCCCGCCATTCTAAGGTCACAATGCTAAATTTTCCTTCAGCCCCACCAGCTATAGAAAAACAACTTTCATAGCAGCTAGGTGGTGTAGTGGATAGAGCACTGGCCCTGAATTCAGGAGGACCTGAGTTCAAATCTGGCCTTAGACCAAACACTTGACACTTACTAGCCTTGTGACCCTGGGAAAGTCACTTAACCCCAACTGCCTGAACAAACAAACAAACAAAAACAAAAATAACTTTCCATGTGTTTGATCCCATAGGATATTGGCAGATCATTTGGAAAAAAAGTCTGGCTTGAACTGACTCTTTTCTCTCCACCAGCTGACTACTTAAGCCACAAGTGACTATAATAATCACTTTAAGGCAAATGTTCTTCTATTCTTTCCAACACTTAATAGTGTTAAGGTAACACTGTCTTCTCTCAACCAATTCCGATAATTTACACAATAAGGCAGAATCCTTCCCTCGTCCTCCTGACACACACTTCTTAGGCTTCACTGTAGAGAATACTGCAAATATTTTGGGTTTTCTAACTAGAGGCCACAGATCGCCTGTTTAATTGTAAGTCTTTCTCTTCTTGCAATTTCTTTTTCTTTTTCTATTTGGGTGTGAGTAGCTATCAGTGAGATAACTCCCTTCAACAATCCAGACTGGTCTGTGCAATTTATCAGCTCAGATAGCTATCTTAGGCCTTGAGATGTCAAGTGATTTTCTTAAATTCAAAGAACAACTATGAATTATGACTTGAAGCTGTGTATTTCTTACCAGGCCATATGTTCTCTATTCATTAAGTCTTTTTTCCTCTCAAAATCAAGAGAAAAAATCCTTTTAAACAAGACATTTTTTTTCTTATCTTATTTCAGGGTTTTCTCTGTGAAAGAAAACATTATAGTAGGTTGAAGAGCAGTCTTCTAATTCTGGTGCTTATCTTTTATAGTATTGTCCACTCATTTTACCTATATGGGATTCAATTTCTTCAAATATTAAATGAAGCAATTGGCCTATAGAATCACTCTGCTTACTTTCGCTTTGAAATTCCAGTAGTTTAATTGAATGCACAACCTTGTTGAGATCAACTATTTTTTTTTAAATCAGGACAGAAGAATAGAAGGGTACTGCATTTGAAGCCACTGACCTCAGCTTGAATGCTCGTTCTTCCACATACTACTTGTGTGGCAATAGGAAAGGAGCTTCTCTGGTTGTTACTTTTCTTCTTTTACAATGTGAGAAGGATGGACTCATTGATGTTCACAGTCCTATCACCTTTAATAAACTACAATGCTATATGAAACACATAACACTAAAAAAGATCCTGATAAAGTAGAAACATATGTGCTGTGCATGAGAAGGTTCTACTTGTGTTTCAAACACTCACTTGTCACTTTAGGCAAATCACACCAGGGGCTCAATTTATTATGCTTTATGTAATCAGGGTTAAATGACTTACCCAAGGTCACACAGCTAGTAATTGTTAAGTGTTGGAGACTGGATTTAAATGCAGGTTCTCCTGACTCCAAGGCTGGAGCACTATCTACTGTGCAATCTGGCTGCCCTAATGATTATGCTTCTTTTTTTTTAAAGATAAATTTATTTATTTTCAGTTTTCAATAGTTACTTCCAGAAGATTTTGAGTTCCAAATTTTCACCCCGTCTCACTTCTCCCCCCTACCCCAAGGTGGCATGCATTCTGCATATCCCTTCCCCTGGTATGTCCTTTCTCTCTCCCCCCTTCTCTTATCCCCTTCCCCTTCTATTTCCCTGTAGGGTAGGATACATTTCCTGTATTTCTTATTTGCCAGTAGCATGTGAAAACATTTTTTTAAAACATATGTTTTTAAAACTTTAGGTTTCAAATTTTTTCCCTTCCTCCCATCCCACCCACCCTCACTGAAAAGGCAAGCAACTCAACATAGATAGTACATGGGCAGTTATGCAAAACATGTCCATACTAGACATGTTGTGAAAAACTAACTCTATTTCCCTTAATCCTATCCTGCCCTCCCATTTATTCTATTCTTTCTTTTGACCCTGTCCCTTCTCAGAATTATTGGCTTCTGATTACCCCCTTTCCCAATCTGCCCACCTGTCTATCATCCCCCTGCTCTCTTGTCCCCTTCTCCCCCTATTTTCCTGTAGGGTAAGGCATTTCCATACCCAGTTGAATGTGTATGTTCTTCCCTCCATAAGCCAAATCCTATAAGAACAAGATTCACTCATTCCCTCTCACCTTTCCCCATTTCCCCTCCACTCTAAGAGACTTTTCTGGTTTTTTTTGGGGGGGGAAATAATTTACCCCATTCTACATCTCCCTTTCTTCTTCTCCTAGTTATAATCTCTCATCCCACAATTTTATTCACCAGATATGATCCCTTAATCTCTTGTTTTAAATTTTATTAATTTAGTTTGATTTACCAATAATCACTTCCACATGCTTTTGAATTGAAAATTTTTCTTCCCCTTCCGCCTCCCCCACCCTCCCCAAGATGTCGCACTATCTGATATAGGCTTTACATTTACATACCCATTATATGTATTTTCACATTAATGAAGTTGTAGGTAAAAATTAAAACCAATAGGAGGAACCATCAGAAAGATGAAACAAAACTCAACAGAAGGTAAAAATAAGTGAGGGTGATTCGACTTCCACAGTTCTTTCTTTGGATTTTCCAACCCGAGGCTTCTGGAGATGTCTCGGATCCTCGTAATGCTGAGAAGGGTTCAGTTTAACAATATTAATCATTGCATAAAGTGTCTGTTGTTGTGTACAAAGTCCTCTTGCTTCTGCTCAATTCACTCAGCTATGATCCCTTAATCTTCAACTCACCCTGTGCCCTCTGTCTGTCTCTCTATCTATCTATCTATCATCTGTCTATCTATCTATCCATACATATATTTTTTTTCCTCCAACTACCCTAATACTGACAAAGGTCTCATGAGTTATAAATATCATCTTTCCATGTAGGAATGTAAACAGTTCAACCTTAAGAAGTCTCTTATGATTTCTCTTTCCTGTTTATCTTCTTTATGTTCCTCTTGGGTCTTGTATTTGAAAGTCAAATTTTCTATTCAGCTCTGGTCTTTTCATCAAGAATGCTTGAAAGTCCTCTATTTCACTGAATGCCAATTTTTTTCCCCTGAAGGATTTTACTCAGTTTTGCTGGGTAGGTGATTCTTGGTTATAATCCTATCTCCTTTGCCCTTCAGAATATTATAATACAAGCCCTGTGGTCCATTAATGTAGAAGCTGCTAAATGTTGTGTTATCCTGACTGTGTTTCCACAGTACTTGAACTGTTTCTTTCTGGAAGCTTGTAATATTTTCTCCTTGCACCCAGGAACTCTGGAATTTGGCTATTATATTCCTAGGAGTGTTCCTTTGGGTATCTCTTTCAGGAGGAGATCAGTGGATTCTTTCAATTTCTAGTTTGTCCTCTGGTTCTAATATATGAGGGCAGTTTTCCTTGTTAATTTCTCGAAGATGATGTGTAGGCTTGTTTTTTGATCATGGCTTTCAGATAGTCCAATAATTTTTAAATTCTCTCTCCTCGATCTATTTTCCAGGTCAGTTGTTTTTCTAATGAGATATTTCACATTGTTTTCTAATTTTTCATTCTTTTGGATTTGTTTTACAGTGTCTTGATTTCTCATTAAGTCACTAGGTTCCAATTGCTCTATTCTACTTTTTAAGGGAGTATTTTCTTCAGTAATCTTTTGGACTTCCTTTTCTGTTTGGCCAATTTTGCTTTTTAGGCCATTCTTCTTGTCATTGGCTTTTTGAACCTCTTTTGCAATTTGAGTTAGGCCATTTTTTAAGGTGTTATTTTCTTCAGTATTTTTTTTGGGTCTCCTTTAGCAAGCTGTTGACTTGGTTTTCGTGATTTTCTTGCATCACTCTCATTTCTCTTCCCAGATTTTCCTTTACTTCCCTTACTTGCTTCTCAAAATCCCTTTTGAGCTCTTCCAAGGCCTGGGACTGAGTCATATTTTTCTTGGAGTCTTTGGATGTAGCAGCTTTGACTTTGTTGTCTTCTTCTGGTTATATATTTTGATCTTCTTTGTCACCAAGGTAAGATAATATAGTCTGATTCTTTTTGTGCTGCTTGCTCATGATCCCGGCCAATTGCTTGAGTTTTAAACTCTTTGTTAAGGTAAGAGTCTGCTTCCAATGTGGAGAGTGTACTGTCCCAAGCTTCGGGGGTTTGTATAGCTGTTTTCAGAGGTACTGTAAGGACCTGTAAATTTTCAGTTCTTGCAAGGTGGTATGATAAGGGGCGAGGTTTTCATTCCTTTCCTGGCCTGTGCTCTGGTCTGTTAGTTACCACAAGCACTGCATTCTGTCCTGTAAGAGTGAGGAGGGTTTACTCATCACAGCCACTTCAAGCTCCACCAAGTTCCCCTGACCCCAGGACTGCTGCCCAGAACTGTGACCCAGATCCATGCTTGGGCAAGAGATCCCTGTCTCAGCACTGGCAAAGAGATCCCTGCAATCCCTCTCTGATCAGCCACTGGATTCCCCCTCAATCTGTGGGCCACAAGCTCAGGAGGCAGCTGCCCACCCCAAGGGTCATGCACTCAGGGAACTGGATTGGAGACCCCGTGTTCCTCTCCCAGCACCACAGAAATAGACTTTTCCCACTGACCTCCTAAGTTCTTTTTTTGCATTCCTGGATTAAAGAGTCTGGAAACCACCACAGCTGCTAGTGATTTAGTCCTCTGAGGTATGCTTCAGGTTTGCTGCGGCCTGCGTGCCCAAGCCAAACTGAGCTCTTCTACCAGCCCAGCGTGATATACCTTTCTGATCAAATCAGCCAAGGTGTTGTGGGCTGGAAACTTGTTTCACTCTATCTTTTTGTGGGTTCTGCTGCTTTATAATTTGTTTAGAGCCATTTTTATGGGTGTTTGCAGGGGTTTGGGGGAGAGCTCAAGCAAGTCACTGCTTTCACTCCTCCATCTTGGCTCCACCCCTGGATTATCCTTCTTTTAACCAAAAACAAAATAAATAAATAAAACAAAAAACACAGCCTCCTTTATATCATGAAGGGCATAGTTTTAAGAAGCCCATATGTGTGGAATTAGGGTCATAAAACATGTTGTACATCCTTTCACACTGGGAAAGTATGTGCAACATTTAATTTACACTTTAAATCTTTGATCAGATTTTTATGAAGTGAGAAAGCTGAAGCAGCCAAGTCATCATGAAGGAGGAGTCTCTTTCTCAGAGGTTAGGAGAAAGGTTGTGAAGAAACCAACATGGCTTCAACCCATCATTCTAGAATGAATATATATATTAGTTTCCATCATGTGTTCCAGTTGCATTGCATTGGTACCTACTTTCATTTCCCTGCATATAATATTCTATCTATTTTCATTGGCATTATGTTTACACTGACTGTCCCGTATGCCTGGAATACCCTCCCTCCTCACACCAACTTCTTGCAACTCCTAGTTTCCTTGAAAGCACAGCTCAGGTGGGAGTTATTATAGAACATATTTTGTGATACTGCCCAGAGGTTATAAGTACTGACCGTATTCCCTGAAATTACTTTATATTGTCTCTCTCTGTGTATCTCTCTCTCTCTCTCTCTCTGTATATATATATATATTATATATATATATATATATATATATATATATATATATATATATACAGAGAGAGAGAGAGAGACATACACACATACATATATACACACATGCACACACACATATATACATATATGTGTATATGTATGTATATATACATATATACACATATCTACATATATGTATGTAGATATGTGTATATGTGCATGCATGTATGTATATGTATATATGTGTATGTATGTATGCATACATATATGTATATGTATATATGTGTATGTATGTATGCATACATATCCAGCTACTTATCTTATTTATGTTATTTATCCCATTAGAATGGAAGATACTTTAGGGAACGGATAGTTTTGTTTATGTTAATTCCCCTCCATCACCTAACATAGTGCCAGTCAAATAGTAACCATGATAAATATTTATTGAAATTAATTTAATTGGATTTCTAAAGATCTCTGAACATTAACCAATTAAGAGAACACAGTTCACAGACAGATGACAGAGTTGACCTGGGCAACTAGAAGTTACCAGAAGGGAGGATTCTCCATAGCCTGTTCCACCTAATCATAGACAATTTTTGCTCGGGTTCTCACCACATACAACATATAACACTATGCTGTTAAGAAAAGTGCATAAAGGCTTCTCAAGCATATTAAGACTGTCTCTGCTTGACTAGATTAACAAAGTTGAAAACTCACTTGTAAGTATCCATTCATTATCATCCCAACACACATAAACACACACACACACACACACACATGCACGCACGCACACACACATATACATGTAAATTATATTACCTTTGAAAAATATCACAATTTATCATTATTCATGGATTACTGAGAAGATTCATCAGCTCCATTAAAATGCAAATCAAAGGGTCACCTCACAAAGTTCTGTCGAGTACTTGTATAACTTGAAAAAAGGATCACAGAGGATACATATTGGGATGTTCAAGTATACGTGAATGGCTATTATAGGCCCGGGATAACTTCTGACTCAAGAAGGTAAGACTTGTTAGAGCTACCAATACTAAGTTTGCAATCTCAGAAAAATCTGCACTTCTATGTTACAATTAATCTATGTTTAGTAATTTGTTTCTGATTTTGATATTTCATATGAATATGCATATATGTCTGCATGGGTATGTGGTATACATCTGCTCTACAAAAATAACCTTAGGGAAATGGGCATAATCTCAGAACAAGTGGTGTTTTATAAAGCTGTATCTGAAAGACTTGATATCATAGACTCTGCTCAGATTGAATATTGATCATTTTCTATTCACAGCTATCACAAGACTAACCAAACATCTGAGGTCGAGGAATAGAGATGTGAGTAGTTCTCTTCACTGACCTCCTATGTCTGTTGCAATTAAATCACCCAGAGGACATATAACCTATATCAGGAGATAAGTTCCTTAAAAAAAAACCCCTAGAAGACCAAGAGTGCCCTTCAAACACACTATATGTGAACCTAGAAATTACTTTCACTCTGTGAACAATACACATTACTTCAAGGTATAAAAGTTGACAAGTGCATGCAGCAGCAACATTAAATATTAAATAAATAAATAAAAATATTTGACTATAAGATATGGCAACCAAGGCATGATACAACAAATTAATGGTATTGCCAGTGTTTTTACAAGTTTTTCCCCGAACCACAGGCCCCACTGTCCCTTTCTGCAGTGCTGAGAGTGTCCATAATAGCAATTCTTTTTTTTTAATTCCTTTTTTTTTAGTTTTCAAGATTCACTCATAAGATTCTAAGTTCCAACTTTTTTATCCATCCTTCCCCACTCCAAGACAGACCCAAATGGCTTGAGATGAGAAAGTGAGGCTGTTGACTTTGCATGGCCCTCCCTCATTTAAATCCAATTCAATTGTATGTCATGGTATTACCTATGTGATGTCATGGTCCTCTTTGAGAATGAAAGACAAACAACCCATATATACAGTACTATATAATTATAACTACAAAACAGTCTTAACAAAAATAAAATCATACATAAAGAGAGAAATACTAATTGTTTATTGTTAGGCTTGGCCAATATAATAAAAAATCACACTACTACATAAGCGACTTTAATTACTGTCACATCGATCAAGGATTGAATAAATAAAGAATAAAGGTAGTAAGTTAGAGTTAGAAAAAATAACAATGAAATTTATCTGAAGGAACAAAAAGAAAAGTATCCCAAATAAAATAGGGAAAAAAATGGTGCAAGTAGGAGCTAGCAACACTAGATATTAAACACAATTATAAAATGATATTCATCCAAATAAGTTTGTACAAGTTAAATACAGAGGTTGAGAAGCTGAAAAGATGATGTACACAACATGCAGAGGCAAACATTGCCGTGTAGTGCTTGATAAAAAAAACAGCATGGATATCAGGGTAAGGACTCCTGCTGTTGTTCAGTCATTCAGTCATGTCTGACTATGTGACTTCATGGACATTTTCATGGAGTTTTCTTAGCAAAGATAATGGAGTGGGTTGTCCTTTCCTTCTCCAATTGCTCCCTGTGTTATAGAAAAAGAATGGAGGAAATGGGGTAAAGTGACTTGCCCAAGGTCACATAGTTACTATTTAATTTCAGATTTGAATTCAAATCTTCTGGGAAAAAAAAATGAAAAACTATGTGGCCAAAATTAATTATAGACCTACCTTCCATTCCACATAACAACTCAAGGTCCAAATTCATACATAACTTGGACATAAATGAATTAATTGTAAACAAGTAAAGGAACAAAGAAGAAAGAATTCATGACAAGAGTAATGATAGAGAAAATAACTGAAGGTAAAATGGGCTATGATGATAATTTAAAGTAAAAAAAAGATTTTATGAAAATTAAACTGTCATTTAAAATTAGAAGGGAAATATGCAAATGGGATTCCAAGCCTTTGAACAAAGTAAATCTTGTATAGTTCTAGTATTCAAGACTTAGATACATATATATGTGTATATACATGCATATATACATACATGCATGCACAGTCATACAGACACACACACACATATACATATATATGTATGTATGTGTGTATAGACACATACATATATGCATATGTGCCTGATTGAAATGTACATCTTCAAAATCATTACCCAATAGATAAATAGTTCATGGATAGGTAAAAAATATTTTAAAATACATTTTTTTTTATTTATTTCACTAAATATTTCCCAATTACACGTAAAATGCATAATCATTTTTTAATTTGTGTTCCAAATTCTGTCCCTCCCATGCTTTCATGCCTGCTCTTTCCTCGAGAAGGCATACAATTTGATATCAGGTATACATGTGAAGTCATGTACATGTGAAAGCATTTCCATATTAGCAATGTTGCAAAAGAAAACAAAGACAAAAATGCAAAAGGAAGTTTAAAATAAAATGATGCTTCAATCTGCCTTCAGAGTCTATCAGCGCTCTCTCATTCTGGAGGTAGATAGCATTTTTCATCATGGCTCCTATGGAGCTAGCTCAGGTCATTGCCTTGATCAGAGCAGCTAAGTCATTTACAATTGATTTCCTTATAATACTGTTGTTACTGTGTAAAATGTCCTCCTGGTTCTGCTTACTTTACTTTGTACCAGTTCATGCATACATATGTTTCTTTTCTGAAACCCAACCTGTTCATCATTTCCTATAGCGCAACAGTATTCCATCATAATCTTCTACTACAATTTGTTTGTTACTGCTTTCCTGATTCTGTGAGCTTTCTTTGCTGTTCTCATTTCCCTCACAGTGAACGAGTTTCTCTCTTGTCTTTCACAATTAAGTGTAAATAGTTCAATAAGCACACTACAAATCTCCTTCATCTTTTAGGGAGTATACTAGTCACATGTTCAGAGTCTACAAAGAAAAAAAAGAAAAAAGGAAGAAGGCAGGTCTGGTACAAAATAATGGGTTCCAAATTGCATTTTTATCTTATATTTTATCCAAGACTGCCTTCAAGAGGATCATTGTTCTCTAATTATTTCTTTAGTGATTGACTAAATATTTCCTTCCTTCGGTTCAATATTACAGACTTATGGGAAAAATTCCATAGTTTTAAAATATTTAGCATATACTTTTACTAGTAAACTTATTTCCTCAACTGCCTCTCCTGGTGCTAGTCTGAAAAAAGACATCTTTCAAACTGCCATATTGTTCAACAACAACAAAGCCCTCCAAAATCATTTTTCTTTCCCCTTCCCTGACATGTTACTAGAAAATGTTATCCTTCACTGAGACCTCCTTTGTGACATTGTAATAAGTAAAACTACTAAAGAGAAGGTGGGATATAGTAGATAGAGAATAAATTAAGATGACCCAGTTTCAAATTCTGCTTATGATACATATTAACTTTGAGACCCTTGACAAGTCAATTAATGTTTCATATTATATTTGGTAGTCCTCTGCTAAAATAAGTTACAGAGTGGGTTTCGAACAGCAAAGGTAAATGAGTCTCTCATCTTATAGACAAAACAAAACAAAACACAACAGCAATAATAACAATCCACAAACTCAGTCAAGAATATAATGGTGAATCATTCTATCAAGTCTCATGGAGCAAAAGCCCATTGCCCAGGCCAACATAATTTGTAAATATCACAACTGGGACGTGAGCCTGGGCTTTCCTGACTCTAAATCCAGAATTTTAGCCCTTATATCATGCTCTCTTTCTGCTTTGGCTAAAATGTACACATGTCTGCAGATGAGTACCTAATCAGGGTATTCTGAGGCCAGATGATGCACATTTTCCTCTTTGCATTCTTTTCACAGTAGCTGTAATCTTCTGAGTTTAATTAAAGACTATTTTTGGATATTTCAATCTCTGCTCTACCTTGTAGATATCATGATTTCCCCTCCAGGGAACTGTGGTAATTTCGGGGTTTGAACCTATATAATCGACTGGTTGACATCTCTTTCCTTACCTAACTTAGGAATTGTCATCATCCTCTCCCTCTCTCTGCCTATGCCATAGGCAATCAATACAGATTTTGAAATCAAAAGATTCTGTATGTGGTTAATGATTAAAAATTCCGTGGAAGAGTGCTATATGACTATAGCCATCTTCATCTATTTTTCACTCTTTTCCCTAAGTGAAGGTTGTTAGTGACAGGCAGTATTTTATTGGATTTGTATAGTGAAAACATATTCATCTATTCCCCAGTGCTTAATTGTGAATTCTTCCTTCACTACTAGAAATCCCAGAAACCAGTAGCTTCATTTTGCTCTCTAGTCTTCACCAGAGAATTCAGAACAGCCTTTCTAGGCAGTATTTCTTTGAATGAGTATCTCAAAAATCACCGACCTACATCTAATAAGGGCAGCTAGGTGGCACAGTGGATAGAGTGTTGGCCCTGGAATCCAGGAAACTCATCTTTATGAGTTGAAATCTGGCCTTGGACATTTATTAGCTGTATAACCCTGGGCAAATCACTTAACCTGGTTTGCCTCAGTTCCTCAAATGTAAAAAAGAGCTCAAAAGGGAAATGGCAAAACACTCTAGCATCTCTGTCAAGAAAATCCTAAATCCAATCACAAAGTCTTAGACACAACTGAAATGACTGAACAATAAAACATCTAATAAATAGGTAGAGTATAGGTATGTCTATGACTGGAACTGATATTGGTATAATAATCACATCTTAACTTTAGCCTCAAACAAATAAAAATAGCCTTTCATGAATGGATATAGAAATGTATAAATCAAATAAGAGTTGTAGGGGAGAGAATAAGCATTTTACACAGCACCTACTGTATTCCAGGCACTTCACTAAGCACTTTACAAATATTCCATTTAATCCTCATAACAATCTTAGGTGATGGGAGTTTTTATTGCTCCTATTTTAATGTTGAGGAAACTGAGGCCCAGGAGTCAAGGGACATGCACAGGGTAGGAAAGATAGTAAATATCTGAGGCCAGATTTGAACTTTGTTCTTCCTAACTCTAATTTCAGCTGTCCATTCACTGCTCCACCCACTACGTCATTCCTTAAATCCCATTGCTAAGCATGGTTGATAGTGTAAAGAAGGTAAAAGGACGGGACCTATGTTCAGGACATTTGGGTTGATGTCCTGGTTCTATCCCTTAATAGGAATGCGACCCTGAAAAAAATCATTATCTTCACTGCGGTTCAGTTTCCTTAAATGTATGCAAACTCCGACATGCATTTGTAAAAAGTAGATTCCACAAACTATAGATCAATCAGGTTGCTGCTCATCACAGGGAAATTCTGAAATTAAAAAAAAATGACTTGTTAACCATGAGCAAAAGGTGAGGTGAATATTAGGAAGTAGAATAGTCAAGAAGAAATTGTGATGGATTAGCCTCATTAATTTTATTTACACAATTGCTAAACTTGTGAATTGAGGGAATATTAAAGACACAATGCTTAAATTACAGCAAAGTATTTGACAGTCTCTCTTTTTATACTTGTGAATAAGATGGAATATTAGACATAAATTATGGTGAATTCACAGGTACTTGAAGGAATATATTCCAAGAGTATTGATGGATCCATTTCAAGCTCAGTTATTTTCCCATGATGTGATAAAGGACTTTATTTGTTGTTATCTCATTTATCATTTAAAAAAAATCAATAACATTTAAAGCATAAATCATGTTTATGAAAGTTGAAGGTGATACAAACTGGGGCAGGATAATATGTTAACTTCAATAATAATATTGAAAAATATTTTTAAAGGCTAAAATAATTGACATTTTTTTTAGTGAAACTTCATAGAAAATAATACATATTTCTACATTTAGGTTAAAAGTTAAAACCTATACTTTCATCTAATTGGGAGGTGGGAACGATGACAGTTTAGATAGGAAAATGCCTCATTTGAGTTGCATGGAAACTGAATATGTAAACAATGTAAAGCAGGTAACATAACCCCAAAAAAATAAAGTCATAGTTTGTTTTGAAATAAATATACTGTCCAGAAAGAATGCATTCCCTTCTGGCCTCTGCCCTTGAATCTCTGGTGTTCTTTCTCTATAATTCTCAATGTAGAAGGTCATTTTCTCACTATGGCCTCCTCCTCTGATTTGTAGGTTCTTCTTGATGCCTTCATTTTGAGGAAAGTGTCAGGTCTAGCCAGGTTCATTCATTCATTCTTTGGCAGGCTTCAGTCCTAACTCTCTGGACTTTCTCAACTATACTCCCTCCTTCTCCATGCTGTTCTTCCTCCTTTTACATATCATTTCTCCCCATTTGAACAAAAGATCTTAAAGAGCAAAATTTGCCTTTTTTATCTTATTTGTGTTCTCCACACTCAGTATATTAGGAACAAGACACACATTAGATGTTACAAATGATTTTGCCCTGATAATTCCACTGGGCTGTTCAGTGGACTTCAAATACAATGTTCAAATTTGGGCACCATATTTGTTAGGAAACTGAAAAGTTGGATTTTGTACAGAAAACAGAAGTGCTTAGAATAAAGAAGCAATTCAACATCTTGCAAAATGCTGATTGTTTTCAGAAAATGGGGAGATGGTGGGACACATCAGAAATTTTCAAACACATATAATTACCGACATGGAAATATGACTATTTTATTGGAACACTACTTCATTGTTGGTAGAGTTCTGAACTGATCCAACCGTTTCGGAAAAAAAAAATTTGGAACTATGCCCAAAGGGCTATAAAAATATGTATACTCTTTGACTTAGCAGTAGCACTTCTAGGTCTGTATCCCAAAGAGATCATAAAAATGGGAAAGGGAACCACACATCCAAAAATATTTATAGCAACTCTTTCTGTGGTGGTAAAGAATTGGAAATTGAGGGGATGGCCATCAACTGGGAAATGGCTGAATAGGTTGTGCTATGTCAATGTAATGGAATAATATTATGGTATAAGAAATGATGAACAGGCAGACTTCAGAAAAACCTAGAAAAGACTTGTATGGACTGATGCTGAGTGAAGTGAGCAGAAGCAGGAGAACATTGCTCATAGTAACAGCCACAGAGTGTTATGACTAATGTTAATAGACTTAGCTCTTCTCAGCAACGCAAGGATCTCATGTTGAAAAATGCTATCGACATCCAGAGAAAGAACTGTGGAGTCTGAATGCAGATCAAAGCATACTACTTGCTTTTTTTTTCTTCTGTTTTGTTTCATTTCTGCTTACTTCTGGTTCCCCTTATTGGTTCTAATTCTTCTTTATAACAGGACTAATGTGAAAATATATTTAATAAGAATGTGTATGTAGAGCCTATATCAGATTGCATGCCATCTTGAGGAGGGAGGGAAGATGGAGGGAGATAAAATGTAAAACCCAAAAGCTTATGGAAGTGATTGTTGAAAATAAAAATAAATTAATTAATTAAAGGAAGAAATATGACTATTTTAGTTGGATGTAATTTCACCAGTGAAAATCAAGATTGATAATGGAGTTATGATAAAAAAAATATTTCAACTTCATAGAAAGAACTCAAAAAAAAAACTAGTGCTGGAAAATGGAATGGGCTTCTTTGGTGTGGAGTGAGTTTTCAATTGCTAGGATTACTCAAGACAAAGTGAAGAATTATTTGATAAGGATAGTGTATTCAGTATTCATTAACTATTCAGATATTCCTAAGACAGATTCCCTTTCCAGAAATTTGTAATACCCCAAAGTTATTTCTAGTTTTAATATGACTTTAGAACTTTATAATTTCAAAGGACTTTAAAATCCAAGCCCTCATGTTACAGATGGGAATAATAAGCCCAACTACTTCAAGTGGCTTCACTAAAGTATTAGTGGAACTAGGTGCTAGTCTTGTGATTCCCATTTGCATATTCTTTGCACTATACAATGGTGATTTACGTGAAGTTATTGTCTGGCTCCAAATTGATGGCTAGAAATAGGCAGCAGTAGTAACAAATGAGAACTGGGAGGATCTATAGTATGCTCTATGATGTATGTTCCAAGAAAACAAAATATATTGGCAATTCCTGTCTGATAGATATCCACTATCGCAGAAAATTTCTGCTTCAGGAGGTCGCTAACTCATCATTGAATTAGTGGTGCTATGATTTCATAAAGCATGGGATGTTGTTTCTTCTATGGAAGGTTTGGAGCAATTTCCAAGTTAAGTACCATTATGTGGTATTCATTTGTTCTGTATTTTTTCTCCTACACTTTGTGCATTTTCATGGTATATTTAATTTCAATCTCCAGGCAAGGTTTTCTGCTCATCCTTTATCATATTTCCAATTTGATGGTTTTGAGATTACCCTAAGAATCATTTTGACTCTTTTATGATATTTATGTATTTGGAAAGAAACAAAAATATTTTATAACCTTCGAATACTTGTCTAAGAAATGTCTTAGGTTTGTTTCAATTTCCTGTAGATTGAAGATGTTGAAATGTTATTCAATAATTCCTTTCCCAATCCATATTTGGAACAATGGCTTAATAATTGTGGATTTTTCTGTTTTGTTTGAAAAAAATCCTAGTTATTAAAATTGGGGGTTTTTTTTTGCTCAATTTCATTGGAGGGCTCTTTATCTCCCATAAATTTTAAACATAAAAACAAACCCAGACACAGGCCAACTTACTGAACAGCAGCTTCCCCCTTCATTCTAAGAAATCATTAATAGGATCCAGCAGCATGATGCCCACTCCCCATTGCAATCTGTACTGTGGAAAGCCATTCTCCCATCCTCCTCTTAATATTGTATCTTTCTTAGCAGTTCTTCCCCTTCTTCCCCAGGGTTCTTTGATCATATATAAATTCTATCTAGACCTACAGAATTCAGAGCCAAGCTAGAAACTGGATTTGGGAAAGAGATAATAATTGGATGGGACTGGGTGGGAGTCTCAAGAAGCAGCAGAAACAGGGGAACTTCATGGGTCTCATTCCTACCTGCTCCTTGGTGTCTCCACACAAACATCACCCCATCCATCAAATCTATCCAAGATACAGTAAAGTGAGGCATGGTCTCTCCTATATTCTTCTACTTTCTCTTCCAGAGTTATCTGAGTCTAGTGGCAAAACATAAATCAGGACAACTGCACATGGCACTGAATGCAATGGGAAATCTTGGCCCTTTTTTATGACTCTATTTATTTTGAGTTTTCAACATTCACTTCCACTAGATTTTGAATTCCAAATTTTCTCCACATCTCATCCCTCCCCCCACCTCAAGAAGACATACATTCTGACCACTCCTTCTCCCTAATCTACCCTCCCTTCTATCTCCCCCCACCTTCTCTTATCCCCTTCCTCCTTCTATTTTCCTATAGGACAGGATAGATTTCTATATCCCATTGTCTGTATATCTTATTTCCCAGTTGCATGTGAAAAAAAATATTTAGCATTTGTTTTTAAAATTCTGGGCTCTAAATTTTCTTCCTTCCTCCCTCCCCACCCACCCTCATTGAGATGGCAAGCAACTTGATACAGGTTATATATACGAAGTCATGCAAAACACTTCCATAGTAGTCTTGTTGTAAAAAACTAATTATATTTCCCTTCATCCTATATCACCCCCAATTTGTTCTATTCTCTCTTTTGACCCTGTCCCTTCTCAGAAGTTTTTGCTTCTAATTACCCCTCCCCGAATCTGCCCTCCCTTGTATCACCCCCCCTCTTATTCCCTTACCTCCTATTTTCCTGTAGGGTAAGACAGATTTCCATACCCAACTGAATGTGTATGTCATTCCATCTTTAAGTCAAATCTGATGAGAATAAGATTCACTCATTCCATCTCACCTCCCCCTCTTCTCTTCCATTGTAAAAGCCTTTTCTTGTCTGTTTTATGGGAGATAATTTACCCCATTTTACCTCTCCCTTTCTCCTTCTCCCAGTATGACTCTCTCATCCCTTAGTTTTATTCTCCAGACACCACCCATTTACCTTCAACTCACCCTGTGCCCTCTATCTATCTATCTATCTATCTATCTATCTATCTATCTATCCATGTAATTTTTCCCCCCCAACTACCCTACTACTGACAAAGGTCACATGAATCACATATCTTTCCATGCAGGAATGTAAACATTTTAACCTTAAAAAGTCCCTTATGATTTTTCTTTCCTATTTACCTCTTCATGCTTCCCTTGAGTCTTGTATTTGAAAGTCCAACTTTCTATTCAGCTATGATCTTTTCAGCAAGAATGCTTGAAAGTCCTTTATTTCACTGAATATCCATTTTCCCCCTGAAAGATCATACTCAGTTTTGCTGGGTAGGTGATTCTTGGTTGAAATCGTATCTCCTTTGACCTCTGGAGTATCATGGTTCAAGCCCTCTGGTTCCTTAACATAGAAGCTCCTAATTATTGTGTTATCTTGATTTTGTTTCCACAATACTTGAATTGTTTCTTTCTGGCTGCTTGCAACATTTTCCTTTTGACCTGGAAACTCTGGAATTTGGCTGAAATATTGCTAGCAGTTTTCCTTTGGTCATCTTTATCAGGAGGTGATCAGTGGATTCTTTCCATTTCTATTTTAACCTCTGTTTCTAGAATTTCAGGGCAGTTTTCCTTGATAATTTCTTGAAAGATGAAGTCTAGGCTTTATTTTTCATCATGACTTTCAGATAGTCCAATAACTTTTAAATCATCTCTCCTGGATCTATTTTCCAGGTCAGTTGTTTCCAACGAGATATTTCACATTATCTTCCTTCTTTTTTTCATTCTTTTGGTTTTGTTTTATATTGTCTTTATTTTTCATAAAATCACCAGTTTCTCTGTGTTCCATTTTATTTTTTTAATGAGGCAATGGATTTAAGTGACTTGCCCAGTGTCACACAAATAGTGAGTGTTATGTGTCTGAGGCTGGATTTGAACTCAAGTCCTCCTGACTCCAAGGCCTGAGCTCTATCTACTGTAACACCTAGCTGCCCCTCCATTCTAATTTTTAAGGAAGTACTTTCTTCAGTGAGCTTTTGGACTTCCTTTTCCATTTGGCTGATTACACTTTTGAAGGCATGCTTCTCCTCATTGGCTCTTTGGATCTCTTTTGCCATTTGGGTTAGGCTATTTTTTAAGGTGTTATTTTCTTCAGTGTGTTTTGGGTCTCCTTTAGCTAGCTGTTGACTTGTTTTTCATGATTTCCTTGCATCTTTCTCATTTCTCTTCCCAGTTTTTCCTCTCCTTCCCTTACTTGCTTCTCAAAATCCCTTTTGAGCTCTTCCATGGCCTGGGACTGATTCATATTTTTCTTGGAGGCTTTGGATGTTTTAGGAACCTTGAACTTTGTTGTCTTCTTCTGGTTGTATGTTTTGATCTTCTTTGTCACTAAACTGACATTTTTTGTGCAGTTTGCTCATTTTTCCAACCAATTACCTGAATTTTAAACTCTTTGTTAAGGTAGGGGTCTGTTTCCATGTGGAGAATGTACTGTTCCAAGCTTTCGGGTTTTGTGCAGCTGTTTTCAGAGATACTTGTAGGGACCTGTAAATTTCCATTTCTTCTAAGGTGGTATGTTCAAGTGCACATTGTTTACTACTTTCCTGGCCTGTGCTCTGGTCTATGAGTGACCACAAGCCCTCTTTTCTGGCTTGGAACTGTGAGAAGGATTTTCTCTACACTACCATTACAAGCTCTACCACACCAGCACTCCTCTTTTCCCCTGGACCTCCACCCAGAACTGTGACCCAGATCCAAGCATGGGCAAAGCAAGAGAATCCTACTCAGCACCAGTAAAGAGATCCCAACAATCCCCCTCTAATCAACTACTTGATTCTCTCTCAGTCTGTGGGACTGAAGCTCTGGAAGCAGCCGCAATCCCAGGGCCATGCCGGTACTGGACTGGGACCTAGCATCTCTCTCACCCTGTTTGGAAAGACTTTTCCTACTGATCTTCTAAGTTGTCTTTAGCATTTGCGGTTTGAAAAGTGTGGAAACTGCTACAGCTGCCCATGATTCAGTTCCCTAAGGCCTGATTCAGGTTTGCTGAGGCCTGGTCTTTGCCTGCACCCACAAGCAGAAATGTGCTCCTTTCCAATTCCGGTGCAATAGACTTTTCCAATCAACCATCCAGGTTGTCTTGGGCTGGAAATTTGTTTCACTCTGTGTTTTTGTGGGTTCTGTTGCTCTAGAATTCTTTTAGAGCCATTTTTACAGGTATTTGGATGGGTTTGTGGGAGAACTCAAGCGAGTCACTACTTTTTTCTCTGACATCTTGTCTCTGTCCCTGAGATCTTGGCCTTTTCAGTTGAGGTCTTTATAACAGGTCTTTTTGACTGAGGCAATGCCTATTCAGTGATTACATATTTTTATTAAAATTATATCATTTTTCATACAAAAGTATACTCAATCTAAACATGAAATTAGTGTTTTCGGATAATATAAACTAGCTTGTTGCTATTTAACATAGTGAACCATGAAATAGTGATATTAAAAAATATCATTAATTGGGGGAAGGGAGAAAGGTGAAGAAATCAATGACTCACAGCGACTTATTTCAGAGATGCTCAGAGGACCAAAGCCTCTGCAGCTATAATTCAGAGGAAAAAAAGGTGTAATGACTAATCTGTAATCACTCTACCATATAACTTTGAAACTTAACCTCTATCTTCTGTCCAGTTTCCTGATCCTCCAGCCCCATTGACCTGATTAGCCAGAACTGCATTGGAGTGTGGGAAAAGCTGATCAATATGGACTCAAAAGAACATTTGGGAGTACTAACCAGAGCAACCACCCAGGATTTTTTTGGGGAGGTTTGGGGCACATTCCACTGTATAATAGTTTTCCAGGGCAACGGCTACATTTTTTAAAAACACAAACAACTATATATTTGGCAGTGCATATGATTACAGAAACAAAATAAGTCCAGGATTTTCAGTACTCAAAGACAATGACTATTAGTTTCCACACAGTTAATTTAAAATCTAGAGGGAGTGGATAAAAAGGAAAATGTGATTACAGCAGATTGACACATGGTTTCTTAATGGCGGAGAGAATTAGGAGACACTGAGGGGAGAGGGAGAGGGATAGTGTTTTTGACAATCCTCAAGTTGAGTGACAGTTGAAATGAGGAATAATCTTGTGACTTTTCCAAAATGAAGTGACTTCCAAAAAGTTGAAACTTAACTGCACAAAATGTGTAATAAGGGCAAAAGAGTCATTAATGCTACTTTAATGAAATATATCCCCTTCTTTTGATCTTGTGGTTGAAAAGATAGAGTATAAAAGGTTTTCTTTTTGTTAATTAAATTTTAAAATGCTTCCCCCTCTTAACAGATCCTTTATCTCCTCTCTCTGAGAAGTAATGCTAAATAATGTATTCAGCTGCTCCTTAGCCCCATATCATTTGGAATACTCCAGCTGCCTGGTTTCTATTTGCTAGGTCTCTTACTCTTCCTCAACAAAGGCGCAGGACTCAAGAGCAAAAACAAATAAAACAAACAAAAAAGAATAGTTAACATGATATTTTCTTTGAAATGAACAAGCAAGAAACCCATGCAGATTTTTTTTTCTGAACCTGGTCACTGCTACCCAAGATAACGTTTCCCCCTCTTTGTTTGTATCTCTGTGGCTTTGCTAATTCACTAGACTCTAGTTAGTAGAAATGAAAAAAAGAATAGAGATAAAAAAAATATCTTATGCCCTGTCCATGGTATTATTTGATGGAATGAATTTAGGGAGAAACTAGGCTGGGCCAGTTAGTAGGGTAGACAAGGGTAGAATTTAGGACAAAGTTTAAGTTCTTGGGGATAGGAGCATCACGTTTCCAGAAACAACAGTACAGGAGATGAACTGAACAAGCATCTCAGATTTTTTGGTAGAAATTCTCCTAGACTGAAGATGATTTCTGTTGAGAGTGGAGCAAGTGAGAGATAAGCAGAGGTCTGGGTCCCAGTTTGATACAGCCAAGTTTTCCACTGGAGGAAAATGTCTGGCAAGATAGGAAAATCCCATAAGGTGGTTGCCCTGAAGGTAAAAAGGACACCAAACAACACAATTAACTACAGTAAAAACAGAGGAAGAGGAACAATTGTGCTTTACTAAATTCTGATGACCCTTTCAGGAAAGACTATTTAGGGCTAATAGATACCAAAGGGAAATCTTCCTGTCATCAAGGAGACAGCAGATCCTTTGCCTGGTACTTGAGATGAGCAACGTTTTATAAGGTCACCTCCAGAAGCAGTTGGAATAACTAACTTCTTCTTCATAATGCTTTGGGGATATGGGTGATAGTGTGTTCAATAGTTCACTGATTAAGCTTCCAGCCTGAGCCCTGGCCTGTAGGGTGAATGTGCAGCCAGGACACAGGAGGGGCTGTGGCTTCTCATTGACCAAACATTGGAATGTTGGATTCTCATTCTGAATTCCAGTGCCAGGCAAGTTAACCCCTATTGGGGGTGCAGAGGAACAGAGTACTAAGAGGCACACATATTAACAGCAGTTTGGGCAGGGGCCAGAGTGGACCCTAATGCCATTAGGCTGGAAAATAAACCCTGCGGCATTGCTAGATTAGAAAGTGTGCCAATACCTCAGGAAATAGTGTAAACATTGGGGTCTTTGTCATGCATCCTGAGCAAAATTGGGTGAAGGCTCCACCAAGTGTATGAACCAGTGGATTGCTGCACTTCTTTTGCCATTTGGCCCATTCTGTTTTTTAATCTGATATTCTCTGCAGTAGTTTTTTGTTTGTTTTTTTGTTTGTTTTACTTTTTGCCTTTTTAAACAAGTCATTAATTTTTTAGTCATGATTTTCTTGCATAACTCTAATTTCTTCTCCAATTTTTTTTTTCTATATCCCTCTCATTTTATTTTTAAATTCTTTTGGAGTTCTTTCAGAATTTTTTTGGGGGGCCAGAGTCCAATTCACATTTTTCTTTGAGGCTTTTGATTCTGTAGCAATTTTGACTTTGTTGTCCTCTTTTGAATGTGTTTTCATCTTCTTTGTCACAATAATAACTTTCTATAGTCAGATTATTTTTTTTTTTTGCCCTTTGCTCATTTTTTAGCCTATTTCTTGATTTTTACCTCTTTGCTAAAGTTTGACTCTGCTTCTAGGGTGGACGGTGCACTGTCCAAAGAATCAGGGATTTTGTGCAGCTGCTTTCAGAGATACTTGTAGGGACCTGTAAGTTTTCAGTTCTACCAAGGTGTCATGAACTAAGGAGAGGCATGTTCACTACTCTCCTGGCCTGTGCTCTGGTTTGTTAGTGACCATATGAACTCTTTTCTGCCTTGGAACTGTGAACAGGGTCCCTTCTTTTTGGGAGTTGAAAGCTTTGGTAGGCTATGTTCCTCCTCACCTTGGGACTGCGACCCAGATTGACATGTGAGCAATGCAACAGAGTCCTGCCCCTCAGTGCCAACAAAGAGGCCCCTGTAATCTCCTTCTGACCATTTGTCTAATACTCCTACCATCTGTAGGCTAAGGATTCCTAAAGCCACTGCTGCTAATTCAGTTTCCTTCAAGGACTGGTGCTGTGGGTATTGCCAATGCTAGATGGTGTTCCATTCTCACTCCAGTGAAATAGCTCTTTCCTGCCAATGTTCTATGTTGTTTTGGGCTGGAAAATTGTTTCATGCCATCATTTTGTAGATTTAACCACTCCAGAATTCATTTTGAAACATTATTTTAAAGATGTTTGGAGGGGAAATTTGAAGAGCTCGAGTGAGTCCCTACCTTTTTGTTTTATGCCATCTTGCTCCACCCTCATTTTCAGTAACAACTCTGGCATTTCTCAGCTGAGTAACTTTGAGCAAATCACTTAAATGCTCAATCCTGTCAGCATGGCTTTGCAACTAGGGATTGTTTTTTAATTGTTACAGAGAGGTTTTTTTTTTTAAATCCAGCTATTCTCTAATCCAATGAAATCAAATGTCCAGTGCTTATTCTTACAAAAAAAAAAAAAGAATCTTATCTCCCTTATCTAATACCCGTTTATTAATTATTACCTTAACCACAGTCATGGAATATAAAATCTATTTTTGAATAAATTTTTAGGTGTAGGTTTTTATATTTAGATTCTTTTGAAACTTGGCTATTTGTCTTCATATAGAGTGTAAAATATTGGCATACATCTATCTTCTTCCTAATATTTTTCCATTATTTGCTTTGACATTCTTGACTTTTTGTTTTTCCATATGAGTTTTATTATTGTGCCTAATTAAAATGTCCCATAATAAATTGATTGGTGTAACATCAAAATTTTAGATTAAAGAGTAACGCCATTTTTATATTATCTAAGCAAAGAAAATTGAATCACTCTTTAATTATGCTGGTCTACATTTCTGTAAACCCTGTTTTGTAGGTCTTGTTCTAATGAATAATATGATAGACAAATAGCTAATTGCCTAGAAGATACATCCATTTAAACTGAATGTAATCTAGGAGGCCAGGATGAGAAATAAAAACAAAAGTGAGAAATGTAGCATCCTTAATTGTTATCTGTGGGACCTTAGAAAAGTCACTTCTTGTCTTTTTGCTCAGCATCCTCATATATAGTACAGGAAGGTTAGATTCAATATTCTCCAGAGCCCCTTCTTGCTTCTGCTTTAAATACAATTCTTTCTGACTCTCAGCTAGACATAAACTTCAATTTTAGTTAATTTTATCCATGTAAAACCACAGCACTGCATGAAGTTTTATGACATTTACACAGAGTTAAATGAGAATAACTGACGTAAGCGAAATATGAAAATACCTCTTAGAATATAAGGCTAGGCACATTGTTCAAGCCTGTTGAGAGGGAAAGCAATTTATTTTGTCCCTGTTTCATTTCAGCAGCTTGAGTATGAGTCACAAAACAATACAGATGAGACCATAAACAACTGACTGAAGACAACCCCCCAAAGTTCTAATCTTGAAGAAAAAAACCAAAGAAGATAAAGTGTTCTCCTAGTGTATGAATGTTACAGCTGAGGCATCATTCAGCTTCTTGGGAAAATATGTGAATCACAATTTGAAACTCTTGTTTAAAGCTCCCATTTTAGACTTTTCTTTGTGAACACTGCATACATATATGAAATCTATTATAATAGAAACTATTGATGACAATATGCACCAATATTCCCAATGGATCTGAGATCTAATCAATGTTGGTACATTCTTCAAGGATCCAAATTGTGTATTTTTTTTCCTATTCTATGTGACTCTGCAAGCTAGTACAATGACTATGAGCTTTCTTGGATTCTTCAGCTTAATGAGCTTGCTCTTCATCTCATTCATTGTTATCTTAGGGCTAAAAAGGAAAGTAAAGACAAGATAGGTGCTTCATATGAGCTAGAGCAGAGGTGGGGAACCTATGACCTCAAGGATACATGTGGTCTTCTAGGTCCTCAAGTGTGGCCCTTTGACTGAATCCAAACTTCACAGAATTAATGTGAGGCTACATGTGACCTCAAGGGCCCAGGTTTCCCACCCCTGAGCCAGATGTCCCCTAGGACACCCTATAAGAGGAGTATGTAGGTATGAGAGAAAGAGAACATTGTTGTTTTTCACACCTTGAAATTTAGCCTGGTCCATCTGTCCTCATATGACACATGGAAGGTTAATTTGTTGGAAACATCACAACTTTATTTTAATGTTATCCCTAGAAGAATAGAAAACAACACAAATTCATGTAAAATTTTATTATTTAGCAATGTCACTAGCAGTCATACTTGTTCATAACCTGGACCTTGCTGGTAAAGAGTTCTGCAGGGAGTACAAATTTTCTGTTTAATATTCTCTAACACATTTATTTTTTTTTACTGAACCATTTCAAAGCAAAAATCACAGAGTTTCAAAAACTTAGAGCTAGAATCCTTAGTAGTCAACTAGTCCAGTATATACATAAAATAAAAATATTTTAACATTTTACCCAACACCTGGTCATTCTGCTGGAAGACCTCCAGAGAGAGGGAATCTTTTACTTCCTAAGAGAGTCTATTTCATTTTTTGAAAGCTATAAATGGAAGGAAGTTTTTTTTTTCCTATGTAAGCATTTCCCCTCTGCAACCTTCCCGCAGTCATTCCAGTTCTGACTTTCTCATATAAACATATGTCTAATTCATTTTTTATTCTTGACTTTTCAAGTATTTTAAGAGAGCTAGTTTGGGCACTGCTGAGCCTTTTCCAGTCAAAAAGTCAGTCAGCATTTATTGTTTGTCTACTATACTCCAGGTCCAAGGGTTTTTGATCAATCCTCATATGCTATGGACTAAGGATCTTTACTTTCCTTATTAATATTCTCTATATAAAATCCAGCTAATCTTTTCCTTCTGAAAATGTGATGCCCCAAAATGAACACATTATTCCAAATGAAACCAGGTTAGGGCACAGAATATTAAAAGTCTACCATTCCACCTTGTGGAGAAGAGCTGAAAATGCCATTGTCTCATCTTGCTTCTTTTCACATAATATTCAATTAGTATAAGCCTTTTAATTTAATGTTCATCATACATGGCACTGTATTTCCTGTCTCTCCACTTTTGCACCTAAAATTTATTTTTCCCCACATAAAAGTTTCTTTCCTTACAATACATCTCAGAATTGTTGGTTGCTCATCTCAAACTTACTTCAAACTCAACTTCCAGATGAGGCTTTTTTTCCCCCTAATCCTCCAAGGTGTTAATGTTGAAATTATCTCATATTTACTTTTCATATATCCAATAGGAACTTAAATTTGTAAATGTTGGCTCCCTGATAGAATATCTCCTTGTGGAAAAGGCTCTTTCCATTTTATCTTTCTTTTCCAAGCACATCTGGCATCTTGCCAAGAGATTGGGATTTTGATTGGGAAAAAATCTGGATTCAGATTATTACCCTGATACATACTGGATGTGTCATCTGCACAAATCACTTCATTGTCGAGTGGACAGGGACCTAAATCTGTAAGTTGCTATAAAACAATGTTCAAGCTTTTACTTGGTTTCAGACACAGTACTAAGCATTGGTGATACAAAGAAAAGCAAATATAAAAATGGTCCCTGCCCTCAGGATATTTATAGTATAAAAGGGGAAGAGATATATTTATGTAAGTAAATTTATATATATATATATACATATATATATACATATATATATATATATATACACATACAAGTTATAGATATAGATATTTTATAGTAGTCCAGTCATCTAACTCACATCTGATTCTTTGTAACCCCTTTTGGGTTCTCTTGACAAAGGTAATGGAGTGGTTTGTCATTTCTTTCTCTAGCTCATTTTTACAAATGAGGAAACTGAGGCAAACAGGATTAAGTGCCTTGTCTTGTATCACACAGCTATTAAGTGCCTGGGAATAGATTGGAACTCAGTTCTTCCTGGCTCCAGGCCTTGTGCAATATCCACTGTGCCATCTATCTGCCATATATGTGTGTGTCTACATATGTGTGTGCATATATATATACAGACATAGATAGATATAGACACAGATAGGTAGATAGATAGATAGATAGATAGATAGATAGATAGATAGATAGATAGTAATTTTGGAGGAAAGGCCATAGCAGTTAGGGAGAAATTAGGAAAGAAAGACTTAGGTGGAAGGAGGAATTTGAGCTGAAAGACAATTCCATACCTTCATTTGTAGAGAAAACACAGTAGGAGGGTAGGCCCTGCATTGATTAAAAAACAAACCAAAAAACCTCGACTTTTTTTTTTCAGTGATGACATCCATAGAATCATGCAATTTATACCTGAAAGATTCCTTAAGGAATATGTACTTAAACTACCTGGCACATAGTAGGTGCTTGATAAATTTTATTGAGCAAATGACTGATTTTACAGATTAACAGATACTCCAAGATAAAAAAAATGATTTTTCCAAGGCTATAAATTTATTAAGTAGCAGTGAAAGTATTTGAACCCAGGTTAACCAATTTATGAACAAACACATATGTGTCATCTATAACAGGTATCATGTTTCATACTGGAGATACACAAAGAAATATAAGAAGCCCTTGCCTTCAAGTAGTTTACATTCTATCATTGGAGAGAAAATATGTACAAACTAGATGTACAAAATATACTTAAATAAACAAAGAAACAAATAAATAAATAAGCAAATAAATAAGTGAAATAAATAGATAGATAAATAGGTAAATAAATGAATGAATAAATGAATGATTAAATAAGTAAATAAATAGATAAATGCATAAATGAATGAATGAATGAATAAATAGATAGATAGACAGACAGACAGAGAGACAGACAGACAGACAGACAGATAGATAGATAGATAGATAGATAGATAGATAGACAGATAGATAGATAGATAGATAGATAGACAGATAGATAAATAGATAAACTTAGATTTGGGTGGAATAAGATCCCTTTCATGTTGGCCCTCTGTCTCCAAATCCATTTTTTTTTAAAATTTTAACAAACTCCTTGCATAACAAGTGGAATGCATATTAACTACTGTACTGAAATAGTAAGGGGATGAAAAAAAAATCATCACTAACAATTAAAGTAGGCCAGAAGGGGAGTGGGATGCCTTGGGAGATAGTGGGCTTTCTTCTATGAAGGTCTTCAAAACAACTACTTGGTGGATATGTTCTATCAAGAAGTATTTTTCAGGTCTGGGTCCTTCTGTCTCTGAGATGTTAAGATTCTCTAACCTGCATAGGAGAGTGAGCGTAAAAGTTTCACAACAATGAATTTGACTCTCTGACAGCCAATAGGCCAACAATGTCTATTGACAGAGGCTGTAAATTGGGGATTGTGAATTTTATCTGCTGTGAGTCAGTAACATGGTATATTCCACACTTTATTGCTTTAGTTTTCTTTTTTTTTTCTCTAGGGCAAGGTACTGCCAGGAGATTGTTGTAAATAAATCATTAGTAAAAATACTTTGATTTTCACATATAAACTTAGTAGGAGAGGGAATTTGAGGTTTGCTTCATCAGCCAGCTGTTTGAGTCAGGTACCCCAGGGTTTTCCATTTGAACTTAAGAGACATGAAATGCCATCTGTGGTCACTTGTTAGAAATTCAGAAGAGCACTAGTTCCAAAATCAAAAGCAAGCTCCCATTACAAGTGCCAAGGAAATTGAAACAAGAAAAAAAAATGTTTTCAGAAGTCTGGGGCCCATTTGCAGGTACAAATGGAGTATATTTTATTAATTTGTTGTTAAATTTTTAATACAAATTATGCATTTGCTATGTGTAGAGAGAGAACTGTGCTCAGGAAGACACAATTCAGAAAAAAATACAGCCCTTGCCTTCATGGGCCTTGTATAGGGGAGGGGGAGGGCATGGGAACAAGCATTTATTAAGTGACTGCTATGAGTCTGGAACTACTTCTATCTATTTACACATATTATTTAATTTGATTCCTAGCAACCTTGGGAATTATTATTATCCCGATCTTGTGGCTGAGTAAACTGAGGCAGACAGGATATATATATATATATATATATGTATATATGTATATATGTATGTATATATATATACATATATATATGTGTATATATGTATGTATATATACATATGTGTATATATATATATACACATATACACATATATATATATAAACAAATATGTGTAGGTCTATATATAATATATATATATATATATACACACAAATATGTGTAGGTCTATATATAATATATATGTATACGTATATGTGTGTGTGTATATATATGTATATATATATATATATATGTGCGTATATATATGTGTATGTATATATATATGTGTATGTATATATATATGTATTATATATATATGTATATATAAAACATGTGTGAGTGAGTATATGTGTTTCATTCCTTCATTCACTCATTCATTGCATCATGGGTTTAGAGTTACATAATACCTCAGAGGGCCATTAATCCAAATGCCTTTTTTCAGAAATCAGGAAACTGAGACACAGTGTGGTTAAATGGATTGCAGAAGATCCCACATGGATGTCTTTGCTGGAATGTGAACCTAGGCCCATTGATTTCATAAATGGAGATCTTTCCTCTTCCTCGCAATATCTCAAGCTTGAGCTATGTGATCTTGAGAAAATCACTGTCTTTAGCTAGTCCTCAGAGCTGACTAAGAATAATGGATAGTAGCCTAATTTTTAGATTTTGTGATAACATGGTGAAGAAATTATCTTTGGTTTCAAATTCCACTGCTGATGCTTACTTCCTATGTGACTTCAATAAAATAATTTACCATCCATAGACTTCAGATGGCTTATCCAGAAAGTGGTTGGAGGAGATGGATTTTGATTTCCTCTCTGTGGTCTGGGATCTCAGGGATGGGCCAAACAACAATACTCCCAGTAAATGGATGAAAGCTTGTGTAGCTTCTAAAATGTGCCTGGCACCTTCTTCATTTGTCCTTGGTCTCTTCACTGAAAACTGGAAACGACTCAATTCTAAGGAGAAACTTGTAGGGGAGACAATGAGAAATGGGATTGTAAAAAAATGAGAGGGCAGAATTGTGTAGTAGTAGAAATAGTAGGAGTGGGCAAAAGTATATAAAGTACTGGACCTGGTTACAGGAAAACTCATCTTCCTAAGTTGAAATCTCACCTCAGACACTTAATAGTTATATGACCCTTGGCAAGTCAATTCATGCTGTTTTCTCAGTTTCATTATCTATAAAATGAAATGGAAAAGGACATGGTAAAACACTCCAGTATGTTTGCCAAGAAAAACCCAAATGGGGTGGCAAAGAATCAGGTATGACTAAAATGACTTTAAAAAATTAGTAAGAGTAGTAGTAGGAATAATAGTAGGAGTGGTTGTAAATAGCTAACATTTAATTTTTTTCTTTTTTAAATTTTATTTATTTTTAATTTGTGAAATAAAACATGCAGTTCCATAATATAATAGAATAATAAAAAGATTATACATGAAATTGCAAATTTTTTATGTACAACTTCCTGTTCTTTTAAAATATATAATCTATTTATAATGTAATTTTTTCTTTTTTTTTTCTTTTCTCCCTCTCAACCCAGAGATGGCTACTATTAGATGTGTGTGCATATATGTATGACTATCTATCTATATCTATATCTATATCTATATCTATATCTATATCTACATCTATATATCCATATATGTGTGTATATACACACATATATATGTATATATATATACACACACGCACACATGTACATACATACACACATATTATGCATAAACACACATTTATATATACATATATACATACATATAAATATGTACACATATTTGTTGTATGTATGTACATATTTGTCCATGTATTTGTGTATGTATATAGTATTTCTTATAGTGCAATAATATTCCATCATAATCATATACCAAAACTTGTTCAGCCATTCCCCAAATGATCAGCATTCCTTTAATTGCCAGTTCTTTGCCAAAAAGGAGAGCTACTATAAATATTTTAGAAAATATAGGTTCTTTTCCTTTTTCTCTAAACATCTCTGGAAACAGACCACGCATTAGTATTGTTGGATCAAAGGGGTTAAGCAGTTTAATAACTATTTAGGTATAATTCCAGATAGCCCTCCAACATTCTTAGATTAGTTCATAATTCCACCAACAATGAATTAGTGTCCCAGTTTTTCCACTTCCCTTCCAACATTTGGTGCTTTTCTGTCAATCATTTTAGCCAATCTGGTAGGTATAACATGATATCTCAAGGTTGCTTTAATTGCATTTCTCTAATCAATAATGATTTAGAGCATTTTTTCATGTGACTACAAATAGCTATTATTTCTAAATTGTTCTCAGGTTTGCAAAAATATCTCTCTTTGAAATTTTATGACAACTCCATGAGTTAAGTACCATAATTTTCATCATCTCTCTTTTAAAGATGAGAAAACTAATTCTCAGAACATTTTTATCAAATTTCTCATGGTAATACATTTCATAAAAGTCAAACTGAGGATTAAAACATTCACTCCTTTTTCAGCAGTCTACTTCACTCCATTTTCAGCACTCTATCTTCTGCTACACAAAGCCCCTGGTCATGAATAAGACCATTTTAGACAGCAACAATGTCACTGTTTCACTTGTTTCCCAATGCATACCAATTGTGGTGGAATATTTTCTGATTTTTCTTCCTGTTCAAAAATATATGCTATCTATCTTAATTATTCTAGAGGTTGGAAAATTGGATTTTAGAGTTTCTGAGATTATATATTAATATAAATTGTTTTCTCTTCTTAAATGACTTTTCCTAGTGAATTCAAGCACTTCACTTTATCCTTCCAAAAAAAAAAAGCACAATCCCTATGTCCTTTTCTTTCTTTTTTTCCTCCTTTATGAATCATATAAGAAATAAGCTGAACTCTCTAAGGCAACAGTTAAATTGAAATAGATGATTCTAAAAATTTTGGCAAATCAAAGGAAATGAAGGATGCTGGTGCCAGGGCTCTATAATTTACATGTCTTTTCTCTCCCTTCCCTCTTAATACTGAAGCTGAATCATTAAGAAAATAAGAAATAATCACCAACAGTGTTGTTTTTTCTCTTGGTTTGTTTTGTTTTTGCTTATAATCTTAGCTCAAACTGTATTAATGTGCTTCTTGGGGAATTGAGCATAAGAAACCTCACATTTCACAGTTACCTGAAAAAAAAGCATTCCACAAGACAGTGTATTTTTAATGTTCTGCTTATTAATAATGACATATGGAAAAATATTGGAGATGAATATTACCAAGTTTATGAACAGCACTAATCATTTGTTCTCCCTGGATGCATCTTTTAAAATATGCCTATAAATACCTGACAGTTTATCATGATTTGTGGTTACTAAAATAATACATTTACAAAGTGGGAAATATTATCTTGGTATAAGAGCACCTATATTTTATCCAAAAAAATTAAGAGACTTAAACAAATGTTATGCATTGTAACCATTCAAATAATGATTATTCTTCTGGTTGAAAATATTTGTGCATTTACCTTTTTAGTATATACTTATGGAAATACTTATGGTGATTCATCCATATGATATATTAACTGGGGAAATAGAATATATATATATATATATATATATATATATATATATACATATATATACATATATATATATGTAATAGTTTTAAAATGCATGAATGCTTTTCAAAAGGTCATACAGTAGATAGTATTTACTATGTCTTTACTTGAATTTCAAAAAAAGCTCATACTTTCTTTTAAAAAAAGAGTTTTTCTTTCTTCTTAGAAAATATTTGTGGGGTAGGGTCAAGATGATGGAGTAAAAGCATTGACCTGCTTGAGCTCTCACCCACACTACTCCAAATACCTGTAAAAAGTGGTTCTAAACAAATTCTAGAGCAGCAGAACCCACAAAAAAGAGTGGAACAAATTTCCAGCCCAAGAAAACCTAGAAGGTCAGCAGGAAAAGTCTGTTGTGCTAGGTTGGGAGAGGAGCCCAGTAGTCCAGTGTGGGCCCCATAGGCAAAGACCAGGCCTCAACAAGCCTAAAGCAGGCCCCAGGGGAATGAATCACAGGCAGCTGTGGTGGTTTCCAGACTTCTCAACCCACAAACACCAAAGAAAACGTAGAAGGTCAGTAGGAAAAGTTTGTCCAACCACAGTGAGAGAGGAGCTCAGGCTAGCCCCAGTCCCAGCACAGCACTGGGGTGAGGGGCTGCTTCTAGAGCTCTTGGCCCATGGACTGCAGGAATATTGAGCAGCTGATCAGAGGGTTATTGCAATGATCTCTTTTCTGGTGCTGAAGCAGGATTCTCTTGCTTATCCTACGCATTGATCAGAGTCACAGGTCTGGGTGGTGATCCTGGGGCAAGGAGGAGCTCTGGCATGGTAGAGGTTGTAGTGGCAGTACAGAGACAATCCTCCTCACAGTTCTAAAGTAGAAAAGAGTTCTTGTGGTCATTCATAGACTGGAGCCCAGGACAGGAAAGGAGTAAACACCTTGCCCTTGATGGTATAACCTTGGAAGAACTTTACAGGTACCTAGAAGTATCTCTGAAAATAGCTGCACAAAGCCTCTGAAGTTTGGGACAGTACATTCTCCACATGGGAAGCAGACTTCTACCTTAACAAAGAGTTTGAAACTCAAGTAACTCTCTGGGAACATGAGCAACAGTGCAAAAAAGTCAGACCATAGAATCTTTCTTTGGTGACAAAGAAGATCAAAACATACAACCAGAAGAAGACAACAAAGTCAAAGCTCCTAAAACATCCAAAGCCTCCAAAAAGATATGAATCAGACCCAGGTCATGGAAGAGCTCAAAAAGTATTTTGAGAAGCAAGTAAGAGAAGTAGAGGAAAAACTGAGAAGAGAAATGAGAGTGATGCAAGAAAATCATGGAAAGCAGTCAACAATTTGCTAAAGGAGACCAAAAAAATACTGAAGAAAATAACACCTTAAAAAATAGGCTAACCCAAATGGCAAAAGAGGTCCAAAAACACCAAAAGGAGAAGCATGCCTTAAAAAGCAAAATTAGGCAAAGGGAAAAAGAAGTCCAAAAGCTCACTGAAGAAAACACTTCCTTGAAAATTAGAATGGAGTAAATGGAAGCTAATGGCTTTCTGAAAAATCAGGATATTATAAAACAAAACCAAAGAATGAAAAAAAAATATAAGACAATGTGAAATATCTCATTGGAAAAACAACTGACCTGGAAAATAGATCCAGGAGAGATCATTCAAAAATTATTGGTGGGCAGTTAGGTGGCACAGTGGATAGAGCACTGGGCCTTTTGGCAAGAGAACCTGAGTTCAAATCCAGCCTCAGACCAGACACTTGACACTTACTAGCTGTATGGGCCTAAGCAAGTCACTTAACCCCATTTGCCTAACCAGAAATAAATGACAAATAAATAAACACATAAAAATTTAATAAACAGACAAGTAAATGAATGAATAAATAAATAAATAAATAGCTAGATGAATGAATGAATGAATAACTAGACAAATAAATGAATGAGTGAACGAACAAATTAATTAATTAATTAATTAATTAATTAATTAATTATTGGACTGCCAGAAAGCCATGATCAAAACAAAAAAAGGGCCCAGAGATCATCTTTCAAGAAATTATCAAGGAAAACTACCCTGATATTTTAGAACCAGAGGGTAAAATAGCAATGGAAAGAATTCACTGATCACCTCCTGAAAGAGATCAAAGTCAACCCCTAGGAATATTACAGCCATCTTCCAGAATTCCTGGGTCAAGGAGAAAATATTGCAACCAGAAAGAAAGAATTCAAGTATTGTGGAAATATAATCAGGATAACACAAGATTTACCAACTTCTACATTAAGGGACTAGAGGGCTTGGAAACTGATATTCCAGAGGGCAAAGGAGATAGGATTACAGCCAGGAATCACCTACACAGCAAAAGTGAGTACAATTCTTTGGGGGGAAAATGGATATTCAGTGAAATAGTGGACTTTCAAGCATTCTTGATGAAAAGACCAGAGCTGAAGAGAAAATTTGACTTTCAAATACAAGACTCAAGAGAAGTATGAAAATTTAAATAAGAAACAGAAATCATACAGGACTTATTAAGGCTGAACTGTTTACATTCTTATATGGAAAGATGATATTTGTAACTCATGAAACTTTTGTCAGAATTAGGGTAATTGTAGGGAAAATACATAGATAGATAGATAGATAGATAGATAGATAGATAGATAGATAGACAGATAGACAGATAGATAGATAGAGGGCACAGCATTTGTTGAAGATGAATGAGTGATATCTGGATTATAAAATTAAGTGGTAAGAGAGGATTATGCTGGGAGAAAGAGAATGGGAAAGGTAGAATGGGGTAAATTATCTCAAATGAAGCAGAGGAGAAGAGGCTTTTACAGTGGAGGGGAACTAGGGAAAGGTGAGAGTGAATGAATTAATCTTACTCTCATCACATTTGGCTTAAGGAAGGAATTACATACGTACTCCATTGGGTATGGAAATCTGTCTTACCCTACAGGAAAATAGGAATGAAGGGGATAACAGGGTGCGGTGGAGGGTGATAGAAGGGAGGGCAGATTGGGGGAAGGAGTAATCAGAAGCAAACACTTCTGAGAATGGACAGGGTCAAAAAAGAGAATAGAATAAACAACGGGTGGTATAGACTGAAGGGAAATATAGTTAGTTTTTCACAATTTGAATACTATGGAAGTATTTTGCATGACTACACATGTGTATTATGTATTGAGTTTCTTAGCTTTTCAATGAGTGTAGGTGGGGAGGAAGGAAGGTAGAAAATTTCAAACCCAAAGCTTTGAAAACAACTTTTAAAAAGTGTTTTTACATGCAACTGGGAAATACGGTATACAGGCAATGGAGTATAGAAATCTAACCCACCTTACAGCAAAACTGAAAGGAAAAGAGATAAGAGAAAAGTGGGGTATAATGGAGGGAAGATTAGGGGAATGGGAGTTCAGAATGGACACCTTCTTGGATTGGGGGAGGGGGGAGAGGGAGAGAAAATTTAAAACTCAAAATCTTGTAGAAATGAATGTTGAAAACTAATAATAAATTAATTAATTAATTAAAGAAAGAAAATGTTTAGAAATGCAAATATGCATGTGAACTGCTTCCCCTAATGAATGATGGAAGTTAATGGATCCTGGCTTTTCAAAATTAGTTCTAAAGGTGGCAAGAGAGATAAAATTAATTCAAATTTTCCCTGACTTGTTTCACTATCGCTCAGTGAATTTATGATAAACTTTGTGGATGTCCTAATTGATTTTGAAACTGTTTCCCAATCCATAGAGTTTCCTAGGTTAGTAAAACATCATGTGGATTCACTGTAAACAAACATATTTCATATCTTCAAATTAATTTTCAATTATGCCCTGAGCTGTGTAATATCATTTGCCTCATTGCTATTGAAGCAGTCAGTATCATGGCAAGGTAGAGAAATTTCTGAACTGGAGAATAGTGGAGAAAAACATTGGAACCCTAAAACAAGTGTATGCTGGTCCCTCATTGTGGCAGAACGTGGGGTACTAGGCAAGTAGGATATAACAAGCAATGCTGGAATTAACTATGCTAGACAGCACTGACACCATTGAAAGTTTGGATTTACTGCAGTGAAAGAAAGACCCAGGTGATATTCTGAAGGTTGGAGATCATAATTGCTAACCTGTAAAGTGGTTTAAAGTTTAAAATATTATCTCATATATTCTTGACATAGAGCCTGCAAGTGAAGTATCACAAAGACATAAAGACATCTCTGCAAATTTTACCTCAGAAACCTCACTGGATGATGGGATAAATTACTTCAGCCCTTTCTGGCTCAGTGCCCTGATATATAAGAGCAGTATAAATAATTGAACCTGCATCATTGTATTATGATGAGCAAATAAAGTAAGATATATGAAGTGTTTTTTGAACCTTAAGGCAATATGTTTGCATGTACATATTTGTATATGTCTATATATCTATATCTATCTATCTATCTATCTATCTATCTATATTTATATACACACACACACACACACACACACACACACATATATATATATATACACATATATATTATTTATGGATATATTTTTGCACTATGTATGTATTAAATTATATGTAGTATATGTTACTATATATAGTGCATTTGTATCATACTATAAATCTATATAATATAGATACTATATATGTGTGTATATGTATGCATATGTGTTTATATGTGCATGTATGTATGCGTGTATCTATGTGTATAATTTCTATTTTCGTTAAATTGCAATTCTCTGAACATTTTACTGGCACAATCTTTATTGAAAACATATCATCCTTCCCTTCTTTGAGCTCAATAAGTTTAAAGAATTCAGAGCTTCATAATTGTAGATCTGCAAGGGACCTAGAAGGTCCTGTTTTCTGAGCTCTTCATTCTCAAATCTGTGTCTTTCCAGGAATAAAAGCTGTAGGTTGAGTTTCACTCTGCAGCATAGACCAGGAAGATAATACAAGCCTAAACTTTACTACAATAACAGAGTCAGAGTCCTTTGAAAACCACTTGTAGTAAAGAAGAAATTCAAAAGAAAACAAAAAAGAAATTATGTGTAGGAAAATGATGGGTGGGCATGTACAACAAGTAGAAATCAGCTTCTTTCCATTATCAATTTTTGTAATACACAAATTTAGCTGTATTTATCCTTTTAAATAATTAAAAATTTTTGTTGTGAAATCGGTGGCTTTTCATGTCATTCACCATGTATTTATTAAAACATAACTATTTTCAGTGACGTAAGGGATAGTGGACAGACAACAAGACTTGAAAAGAAGATCTCGGTTGAAATCCTGCCTTTCACACTTACAAAACGGCATGGCCATGGGCAAGTGGACAAATTCTCCATTCCCAGGAAACTCTCTAAGACTTATTTACAAGAATGCTGGGGCTCAGAATGCATGGAGAGAGTTTACTTACCCATGAAATTTCACATTTAGATTTATTATTAATTCTTTAAAGAACAATATAGAAAACTAGCTCCGGGCAATATAAAAATAGACAAACCAGGTTAATCCCTGAATTAGGGATCATAAATGGATGGAATATAATAATAATAAATAACAGTACATAGTACTCTTCCAAACTATTAAATTTCTACCAAGATGAGTACCGATGTTCTTTCACTCTCCTCAGTTTATCATCTTGCATCATTCTGGACACTTTGCTCTACTTTCAACTTGTTTATTCAAACAGTTGCCAAGTTCTGTTGTTTCTACTCCAAAAACATTTCTTGTATCTGTCCCTTTCTCCCTGCTATTCACATGTACACCACTTCATTTTATGTCCACATTACTTCACAGCTGGACTAGTGTAATGCCATCTTAGATCACTGCAGTGCTTTCATCATGATTTTCCCTACCTTCTTTCCTCCCCATTCCTGTTAATCCTTTATGCAGGTGCCAAATATCAAATTGAGAACATTTTTCCTTCAGTAAAAACTTGCCATAGTCATTCTCTCCCTCAGTAAACTCAGTATCTCTTATTTCCTCTGGCATAAAATATAAATTCCTCTGACTCTAAAGGTTCTTTTCAACCTGGCCCCAACCCCACCTTTTAGATTTATTATAAAACCCTCCCTCCCATACTTTATCATTCAGACAAATTGGCGTTATTATTTATTGCGATTTGTAAAAATCACTCCAGCACCCACCTCCATACTTGTATACTGGGTTTCCTTATAGCTTGGAATGGTTGTTCTTCTCTTTTTCAATTTACAGATTGTTTTTTAATCTTTCAAAACTCAGTTTATTTTCTACCTGTTACATGATGACTTAACTGATGCCCAAACTGCTATTTCCCTTCCTTCCAAAACTGCTTTGTATTTTTTTACATTTCTTCTATATATAATTTTTAACCTGTATGCATTGTCTCCCCCAAAAAAACAAAACATAAACTATCAAAGAACAGGGACTGCTCCAATTTTGCCTTTGAATCTTCCACTTCTTATTAAATGCCTGATACATAATGGACCATAGTTAAATGCATATTAATTAAATGTCTCAGAGTTTTCAAATCTCTTTACACGTTTCATCACATCAGAACCATATGGTGTAACTACACACATATAGGTACAATATTATAATTTCAACTTTTAGATTAAAAAACTGAGTTTCAGAGAGTTGAAAAATCTTACTCATGATAATACAGCTGGAAAAAGTCAGAGAATGATTTTGATTTCAGGCCTTCCTCACTTCAAGTCCAACAAGTCTGGGAATGTTAGCACAAAAAGGAAATACAAAGCACACTGTCTGGAAACTGAAAGAGGAATAGGTCTCTTTAAAATTAGAGAGGGGGGAGCAGTTAAGATCAATGAGCCACTGATATAGCAACAGCCCCAAGACTGTTTTGTTCACTAGTATATTCTATATTTAGAAAATGGGGGTTAAGTGACTTGCCTAGGGTCACCAACTAGTAAGTATCAAGTGTTTGGTGTGAGGCCGTAATTGAACTCAGGTTCTCCTGACTTCAGGGCCGGTGCTCTATCCACTGCGCCACCTAGTTGCCCCCCCAAATAATGCTATCCCCTTGCCTGTTCTATTGGACATCTCTCTTCTCTCTCTCTCCTCTCTCTCTCTCTCTCTCTCTCTCTCTCTCTCTCTCTCTCTCTCTCTCTTTCTCTTTTTGCCTAGGGAATGGTGTTAAGTGACTTGCTCAGGGCCACACAGCTAATGTCAAGTGTTTGGTGTGAGCTGGGATTTGAATTCAAGTCCTCCTGACTTCAGGGCCAGCACTGTATCCACTTCTCCACCTAGCTGCCCCTAGCTTCATATTAAATATGGGTTTCTTCCCATGTCTTAAGAGAATAGACTATAAACTTCTTGAGGTTTTGACAGAGTGATCATTTTTTTTTAATCTTTTGATCTCAATCCCTAGAACATTGACTCACACACATAGTTCAAAGGTTTAAGCTTTCGGGAGTTGGAGATGAAACCTTTTCAATACCTCAAGGAAATTCACCTAACCTATAAGTGAGAAAGTAAGTCTTAGAAAATTGCTTGAGATTCAGAGAGGTTAAGTAACATATTTGTGGAAATACAGCTAGTTAGTGTATGAAAGAAATTCATCTCCCTAAAAATGTTGTTAACACTCTATCAAATATTGTGCAGTGACTTTCAGATAAACTTTGAGAAATACATGCTGAATTGATTCAGCCCTTATGTCAATCAAAGAGTGACTCCAGCACAAAATTATTTTTTTGATTACAGTATCCAGCTTCAGTTTCTATCAATAAGTCTATTTGGGATCATTCACATTTACTGATCCCAACAAAAAAATCAGAGTATGATGTAAAGAAGAGGGATATGGCCTTGGAGTCATTAAGATGTGGCTCCAAGTTGTGCTTCTAATACCCTGTGATCCTGGGTAAACCAGTTAATATCTCATCATCCCATGAAGTGTCTGAAACTATAAAGAGAGACTGAGAAAGGCAGAGAGACACAGACAGAGAGAAGAGAGAGGGGAGAAAGAGAGGGGGAGAAAGGGACAGAAAGAGAAAGACAGAAAGAGGGAGGGAGGGAGAGAGAGAGAGAGAGAGAGAGAGAGAGAGAGAGAGAGAGAGAGAGAGAGAGAGAGAGAGAGAGAGATACCTATTGGTCTGGAAGATTTATTTCTTAAATGTAGTCCTTAAACAAAATTTGCTGTAGGGAAAAAAAATATTGGCCAGAAGGTAATCATTATAATTTGAATGGCAATGCTCACCTACCATGTTAGCATCTAATCAAGTAAAGGCCATTTCTACCTGATGATGCTTATTAAAAAACAAATGGTACATTGACATAATCCAAAAGCTGTATCATCATTTTTAATTAAATAGCTTTTTTACTTATAAAACATAATTTTGATATTTTGGTATTCTTGTTTGACCTTGCAAGCTTGAAAAAAGTTATATTAAATCTTCTCTGAATAACACAGGTCTCACTTCTAACCTGAGGTCCATCGGTTATATGTGACATGTCACAATTTGCTCCATAATTCACGGAGAAAGAAATTGCTTACTTTGACAATTATCATGTCACTGAGTTAGTCAATAAACATTTTTTAAGGCTTACCATGTCCCAGACAGTGCATTACTGTAACGAGTGATAGGGGTACAAAGAAAAGCAAAGGTGAAACAGAGAGACACAGAAACAGAGAGAAAGAGAAACAGAGACAGAGAGAAAGACAGGGACAGATAGATAGAGAGACAGATATAGACAGAGAGACAGACACAAACAGACACAGATACAGAGACACAGATAGAGACAGAGACAGAGAGAGTCTCTGCTCTTAAGTAGCCTACAGTCAAAGGAGAAGACAACATGCAAACAACTCTAAACAAAAAAAAAAGGGACAGAATTAGTTAGAAATAGTAGATGGTCAAAGGATATAAACAGGTAGGTCCTCCAATGGAAAAAATCAAAACAATTTGTAGTTATAGAAAAATGCTCTAAATCATTATTGAATAGAGAAATCTGATTAAAACAGCCTTCAGATATTATTTTATCCCTAGAGCATTGGTTAAAATGATAGAAGGTGAAAGTGACAAATCTTGGAGAGAATGTGGAAAAATTGGGACACATTCATTGTTAGTGGAATTTTGAAATGATCCAAGAATTTTGGAGAGCAATATGGAATTACATGCAAAGAGTATTAAACAACCTATACCCTTTGACCCAACAATACCACTACTTCATGTATTTCCAAAGATAATTAGAGACAAAGGAAATAGACATAGCTATACTTTCTAAAATGTGTATAGCAGCTCTTTTTGTAGTGGCAAAGAACTGTAAATTACAAAGATGCCCATTAATTGGGGAATGGTTGAACAAGTTGTAATATATGATTGTGATGGAATATTACTGTGCTATAAGAAGTGATGAAACTAATTGATTTTAGGGAAAAAAATGGAAGAACTTGCATGAAATAATGAATAACAAAATGAGAAGAACCAAGGGGACATTGTATACAGTAACAACAATATTATTTTAAGAATGACTTTGAGAGGGGCAGCTAGGTAGCACAATGGATAGAGCACTGGCCCTGGATTCAGGAGGACCTGAGTTCAAATCTGGCCTCAGACTCATAACACTTACTAGCTGTGTGACTCTGGGCAAGTCACTTAACCACATTACCTAGCCAAAAAAAAAAGTAAAGAATGACTTTGAGCAAATAAGTTACTTGTCTATTATTAATACACAAATTAACCACAAAGGACATGTGAAGAAAGACAATATATATCAACAGAGGAAGAACTGATAAATAAAATTATGTGTAAAATAATTATACCAATATATACATATTTGTATTTAATGAAAGCCATCTCTAGGGTAGAAGTAGAGGAGGAAAGAAAAAAAAGGAAACAGAAATTTCTATTATACTTTTGTTGTATACTTGAAAGGAATAGCAAATTGTGTATAGTAGATTTGCAGTTTCAAGTACAATCTTTTTTTTTTTAATTGTACTGGTATGGAAATGCTTGATTTATTCCATAAATTAAAAATCAAATGTAAAAAAAAATTAAAAAAAGATAGAGACAGGATTGTTTGGAAATAATCAAGGTAGGTCAAGTAAAATTTCTTGTAGAAGGTGGGATTTAGGTAGGAGTTGAAAAAGTCCAAAGAAGCCGGCAGATGAGGGGGAGGATGGAGAGAACATTCTCTTTGAGGGAAAGAACTTTTTGCAATTTTATTATTTCATTCCAGTGGCCCAGAGCAGTGCCTGGAACTTAGTAAGCACTAACATAAGGTTTACCGCATTTAATGTGCTGATTTGTGTTTAGATATGAAGGATTTCAAGTTGTACCTTAGGGCAAACTGTCATACATTTTGATGTCTTGAACCAAAATAACGAGCAGTTAGTCAATAAACATTTGTGAAACATCTATTATGCAGCAGGCATTGTGCTAAAGACAGAGGATACAGAAAAAAAAAGCCAAAAGATAGTTCCTGTTCTCATAGACATCACAATCTATGGGGGAGACAAGTAAGCAAAAAGATATCAAAAAGCTATTTACAGGATATTTTGGAAATAAAGAAGAGAAGGAAGGCACTAGAATTAAGAAGGGGTGGGGAAAATTTCCTATGAAGTGTAGGATTTTAGATAGGACCAAAAAGTAGCAATGGAAGCCAGTAGTCAGAGATGGGGAAGGATACCATTACAAGCATGGGCAAACAGCCAGAAAAAAATGGAAGGAGTCAAGAGAATGCGTATCTTGTTTGTGGAATACCAACAAGACCAGAGTGACTGCATCAAAGAGCATGTTCTGGTAGAGGGTACGGTATAACAAGCTTGAAAATGTAGAATGGAGACCGTTTATGAAGGGCTTTGAATATCAAGCAAATGATTTCATAATTAACCCTGGAGGTGGTAAGGAATCACTGGTGTTTCTTGAATAGGGACATGATAAAGGATAAGACCTATGCTTTAGGAAAATCACCTTGATGGCTGAATGGAAAACTGATTGGATGTAGTAGAGGCTGGAAAAAGGCAGACCCATCAGCAGACTATTTTAGCAGCCCGGGCATGAGTTGATGTGGGACTGCACCAGATTGGTGGCAGTGTCAGGGAAGAAAACAGGGCATATTTGAAAGACATTGCAAAAATGAAATTGCCAGACTTTTACAATAGATTCAATATGGGGATTGAGAGATGGTGAGGAGTCAAGCAGGAAGTCAAGGTTGCACTGCAGTCCCAAGGTGATAAGGTGCATGAACTCATGAGAGCTTTCAGCTCAGGGGAGCAGAGATCTTGGCCACAGTTCCAGGGAAGAAATGAGAGGCTGTGGTCATTCACAGACCAAATAACAAAACAGATCAGTAACCAAACCTCTTTCTATACCATAACACTTTGCAAGAACTAAAAATTTACAGACTCCCAGAGCTAGGTATAAAACAGCACAAAAAACACAAAGCTAATGATGGTGCCCTCTATATTCCATAAGCAGAGCCCAACTTTAATGTAACATTAAAAGTCTGGAAACAGACTGGAATATGAACAGACAACAACAAGAAAAATTGAGCACACAACATTAACTATGATGAAAGGGAATATTAAAACACAAAACCAGAAGACAACCAAGTCAAAAATGTTATATCCAAAGCAGCAAAATAAAAAAAAAAATGTGAATTGGTCACAGGACCACAAACAATTCTTATAAAAGGTCAAAATAAATTTAGAAAATTAAATAAGAGATGTAGAGAAAAGTTTGGATGAGAAATAAGAGAGTTATGCAAGAAAAAAAAGGAAAAAATAAAAGAGTTGCCATCTTGGTAAAGGAGGCATAAACAATACTGAAGAAAATAATACCTTAAAAATCAGAATAGGCCAAATGGTAAAAGACATACAAAAAGCAATGAAGAGAACTTCTAAAAAAACACAGAATTGTCCAAATGGGAAAATAGATGAAGAAAAATAGATGAACATTGAAGAGAACTCCCTAACAAACAAAATTGGCCAAATGAAAAAAAAAAATGTGTGTGTGTGTGTGTGTGTGTGTATACACACATACATACATACACATATACTATATATATATATTTTATATGCACACACACACACACACACACACACACACACACATATACACACATACACTCACACACAGACAAATGCACTGAAGAAAAGACCTCTTTAAAAAGTAGAATTAGCCAAATGGAAAAGAAAGAAGACTCCAAAGTTCATTGCTGAAAATCATTCCTTAAAAATTAGGCTTATGCAGTTGGAAGCTAATGAATCCATAAGACACCAAGAAAAAATAAAACTCCATTAAAAGAATAAAAAAAAATAGACGAAAATGTGAAATATCTCATTGGAAAAAAACAACTGACCTGGAAAATAGATCCAGGAGAGATAGTTTAAAAAATTATTTTACTACATCAAAACCATGATTAAAAAAATGTCCTAGATATCATCTTTAAAGAAAATATCAAGGAACACTGCCCTGATGTCCTAGAAAAAGAGGATAAAATAGAAATTAAAATATTCCCCTAATCTTCTCCAGAAAGTAGTCTCAAAATGAAAACTATCAGGAATATTATAGTCAAATTCTAGAAGTCCCAGGTTAAGGAGAATATAATGCATGCAGCCAAAATGTTATAATTCAAATACTGTGGGACCACAGACAGCATAACATAAGATTTAGCAATTTCAAGGCTAAAATACTGGACGGCTTGGAATATGATGTTCTGGAGGGCAAAGCAGGTAGGCTTATGAACAAGGATCATCTACTCGGTAAAACTGAGTATAACTGTAAGGGGGGAAATTGACTTTCAATGAAATAGAGGAGTTTCAAGCATTCCTGATGAAAAGTTCAGTTGTGAGTAGAAATATTGACTTTCAAGTATAAGACTCAAGAGATGCATAAAAAATGTATACAAGAAAGAGAAATCATAAGGGATCCGATAAATTTAAACTGCTTACATGCCTACATGAGAAGATTAAACTTGTAACTCCACAGAACTTTGTCGTTATCTAGGAAGTTTGAAGGAGTATACACATAGGGAAGCTGTGAGTGTGAATATGTTGGACATGATGGAAAGATATATAAGATAATAAAGCTAAGTGGTGAGAAAGAGGAATGGATTGGGGGGATGAAGTGGTAGGATGGGGTAAATTATCTCACATAAAAGGTACAAAAGAATTTTTATAGTGGAGGGAAAATGGAGGGTAGCAGAGAATGCTTGAAGCTTACTCTCTTCAAAACCGTCTCAAATAGGAACAGCATGCACACTCAGGTGAGTATAGAAATCTATCGTATCTTACAGTGAAGTAGGAAAAGAAGGGGATAAAAGGAGTGGGGGGCTGATAGAAGGGAGGGCAGATTGATGGAGCTGGTGGACAGAAGCAAAACATTTTTAAGGAGGGACATGGTAAAGAGAGAGAAAGACAGAGAGAGAGACAGAGAGAGAGAGAGAATATAAACCACTGGGAGAACAGGATGAAGAAAAATAGTAGCCATAACTGTTAAAACACCTATAGCAATTTTATCTAATAATGGCCTCATTTCTCAAATACATAGTTAACCAAATCAAATTTATAAGAATATAAGTGATCTTTCAATTGATAAATGGTCAAAGGATGTTAATAGGAAGATTTTATAGGAAGAAATCAATCATATTTCATATAGTCATATGAAAAGTTCTTTAAATCCCTATTTATTTGAGAAACCCAAATCAAAACAATCTGAGATGCCATCTCAAACCAATAGTATTCACTAATATCACAGAAAAGGAAAACTATACATTTTGAATGGGATGTATGAAAATTGGGACATTAAAGCATTTTTGGTGGAGGTATGAACTAATTCAACCATTCAGGAAAGCAATTTGGAAATAAGTCTAATGGGCTATAAAACTGTCCATACCCCTTGCCTAGCAATACCACCACTAGGTCTGTATCCTGAAGAAATATAAAAGGACCTATGTGTACAAATATATTTATAACAGATTTTTGTTGTGGCAAAGAAATAAAAATTGAGAAATTTGCATCAATTTGGAAATGACTGAACAGTTTGTGGTATATGATTGTAATGGAATAGTAATGTGTTGCAAGAAGGGATGAGCAGGATGATTCAAAAAAAAAGAAAAGAAACACACGAACTGATGAAAATTAAAGAGAGCAGAGCAGGAGAACATTGTACACAGCAACAGCAATATCATACGATAATGAATTGTGAATGACTTAACTATTCACGGAAATACAATGATCCAAGACAATTAGAAAAGACTCGTGATGAAAAGTGTTATCCACCTTCAGAGAAAGAACTAATGGAGCTTGAATGCAGATCAAAGTATAATATTTTTCACTTTCTCTATCTTTTGAATTTTTTTTAGTGGGGTCTATGTTTTATCATTTAAAAAAATTTTTGATTAATTCATTTTGATTTATCAACAATCACTTCCATGCACTTTTGAGTTTAAAAATTTTCTCCCCCTTCCTCCCTGCCAACCTCCCCAAGATGGTGCACAATCTGATAGGCTACACATTTATATTCCTATTAAATATATTTTTACATTAGTGAAGGTGTTAGTAAAAATTAAAACAAATAGGAGGAACCATCAGAAAGAGGAAACAAAACTTAAAAGAAGAAAAAAAAATTCACATTCGCAGTTATGATTAATGTCAGTCTTTTTCTCCATCCTTTCCCCCCCTCCGTTTATGCTTCTTTTCTCCTTTCCCCCCCTTACTAGTCTTTTCCTTTTGACCACCACCTCCTTCAGTTTCTCCTCCCTTCTATTAACCCTTTCCCTTTTCTTCCCCTTTGCACTTACTGCTTCTTCTCTCCCTTCTATCTCCCCTCCCTTTTCTTTCCCTTTTCCCTCTACTGCCTATAGGGCAACTTAGATTTCTATGCCTAACTGATTATGTTATTCCCTTCTTGAGCCAAATCTGATAAGAGTAAGGTTCAAGCAATGCTCATCCCCCTCTTTTCTTTCACTCTGCTGTAATAGGATTTTCTGTCTTTTCCTGTAATGTAATTTACCCTTGTCTGCCTCTTCCTTTCTCAGTACATTTTCTAAGATCAGACTTATCTACATACTTGGATCCATTTAAGCCATTTGATTAGATTTTTTTTATAACTACATCAAAGTCAACTAATATCCACCCCTTTATGTATAATCCTTTAGCATAGTGTAATAATATAGTTCTCAAGAGTTGCAAGTGTCATCTTCGCTTGTTGGAATTTGAACAGTCTGCCCTAATTAACAATATTTTGTATCTTTCTGTCCTACTTACCTTTTTATGTCTTTCTTGAATCTTGTACTTGAAGATCAAAATTTTTTTTGAGCTCTTGCCTTTATATCAGTGCCCTATTTCGTTGAATATCCATCTCCTCCATTGAAAGATCACACTCATTTTTGCTGGGTTGTTGATCTTTGGCTGCCATCCAAGCTGCTTTGCCTTACAATATCATGTTCCACCCCTGTCTTTTAATGTAGAAGCTGCAAGGTCCTGTGTAATCCTGACTGTGGTTCCATGATATTTAAATTGTTTCTTTCTGGCTGCTTGCAGCACCTTCTCTTTCATCTAATTTTGGAATTTTGCTATTATATTCTTGGCATTGTCAATTTGGGATCTCTTTCAGGTGGTGAGCAGTGTATTCTTTCTATGGTTATTTTACCTTCTGGTTCTAGGACTTCAGGGCAGTTTTCCTTTATGATTTCCTGAAAGATACTGTCCAGGCTCTTTTTTCATCATGATTTTCAGGTAGTCCAATGATTTTTAAATTGTCTCTCCTGGATCATTTTCCAGGTTGGTTGTTTTACTGATGAGGTATTTTATGTTTTCATCTATTTTTTCATTTTTTTGTTTCTGTTTGACTGATTCTTGCTCTCTCATAGAGTCATTAGTTTCCATTTGTCCAATTCTAGTTTTTAACAGATTGTTTTCTTCTGTTGGTTTTTGTACTTCCTTCTCTAATTGGCCAATTGTATTTTTAAGGGATTTGTTTTCTTCAGTGTACTTTTTTTCCAGTTTGCCAATTGTGTTTTTTAGGGACTTGTTTTCTTCAGTGTACTTTTTTTCCAATTGGCCAATTGTATTTTTTAAGGACTCTTCTACCTCTCTCATTAGACTTTTAAAATCCTTCTTGAGCTCTTCTAAGAAGGCTTTTTGGGCTTCAGACCAGTTCATATTCCCTTTTGATGTTGCAGATGTGGGTTTGTTGACAATGTTGTCCTCTTCAGAATTTCTGTCTTGATCTTCACTCTTCTCATAATATGAATCTATGGTACGTTTCTTTTTACTCATGGTTTCTTTATTCCCTGGCCTTTAAAGAGATTGAGCTCTCCTGCTGGGGAACAGAGGGCACTGACCCAAGCTTCTTGTGTTGGGAGCCTAGGTCTTGGTCACTGGCTTTTGTGGTTGGGCCTCTTGTGTTGGCAAGTGGAGGCTGTAGGGTTTTGGCAGCTTACCTCATGTTGGGCTGGAATCAGCAAGGCTGGAACTTTCAGGCAATTCTAGGTTGCCTGCTTTTCCTTTCCTTTAGCTTTCTTCAGCTCCTTTTAGATGGGTGCTGCAGGGTGTTTATCTGCTGGGGCCCCTTGCAATGCCTCCCTGTTTCTGCTAATGCACTGGGAGATTCCTTTGAGGTAGAGTGCCGAGGCACCTGGTGGTTTTCTGAGCTGGTTTCCACCAGTTCCCCACCCTCACTGAGGCACTTGGAGGTCCAGGTGTTGGTGTTTGCCTGCTCTACCACCTGGGCTTCAGGATCTCCTCCTGGTTGACAGTTGGAGGCTGTAGGGTTCTGACAGCTTACCTGGTGTTGGGTTGGAATCAGCAAGGCTGGGACTTTGGGAAGACTCTAGGTTGCTTTCTTCTGCTCCTTTCAGATGAATGCTGCAGGTGCTTATCCTGGGGCCCTTTGTAGTGCTGCTTCCCTTATTTTTGCTGAGGCACTGGGATACCTGTTTGCTGGGCTGCTACACTGCTGTTCCCAGTCTTTCTTCTAGTTCAGCTGTTCCAGGTTTTTCTTTTTTCTTTTTTTTTTCTGGGGTACTATTTTCTGGGTTTTCAGAGGTTGATAGGGGAGGGTGAGAGCGACTACCATTTTACATCTCTGTCTTGGCTCCCACTATATTTTTTCATAAAATGACATTTTTGGCAATATATTTCACATGATGACCAAATGTAAAACCTATGCCAAATTTCTTGCCATCTCAGGGAAAGATAGGTGAGAGATGCAGGCAGAGAATTTGGAAATCAAAATTTAGAAAAAAAAATGTTAAAAATTGTTTTTGCATGTATTTGCAGAAATGAAGTAAAATATTTTAAAAGGAAGTACAAGCAAACAGAAACAGGAGAAAAGTGTACAGTACAAGTGATATTGTTTGACAATTAACAGTGAATGATTTAGCTATTCTGAAAAATACAATGGTCCAAGACTATTCTGAAGGACATATGATAAAAAATGTTCTACATCTTCCGAGAAAAAACTGATAAAATCCAAATGTGGATCAAAGCATTTTTTTTCATTTTATTTTTCTTGGGGGGGAAAGTGTCTGTGTTTTCTTTCATAACACGACCAATATGGAAATATATTTTGCATGAGAGCTCATGTATAACCCACATCAACCTTCTTGCCATCTCAGTGAAGGGAAAGGGAGGGAGGGAGCGGGACCATTTGGAAGTCAAAATTGAAGAAAAATAATGCTAAAATTGCTTTTACATATAATTGGAAAAATTAAATATTAAATATCTAAAAAAAAAGAAATTACATCAAAAATCGGAACTGTTCAGGTCTGTCAAATCCTCACATTTCCCTAAGGATGCTGGATTTTATAATTAATGGTTAAATATATTCACTTGATATTGTATCTTAAAACCACTCTTAGGGACAATGATTCCCATGTAGGCAATTCCTCAAAGTATGGCAGGCATTTTTTTATTTAAACATCTGCAAGTATGAAATATCATGGATAATTTATACACATATACATATATACATATACACATATATGTATGCATGTATGTAAATGTATGTATGTATGTGTGTGTATATGTATATGTATTCTAAATGAAGAATGTTATCATTGAGGACCTTGGCTTATTATATTAAATTCCCAAGGATCCTGGTTTCATCCCTGAAGAAATAAATGAATAAACAAAAACAAAGAATGCTGAGTTCTGAAGATGTACATATAATTTGAACAAAATGTGCCAGCCTCATCCTAAGGAACACATACAAATTCTAAGGTGCTAAAACAGATTTGGACTCAAGAAATTCAGCAACATTTTCATTGGGCTTTCTTTGACTAATTATCCATGACATTTTGTCCATCCCAATAATAATTTCCTCAGAAGAAAAAGATGGCAAGTCATCTCAAGAGAAAGAAGAGGAGAAAAGACGCTTTAAAAAAAATTTAAAAAAAATCCTATTTCTTACTTGCCTTCTTCTTTCTAACCTATGTATCTTTTGAAAATTTCATCGACAAGAAATACATATTTGACATTGCCAAGTCTTGCAAATAATGGGTCACAACACTCAGTTTTGTAATCATTTGTTTTCTTTTGATTGCTAATTTTTGAGATGTGTAAGCATAGTCTAACCCTCACATTCACTAAATGACATTGAATACCTATAATTTTATATTGTATTATTTTCTTGGGTACCAAATTCTAGTTATAACATTATAGGGAGGATGTTGTGATTCCTTTCTATTCAAATGAAGATCCTCTCTTTTTGAAGCTACTCAGTAAATGTTCTAGAAAACCAAGAGGGAAGCTTTAAGTATTTCACTGGATTTACTTGAAAAATTCAGAAGAAAAGTCTAGAGTGGATACAGTTCTATGCATTAGGATGCTTCGTGGCCCATTACAACCCAATGAATTTTAATGTCAAAATAATTAGGGCAAGTGTAGAAGGAATGAAGTTGATGAGCATTCATCATTATTGATTCTGTCCTTCACAGAAGACTGCCAGTTCCTCTATGGTAATGTCCAGAACACTAGATTTGAGTCTGCGAACTTGAGTCCAAAACACAATTCCACTATGTATTAACTATACAACTTTAAATATTTTCCCCAAAGTTTCCCCACTTCCAAGCTTCACTATTACTGTAAAAAGCATTGCCTTCTATTGACAAGTTCATAATCCCTTATCCCTTATAGATAATCATTTGCTAACTCTTGCTATTTCTACTTTCACAATATGTCTCATACCTGATATTTACTCCAGCTACATAGCTATCACCTTGGTTCATCCACTAAAGACTTCTCATCTAGATTATTGCTACATTCCTAATGTCCCCCAATATCATCTCTCATCAATCCAGTTCTATTTACACTGCTGCCCAAGAAATTTGACTTCTGCATATCTCTGAGCATCTGATATCCTTCTTTAGCTAACTCCATCAGCTTCCTTTTCCTTTTAAAATAAAATATAAATTCCTCTACCTATTAAAACCTTTCACAACCTGGCCCCAATCTAACTTCCCAGACTCATTGAGCATAACTTCTCTTCTTTTACTCTGTGATTCAATCAAATTGACTTTTTCCTGCCATTCTTCTCACACTGCAATTCATATAATATGCATTGCATTTCCTTACCCTCCACAGCCTCCTTTGGCATCCTCCATATCTGAAATGCCCTCTGTCCTTAATTCTGACTCATAGAATTCTTTTCCTTTAAGATGCAGCACAAATACCATCTTCTTCATGAAACTATTTGTGACTTCCATAATTTCTAGTGCCCTCATTCCCAACAGACATTGAATTTAACTACTTTTCCTCAACTTTTATTCATTAACATTATATTTAAGCCAAAAAAATTATATGTATTTATTGTCTCAATAGAATGCAAGCTTATTGTGACTGAGCCTTGACTGAACTTTTTTATTGGAATCTCCTGTGACCAGCACAGTGTCTGATATGTTGGAAGGACTAAATACTTCTTGATTGAACTATGTGTCTCAGTTGCAGTATTTGTAGGAATAGGGTATTGAATTTTATATTTTCAAAAATTCATTAAAATCCTGAAACCTTCTATCCTTTTATAATCTCTGGAAAGAACTGTTAGACAGAGTAACAAATCCCTATTCCAGTTTCTTAGGTCCTGAAATCCACACCACAGATAAAATACTTTGATAAGGGAAAGCATTGAGCCTCTAAAATATATTTTAAATATGATTAGAAAAATATAAATGACTCCTCAGTTTATTTGTGTTAAGGAATCACAAAGATACTTGAAGTTGTTGGGATATAAATTCTCTAAGAAAATGGTATTTATAGCTATAGCATATGAACAATTAAATCTCCTGTTCCCACCTCTGTATTTTTACAAAAGTGATCTGCCATTCCTGGAAGATAATTGAAATTCCCCTTTGCCTCATTGCATCACTTTCAAAGACAATGGAGGTACCACCTCTTCATTGAAGTCTTTCCTAATCACTGCAATAGCACTTCAATTTTGAAATTATTTATATTTTTTTTCTATAGACAAAATCATTTAGTACAATGCATTTGTTCACTGGAAACAAATAATGGCTATGATCCTCACAAATATTAGTGCTCTCCGCATCTTGAAATTGTTTTGCTTTACAATTCACAAACATTCTATTTCCTTGGTTATATACTGATTGTATCCCTCTGTAAGATTTCGAAGGTCAGAGATTATATTTTTGTGTGTGTGCATATATATAGTTCCACATACTATACAAACACACTGATACTGAACACAAATTCATCTACACATACTAATGAAGTAATTAAATAGTTGCTCTATTCTTTATCAACATAAATTAAACAGAAAGCTGTAGTATCAAGAAGGATGGTAAAGGTAGCTCATGAACAGCAACTTCTACTTTATTTTCTCAAAGTATATGTATTTTTGCATGTGTATATGTATTTCATATGTGTGTATATTATGTGGGTTCATGTGCATGAGCATATACATGCAAAAATACTCAAACCTATCCATATGGACACAACCTGATGGCTTAAAATAGAAGACTGCATTTTGCCTGCATTAGCACACAATAGAGGAAAGGAGGAATAAAAATGCAGAAAACAGAAAAATTATATATATATATATATATACATATATATATATGTGTGTGTGTGTGTGTAAATACATGTATACATATACATGTGTATGTATATGTATGTGTGTATAGGTAAACACACACATGCATATATGTGTGTGTATATATATACACACACATATATGCATGTGTGTGTGTGTGTGTGTGTGTGTGTGTATGGAGAGAGAGAGAGAGAGACAGAGAGAGAGAGAGATCCTCCCACTGTACCCTGTCATTGCAAAGCCTGATATTCAGTACCTTCTTCTGTAAAATGAAAGAATGAGACCTTCTTAATTCTGGGTTCCTTAAATCTCAAAAATGCGATGCTTCCATGGTTAATTAAAAAATTAATTAATAACAACCACAAACATTTATGACTACTATATGCCAGGCACTGTGATAAGCACTTGAGAAATACTGCCTCACTTCATCATCACAAGAATCCTGGGAGGGGCAGCTGGGTGGTGCAGTGGATAGAGCACTGGCCCTGAAGTCAGGAGGACCTGAGTTCAAATCCAGCCTCTTACTAGCTGTGTGACCTTGGGCAAGTCACTTAATCCCATTGCCTACCAAAAAAAAAAAAAGAATCCTGGGAGGCTGCTGTTATTATTCCAATTGTACAACTGAGGAAACTGAGATGAGTAGCAATTAAGAGTTTTCCCCAAGATCACACAAGCAACAAGTGTTTAAGTTAGGATTGAAACTCAGGTCTTTTTGCCTCTGGGAACACTCTGTCCTCTGCATTAATATGTCAAATGGCTTCGCCAAAGAAGGCATACATATACAGACACAAACACATACACACGATATACGTTATATATATACTTTTGTATATAATATAATGTATGTGACATGTAAATATTTTGTATTAAATGTTAATTCCCCAAAGTGGAATGTCCATATCCCTCATCTTCTTCTGTGCACAAGACGGCAAGAAGAACCACTCCGTTTCATCTCTCTTTATTTGGCTCAGTACTGGGTGACTGATTGGATCCAATCTGACAAACCCAAAGATCAAGTACAATGATGAAGAAAGACGAAATTTCATTGATTACAAGTGCTCTTGAAAGGCAAGAAAGAGCAGGACTTTCCCCTCTGTAAAATGGCTCGCCGCTCTTTTCTCCCCCAAACAAGGCCTCATGCAAAGTACTAAAGCAATGCTATGCCAAGCTATTTTCAACTCCTAAAACATATCCAGCTAAACAGCTCAATGTCAGGAAGCCTATCGGAATCATTTTCGCCCAATCCCAACGGTGCTAAAGTGTTTTGTTAGACAGAGGAACAGACACATTGTGACAATTAAAACCCAAGTTGTTTGAAATGACTTTATAACGGTTAGAAAAGTACAGTATAATCAGGAATAAAGTTGCTATTGGAGTCAGATATCTGTTTGATCTCATTTGAAACTGTTCAAATACCAGCAGATGGGATCGTTTGCCTTATGGCTCTACGGCTGGCTTTTGTCTTCTTTCTCACTTTCTCTGGATTTACAGAATAATCATTTCCGGGGCTGAGAAGGTAAATTTATTTCTGAGATGAGAGGCTGTGTAGAAGAATGGATTCCTTCTTGGAATCAGGAAGATCTGGGATCAAATCCTGACTCTGATATATACTGACCATGTCACAACTAGCAAGTTGCTTGATTTCTCAGCCTCCTTAAAATTTGCTAAGATTTAGGTATGGAGGAATCGGTCAGTCTCACAGGGCACAGTTTCAATACTCGTACTTCCCTTCAGTGGAGGAAGCCTCAGTCTAGACCACAACAAACAACCACCCACCCACTGCCATTCCAAGTACACTAACATAAATAGAGTATAAGGCTTAATAAATGCTGATGCCTGGGGGATATTACAACAACTCTCATTACAAGTGCAGGGTACTTGACTGTTACAAAAACTTTAAAAACATTATTTCACTTAATATTAAAAGTAACTCATTAAAATAACATGGTGTGTGCTATTACATCAAAATTAAAGATGAGGAAACTGAGGTTCAGAGAAAGTATGACTTTTTCTAGGCACCAGGATAATTATGCCCTTAGTGTAGTAAGAATGGTAACCGCTCGAAGTAATAGGTCATATTTATATGGTGTCTTAAAGTTTATAAGACACTTAACAAATATTATTTCATCCCTATAACAACCCTGGAAGGTAGATACTATTATTATCTCATTTTATAGATGAGAAAATTAAAACAAAGGGTCATATAGCTCTGAGGTGTGTGATGCAGGATTGGAACTCAGGAGTTCCTGATTCCCAGTATAGCACTCTATACACTGCTTCACCTTGCTATAAAATGACATGTAGAATCAACAGACTCAAATGTATATCTGATACTTACCCTTTATAATAACTGACATCTAAATAACATTTTGCATTTTGACATATCTTCCCAATTGCATTCCTATGTGGAATGCACCATACCAGTTTTTACACAGCAGAATACCGAGTGGTCAATTAGACTTTCCTTCAAATCTCAAATGAGAAGAAATCCACTCTCCTCTGAGGCAGCCTTAGTCACTATGGAACATCTCAAAGGATAGGAAGATTTTCCTTCCATCAGGCCTAAATATTATCTCTTGGCAACTTCCTCCCATCATTAATTCTGCCCTGTGATATAAAGTAAAATAGACTGATGCCTTCTCCACATGGCATCATCATCATCATCATCATCATCATCATCATCATCATAAGCAGCAGCAGCAGAATCACATTTATATATTGCTTATTATGTGCCAGGCATTGTGCTAAGTGCTTTATAATTATTTTCTTCATTTGATCCTCAGAACAATCCTGGGAGAGAGGTGCTATTATTATCTTCATTTTACAGATAAGAAAACTAAAGCAAAGAGAAACGAAGTGACTTGTTGAGAGTCACAGAACTAGAAAGTGTCTGAGGCTAGATTTGAACTCAGGTCTTCCTGATTCAAGGCCCAGTGCTGTATCCATTGTACCCCCTAACTACAAAAAATATTCATAACCACATTTGAGGAAGGAAAAATTATAAAATGTGGGTACCCCTCAGTTGAAGAATAGCTGAATGAATTTTATTGTGGACTGTTACTGAGCTGAAAGCTGTCTAAAAAGAAGGAAACAGAAACTTGGGGAAATTTCTAGAACTAGTGCAAAGTAAAGTCAGAAAATCAAGAGAACTATTTATGTATTGACCAGAAAAATATAAAAGAAAGGAACTGTCAAACACTTGAGAATCAAGATCAACTCAATGACTAGCTAAGGCTCAATGAGACCAATAAGAAGCATGCTTTTTACCTAGGTGACAGACAAGAAATAAAGAAGGAGATAAATTTGCAGTTATAGGCAACATAGGGATGTATTTGTGTGACTGTAATTATGTGTTACAAAGCAGGACTTCAGTGTTATGGGGTTTTTTTTAGGCAATGTGTGGATAGTGATAGTGATATTAAAAATAAATCAGTGACTCATTACTTAAACAGTAGCAATAGATTTACACATGTATGTATGTATGTATACATAGGTAGACAAGTCTATATGATTCCTATATGCTTATATAAGAAACTGAATTTTATATTTATAACATAATCATGTATACACATATTTCTTTTTATATGTACATACATACATACACATATGTAAATATATACACATACAAATTATATATATGTGTATATATATATATATATATATATATACTTACATATAATTTTATACACATAATTGTCATATGCAGTTTTCATTTAGAATGGTTAGAGGGATAGTGTGCTGGACTTGGATTCTGAAAGACCAGAGTTCAAATTCTGCTTCAAAACCCAGCTGTGATATCCTGCATAATTAAATCAAGCTCAAAGTTTCAGTTTCTTCATCTTCAGAGGGCTGTAGCAAAGAACAACTTATAAATTATATGCAAAATGCTTTGCAAAACTTTGATGTCAATTAAAATGTTAGCTGAGTATATTATTTTATTTTAAGAGGGGCAGTGGAAGTGTGTGACAGTAATGATACTTTAAAAAAAGGAAAAAAATGAACTATCTAGCATAATGCCTGTCTTCTCTTTTTTTCTTTTTTTTTGTGGCATGAGGAAATATTTGTGTTTGACAATGTGTGTAAAGTTCATAACATTAAGATGAAGATTAAACAAAAAGCAATAACTGAACACAACTTTTTTTGTGTGTCTCACTTGAACTTCTCCTAGGTAAACATGCTTGATGCCTTCCATAGTTCTTTATACAACATAGATTTGGGTACTTTCTTTGCCCAGGCTGCACTCCTCTACGTGATCTTCAGCTTAGGCTCCCTAAAATGTGGGTCACATATAGATTGCCAGGAAGAAGACAAAAGGACTTTCCCCACCCCAGTTCTGGGCGCTGTTGATTTCTTAATGCATCCTAAGATCTTGTTAGCTTTTATGTTCACATATAGAGTCAACCTGTACTGAATAGTCTACCCAATCTCCCAGGCCATTTAAAGTTTTAGAGAGGACACCCTGTTGGCTTTTTTGCTCAAGAGAGATGCAATGCCTAAGTATTCAGCCACTACCAAATAAAATAACCTGGTTATGTATGTATGTATGTATGTATGTATGTATGTATGTATGTGTGTATGTGTGTATGTGTGTATGTATGTGTGTGTATACATATACATATATACGCACACACACATATATATACACATATATATATATATATATATATACATATACATATATATACACACACACATATATATACATATATATATGCACACAGATATATATATACACACACATATATACATATATATTTGTGTGTGCATGTGTGTGTGTGTGTATATATATATATCAAGCCTTCCACATTGTGCTTAATACTATCTGTACTTAATACTCCACTAACTCTCAAGTCAATGACACTTATTTAGAATTTATTACCCTGGGGAAAAGAAAATGAGAGAAACTCCATATTTTATGTGCACCTGGAATATCTGGAAATATTGGCACCAGTGTTATTGAGCGCTATGGCTGTTTGGAAGGAAAGAGTTCTATGAGTTCAGGCTTTAGTGTGATTTTATTTTTGTCATTCTCTTGAAAAAAGGTTATTGTCAACCTAAGGTTTGTTGACTATTACATGATGTCTGTGAAATCAGGAAAAAAATTACCACCATGAAGAGAATGAAGATAAATACCAACCAGGTTGAAAGTGGGAATCAGTATGATCAAGGAAATAAGAAATATGTTAGCTTCTCTGAAAAGAGGCTCCATAACAGCAAGGGGTGTGTTTTTCCTTTCTGGTACATTTCTATAGTATCTCCTGGTAACATGAGTTTAACTACTCAGTTGCCTAGTTTGTGAACATAACTGTGGCTTACCAAAAATACAACTGCCTAACTATTCACATAGGAAACGAGTCTTTTCAATTATCAGAATCTCATTTTCTCTAGTCATTACTTAATTTTAACAGACATTTATCATGATCCTGCTCCATGAATTTCATTGTGCTAGTTAGCAAGCATAGATCTTACGCCAGTAGCTATTTTGTTAATTACCATGGAGGCAGGAGTGTGCTGGAGAAAGCTCATGCCAGCTCATGAGGACTAATGATTCCATTTTCAGTGTAAGAATATGCAAATGGGAAATTGGAAATTTTACAAATCAGAGTTTAACTTCCTATTTTATTTATACTCAAAATGACAGAAAAATATTTATAATGTAGACAAAAAGTAAAAGCATATCATCTGTATTTTTTTCATACAGGAAGGTGTTAAATATTTACCAGCATATCACTGCTAACAGAGGCCATTTAGGGGAACCCATATATGAGAAAGAATCCCCTTTAGTTATGTGCCAGTTTTGTAGAACAAAGGTATTAAAATAAAATAGAAGCAAAGTTCTGTAATCCATACATACGGATCCGTGTGAGTTACATGTTGGCTTAGAAAACCACATATTAATATTAGTTATGTTCTACTGTATTTTTATATTTTTTAATATTTCTCAAATACTTCTTAATCTGGTTCAGGCCACACTTGGGCTCCAGCCATATGTTTGAAACCTTTGACAAAGAATTATTAGGTCTGACAGATAGATAGGCCCCAGTGCGGCACTGAACACATTGAATATAAAGTCAGGATTTGAAGAAGGCCACAAAACATTGGGCAGATTTTCTATGAATAAAAAATTATCAGAGAATGACTTAATGTAACAGCATTTTTACAAGGTAAGAAATTTCTTTGTTTCATACCACTGAAGGGAATTACCTTCCTTAAGGAAATTACAATTAGTTCCAATGAAATATCCTAATATTTATTTAAACTTGATTAGAATATTTTAAATTATCATGTGGTTCCTCATATTCAAATGTGTGCTATGGAAATACTTACCCATTTCCCTTTATTCCATATCGTAAGCCCAGTAAAGTGCTATGGATAGTAAGCTGTCTTTCAGTAAGTAATACACTGGCTTTATGACCATAGACAAGTCAACCTCTCATTATATCCAGGTCCCTCTAAAACTGTGAATTTCAGAATTGCTCTAGCTTGTTTTTTAAGTGTCTTTTTTTTCATTCCTTGTCCTCTATGAGAATAAAATCAAAGGTACAGCCTTCTTCCCTTGCCCTCATCCTCCATCACATACAAAAAAAAAAAAGAATATATTGCTGGACTTATAGAGTTATAAAGGATCAAATGTTGCAATCTCTTCAGCTCCAAAATGTACAGTTTTATTGGAGAATACAAAGCACATAGGAACACACATGAAAATGATGAGGTAAAAATACGGGACAGTGTTGTATTTGCTGAAGGATCTGATTTTTTTCTGTCATGTGCCAAGGAATTAAATATTTAGTGGTCATAATTGTGTTAGTTCCTTTAATTTTCTGTGTAGCTACTGGGCCTTCATCTGCATGGGATGCTGCTTCAATGATGAAAATCGTACCTCATTAATTAAAAAAAAACATAAATGCAAAATGTTTTTCAATCCTTAAAGTGCTATATTATTATTAGGTATTATAATTATAATTATTATAAGAGAATGACTGAATTTTAGAGTCATAAGAGACCTTGTCAGCCACAGAGCTCAACCTGTATGTAAAAAAGGAATCTTTTTCCATAACATCATTTCCAAGTGGCTATCCATGCTTTGTTTTAATTGCTCCAAAGATAGTGAATGCCTGACCTCTTGAGGCAGCCTGCTACCTTTGGGAGTATCTCTCATTGTTAGTACCCACACTCCATCAACATTCTCCTTTTGTCAGCTTGCACACATTATGCCCAATTCTGGGGGCCAAAGAAAAATAGTTAAATCACTCCTCTATATCACAGCCCTTCAGATACTTGAAGATGATTACCATCATTCTTTCACTACTTCTCTCTCATGCAGATGAAACTTCAATTAATTAAATTAAAAAAGTATTCATTTCTAAGTGCTGTGAAATATTCCCAGTTCTTTCAACTTATTTTCAAAGGACAAGGATTCAAGGCCATGTTGTTCCACTTAATGATATTATTAGACTACGTTGTCCATAAACTGAAAACAATGCCCAGATACAGTGTGATCTAGGAAGAATGCAGAGAGAATGTCATCTAATTGAAGGAAGATATCACTTTAAGTATGCAGAGAAAATCAGAATATTTTTGTATTTCCACGATATATTTCTGGCTAATATTCAGCTAGTAGTATTCTTAAAAGAAAAAAACAAACAAACAAAAGAAAGCAAATCAGGACTTTTTCAAAGAAGTTGCTTGTTAAATCAATAATTGTGTTGATTTACACCTCAGAAACCTTCAAATGCTATAAATTAGAGCCTCATTTATTTATCATTTTATTGATTTGTAGACTTAAGAAACTAGTGGAGAAAATGTTATTAATGTAGGTCAAACTTAAATCTGTCTGACACCCATTCCTCTCTCCCCCCGGGGAGCTGGTTGTTAAACATGTAAAAATACAATGCTAATAAGACCCAAATTCTGTATTTCTAAAGCCATTTCTTTGAACTCAAATAGCAGATTATCTATGTATTCTGATTACATTCAACCTTCATTGTGTTGACCCAATGATCAAGTCTCTCAAGATCTTACTGGATCCCAATCCTTGGATATTGTTTGCAAGCCTTCTCACCCTATTTTATTTCATCTGCAAATCTGAAGATAATTCTATATATCCTTTTAGTCTCCTCATTAACAAAATAATACTAAACTTAATAGAGATCATTCACACATTCTTTGGAAAATTCTCTGGTAAACACCTTTTAACTTTGAATCATTAAAAAAAAATATTCTTCCTTTGTCACTCAACCTATATTTAACCTATTTGCATTAAAGGAATCAGATTTGTTCTACTTGATCAAAGATGGAAGAACTAGGCTCTATACGTGAAAACTGCAAAGAAAATTTTAAGCTAGATACAAGGAATTACTTATTTCTAATCCAGCAATACTGGCCTATCTACTGCTCCTCTTACATGAGACTCCACCTCCAATATCTGGGACATTTTATTACTCAGATAATACACAATTTTCTCATTGTTACCTCATCTTTGGCTTTTAAGCATAAGATCCTACTTTCTTTTTTTTTCATTTTTAGTTTTTACTTTTTAATTTCATTAAATATTTCCCAAATGCATATACAATTTAGCATTATTTTAAAACCATTTTGAGTTTCCAATTATATTCCTCTCTTCTGTCATTCATTCCTTCCTTAAGAAGATGAGCAATTTGATATTGATTATATGTATATGAAGCTTGCAAAATGTATTTCCATAGTAGCTATCTTACAAATGAAAACATAGACAAAAAACAAAAAGAAAATAGAAAAAGTTAAAAAAAAAGTTTCATTCTGCAATCAGAGATCATCAGTTCTCTCTTTGGAGGAAGATAGCATTTTTTTTTTAATCATTGGTCCTTTAGAACTGTCTTGGATCATTGCCTTGATTAGAGTAGCTAAATTTTCATATCTGATCATACTTCTAATATTGCTGTTACTGTGTACAATGTCCTTTAAGTCCTGCTCATTTCACTTTGCATCACTTCATATAAATTTGAAGATTTTTCTGAACCATACTGCTCTTCAGTTCTTATAGCACAATAGTATTCTGTTACAAAATATACTACAGCCTGTTCAACCAATGCCCAATTTATGTATATCGCCTCAATTTCCAAATCTTTGCCACTACAAAGAGTTGTTGTAAATAGTTTTTTTTTTGTAGAAATAGATCTTTTTCTTTCATCGCTTCAGGATACAGAAAATGTAGGGTATGCACAATTTTATAGCCTTTCGGGCATAGTTCTGAGTTTTTATTCAGAATAATTGGTCAACTCCACAACTCCAGCAACTGTTCATTAGTGCCTCAATTTTTTCCATATCCCTTCACCATTTATCACTCTTATTCTTTTTCTGTAGTATTAACCATCTAATAACTGTGAAGTAATAGCTCAGAGTTGCTTTAATTTGCATTACTCTATATTGTGGTGATTTAGAACATTTTTTTCTTGTGATTATTGCTTAAATTTATTCTTGTAAAAGCTGACTGTTTATATCTTTTCACCATTAATTAATTGGTGAAAGCCTCTTATTTTTATAAATTTTTCTCAGTTCCATATATATTAGATAAATGAGACATTTATCAGAGAAACACAGTAAAGTTTTCTCCCCTTTTTTATTATACTTCTAATTTCAGCTGTATTGTTTTTGTTTGCGCAAAATCTATTTTTTGTAAAATTTCATGGAATCAGATTTATTTATTTTACTTCCCAGCATGCTACATTTTGTTTTGTTATAGACTCTTCTCTTATCTATAGATCTCACAGGAACATTTTTTCCATGGTCCCTTAATTTATTTATGTTATCACACTTTATAAATCATTTACCCATTTTTACTTGATCTTGCTATATAAGACCTTAATCTATGTGTAGTTTCTGCTTAACTGTTTTCTCGTTTTTCTAGCAATTTTTCTCAAATAACGAATCCTTAAATCAAAAACTTGGCCTGTGGGTTTATCAAGCATTAGGTTTCTAGTCATTCAATACTGTATACTGTATAAAGAATCTGTTTCCCATACCCACTAATACATCACTAACCCATTTCTTAGCCAGCACCAGATTGTTTTAATGATTGACATTTTTAAATATAGTTTGAAATCTGGTACTCCTGGGCTGACTTATTTCACATTTTTTCCATTGATTCCTTTAATTTCTTCTACTTTTTTTTTGTTTTTAGGTGAATTTTGATATTTTTCTAGCTTTACAAAGTAATTATTTTGCAGTTTGATTTTTATGACATGGAATAAGTAAATTAACTTGAGTAAAACTGTCATTATTCCTGTGGGCTTGGCCTATCATTGAATAATTGCCATTTTTTCCAATTGTTGGATCTATCTTTATTTCTATAAAAAAAGGTTTGTATTTTTTTTCATATAATCTTTGGGTTTGACTTGGTAGCCAGACTCCAAAGTATTTCATATTGTCTACAGCTGTTTTAAATAGAATTCATTTTCTCTATGTTTTGATGCTAAGTTTTGTTGATAGTCTGTAGACGTGCTGGTAATTTAGGTGGATTTGTTTTATAGCCTGTGGCTTTGCTAAAGTTATTCAATATTTCAACCAGTTTTTAGGGATTCTCTAGGGTTCTTTAAGTATAGTATCATATATTCTTCAAAGAGAGGTGGTTGTATTTCCTCATTGGCTGTTTTTATTCATTCTTATTTTTTTCTTGGCTTTTTACTAAAGCTAACATTTCTAGTACAATATTGAACACTGGTGGCGATAATGGACATCCTTGCTTCCCTCCTGATCTTACTGTGAAAACTTCAAGTTTATCCACATTGCAGATAATGCTTGCCCTATGTTTTAGAAAAATACCAATTTTCATTTTAAGAAAGGTTACATTGATTTCCAAGCTTTCTAGTGCTTTTTAATAAGAATGAATATTGTATTTTATCAAGGACTTTTTCTCCATCTTTTGATATAATCTTAAGATTTTTATTTGTATTTATATGGTAAATTTTGCAAATAATTTTCCTAATATTGATCCAAACCTGCATTCCTGGTATAAATTATGCCTATTCATAGTGTATGAGTTTTTTGATATATTGCTTTTGCCACCTGACTAGTTTGTTATTTACAATTTTTGCATATATATTCACTAAGGAAAAAAGTCTATACTTTTATTGATCTGTTTTTACTCTCCCTGGTTTAGGTATCAAAACTACAATTGTGATAGAAAATAAATTTCTTAGGACTCTTTATGTGTACGTGTGTGTGTGTGTGTGTGTGTGTGTGTGTGTGTGTGTGCTTAAATATTAGAATTCACTTGTAAATCCATCTAGTACCATGATTTTTTTTTTGTCTTACAGAGCTAATTTATGGATTGTTCAAATACTTCACCTAAAATAGATGTCTAAGTATTCTATTTCCTCTTATGTTAATCTGAGCAATTTATATTTTTGTGCATATTAATTTATTTCATTTGGACTGTTAGTTTTACTGACATATAATTGGGTGAAAGAAATGCTAATAATTGCTTGAATTTCATCTTCATTGGTGGTGTCATCAACCTGGTTACTCTTATACTCATAATTTGGATTTCTTTTTCTCTGTTAATCAAATTAACCTATTATCTATCTATTTTATTAGAATTTTTTCATAAAACCAGATCCTAGTTTTATTGATTAGTTCAATACTTTTTTTACTTTCAATTTTATTATTTTTCCTTTTATTTTTGGGATTTCCCTTTAGGTGAGTTAAGTATTTTTTTTTAATTTATTCTCTTTTCTATCTTTAGTTGCCTGCCCAACTTGTTGATATGTTCTTTTTCTTTTTATTGATGTACACATTGAGAGATATTAATTTTTCTCTAAGCACTGCTTTGATTGCATATGATAAATTTTGGAATCTTGGCTTATTGCTATCATTTTCATTAACGAAATTTTTGATTGTTCCTATAATTTGTTCTTTGACCAACTCATTCTGTATGATGATTTGGTTTCCAACTAATTTAAACTATGAATCTGTACTTCTACTGCTTTTTTTTTAATTTAACACAATTTTTATCTCATTATTGTCTGAAAAGGGCACATTTAATGTCAGTTTTATTTTTTTTTAATATATATTTGGTTGTTAGTTTTTAATGCCTTTATACATGGTCACCTTTTTGGAAAGTGCCACGTACAGTTGAGATAAAGGTATATTTCATTCTATTCCCATTATTTTTTTTTTGCCTCCATAGGTCTGTCATATCTTTGCTTTCTAAGAGTCTATTCATCTCCCTAACTTCTCATTTATTTATGTTTAAATTTATCTAGCAACAAGAGTGGCAAGTTGAGGTTCTCCTACTAGTATAGTTTTGCTATTTCCACTTGTCATTCAATTAACTTCTACTTTAAGAACATTGAGGCTACGTTATTACATGCATCCATGTTTAGTAATGATATTATTTCATTTTCTATGGTATCACTTAGTAAGTTGTAATTTCTCTGCCTATCAATTTTAATTAGGTTTATGTTTACTTTTGTTTAGTCTGAGTTCCTGATTGCTATCCTCAACTGTTTTTACATTACCTGAAACATATAGATTCTGATCTAGCCTCTTATTTTATCCCTGTGTGTCACCATTTTAAGTCTATTTCTTGTGAAATAACATCAACAAAATGATATTGTTAGATTATGGTTTCTAATGTATTCTGTTATCCACTGTTCATCCCATTAACATTCACAGTTATAATTACTAACTGTACCTTTTGCTTGATTATGTCTTTTTTTCTGTTTATCCTTCTCTCTTTTTTTTATCCTGTCCGTTATCTAAAGTATATTTTTTTTCTGACCACAGCTTTCTTTTATTTGCCTTCTCTTTTATTATGCTCTCCTTTTTCTTATCCCCTTTCCCTCCTACTTTCCATTTGGGTAAGATATATTTCTACTGGCAACATATGTTTTCACTCCTTAAACCAAATCGAAAGTGAGTGCTATTTTAATTGTTTTCTATTCCTGTGTTGCCTTCCTGTCCTTGTAAAACTTTTTTACTTATTTGCCTCTTCTATGTGTGATGAATATCTCCATTCTTCCTATCTTTTCCCCTTCTTCCCAGGGTACAAAAGTCTTTCTTGCCTATTCACATTTTTTAACAGCATCCAAAAATAACCAGCTCATTCATGTACACTCATTCTATAGAGTATCCTTCTATTTGCCCAGAGAGTGTTTCCCTATGAACTTGAACCATGACATCAAAGTCATAGGCAATGGAGTTGCCAAACTGCATCTGTTGCAGTGGTAACCTGCAATATCGTTCTGACCAGTTGTACATCCTTCTATCTTCCCATGATTGAGAGCTTCTGAAGATGTTGTTATATCTTTTTTCATCACCTAGTCCCTCCACCTGTGTTTTGTCCACAAGGGCTTTAGGTGTGCCTCCACTTCCATGTCACAGATTTTTCTTTTTGACATGCTAAATTGTCTTGGGATGGAATAATATCTCACTTCAACTTTTTGTTGTCTGCGCCACTCCAGAATTTAAACTCAGGAATTATTTGTTTGTAGGTGAATGTTGAGATAAATTTCCTGAGTATTTTCACAACCCTGCCATCTTGGCTTGACCTTGAAAGTCTCTAAAATTCCATTTTCTACAGAAGGATTTTCATGGATCTTCCACCTCTTTATTTTTATAATATACAGCATTTATACAGTGCTTTAAGTTTTGCAAATTCCTTATCAGTATTATCTCATGTTGTTTTTACAACTCCAGGGAATAGGTAATATTATCCCCATTTTGTGATGAGAAAATTGAGGCATATGTTACTAAAGTGGCCTGACCATAAAGAAAAAAAAGCACATCTGAATTTGAATTTAGAACCCAAACCTTTCATTATTTTGTTTTAATACACCAATAAAAATATAATTTCCTCCTACCTGAATACAGTATCAGATTTGGGGTTTGGAACAAAGTCTCCTTTCCTCCATGTACATCATAGGACCAAATCATTATAGATAATGTAGTGAAGAGAACATATGACATACCAGGAAGCAAAGAATAATACTCCATTTGCAACAAAAAAGATGAAAACATATTTATTTCCCTTTAATTTTAAAAATATTTAAAACAATTCATGTAAATATATAGCTGCTAAATATTTAGCAATCTCAACTATGATTTTTTTTTCACAAATACTTTTTTTTGTTGTTTCTTTTTTAGTGAGGCAATTGGGGTTAAGTGACTTGCCTAGAATCACACAGCTAGGAAGTATTATATGTCAGAGTCCATATTTGAACTCAGGTCCTCCTGACTCCAGGGCTGGTGTTCTAGCTACTATGCCACATAGCTTCCCCCACAAATACATTTGAATTTTGACTTTTCTTTTATTTCAGCTTCAAGGATAAGGAGAAAACACGTCTTCTTTTTGGTACAAATAATATTAAATAAAAACAGATGGTTAACAATTATCTTTGTGTTCTAGTAACAATTTAAACAGAAATTGTAATTTTTCTGAATTAATACATTTTTATGTTGACTGATTTATTCATAAAAGTCAAGTGTCTTACTCTATAAAAGAATCCCTTGAAATTTTATGAACTCTACTAATTTACTAAGCAAGGGCTATTAATTTATCACAACACCCTTCTGCGAAAAAAAAAAAAACTTTGCATAGAGTAGGTAGAAAAATCTATGCATAAATACAGAAACACTGTCATTTGATTACTTCATAATAGTATGACTCAACTCCCTCCATGTTCTCTAAAGGTGTCACATAGTCTGTGATTTGAAGCCTAAAGCAAATTAACACATTATTGGGAAATATTTAATAAAATAAATTTTAAAAATAAAATGAAAATGGGAAACATTACATATTAACAGTAAATGACAGCAAAATTATACTAGTGGGAGACTTCAATTCTCCCCACTCATAACTAGATGAATCTTACCAAAATTTAACAAAAAATAAGTTAAGGAAATAAATCAAATGTCAGAAAAGTTAGATATGATAGATATGTGGAGAAAAATAAATGGTAATGGAAAGGAATATACAGTTTTTCCCAGTGTTGCATTACAGATACTAAAACCATGATCATGTATCACAGCATAAAAATCGCACAAATTCAGAAAAGCAGAAGTATTAAATGTTTCTTTTGCAGATCAAAATGCAATAAATTTTGTGCAAGTAAGGGTCACAAAAAGATAGATGAAACATAATTGGAAACTAAATAATCTAATGCTAAAGAACAAATCATAGAAATAATAATTTCATCAAAGAGAATGGCAATGAAAAAACTTACCAAAATTAATGAGGTACATGCAAAGCAGTACTTAGGGGATAATTCATATCTTAAAATCAATAAACTAAAAATAAAATTAAGAGCAGATCAATGATTTAGGAAGGCAACTTAAAATAGAAAAAAGACAAAAAAATCCCCAATCAAATTCCAAATTGGAAACCCTGAAAATCAAAGGAGAGATGAATAAAATTGAAAATAAGAAAATCATTGAACTAATAAATAACTCTAGAAGCTGGTTTTATGGGGGAAATATGATATAGATGAATCATTGATTGATTTGATTTACAAAATAAAAAGAAAGAAGGTGGCAGCTGGGGGAAGTGGATAGAGTGCTTGACAGGAAGTCAGGAGGACCTAAGATACAATTTGCCCTCAGACACTGACTGGCTGCATGACCCTGGACAAGTCACTTAACCCTGGTTGCCTCAAAAAAAATTATCAATATCAAAAATGAAAAGAGTGAATTCACCATCAATGAAGAGGAAGTTAAAACAATAATTAGGAGCTATTTTGCCCAAATGCATGCAAATAAATCTATAATGTATGTGAAATGGATATATATATATATATATATATATATATATATATATATACACTAGCTCACCCCCCCCAAAAAAAGAAGAAAAAACCCAAATAAAAGTAAGTAATATGAAATATTTGGGAGTCTACCTGCCAAGACAAATCCTGGAATTATATGAACACAATGGCAAAACACTTTTTCACACAAATTGTGAGATCTAAAAAAACTGGGGAAATATCAATTGCTCCTGGGTAGTATGAGACAATACAATAATAAAAAAGGACAATTCTATGTAAATTAATTAATTAATCAATTTTAATTACAATCAAACTATAACAAATTATTGTTATATGACTATTTAAAATAACAAAATTCATCTAGAAGAACAAAAGGTTAAGAATACCAATATAGGTGGTACAGGACTTCCGCTTCCGGGAGGCAAGATGGTGGAGTGAGAAGGTAGTCACTCTCACTCCCCTATCAACCTCTGAAAACCCAGAAAATATCACACCAGAAAAATAAAAAACCCTGGAACAGCTGAACTAGAAGAAAGACTGGGAGCAGCAGTGCAGCAGCCTAGCAAACAGGGCTCCCAGTGCCTCAGGAAAAATAAGGGAGGCAGAGATACAAGGGGCCCCAGGAAGATAAGTACCCTGCTGGATTCATCTGAAAGGAGGTGAAGAAAACAAGCTAAAGGCTTCCTAAAGCCCTAGCCTTGCAGATTCCAACCCAACACCAGGTGAGCTTCTGGAGCCCTGCAGCCTCCAATTGTGAAGAAATCCTGAAGCCCAGGTGTTAGAGCAAACAAACACCAACACCTGGACCTCCAAGTGCCTCAGTGAGGGTGGGGGGAACTGGTGGAAACCAGCTCAGAAAATCACCAGGTGCCTTGGCACTCTACCACAAAGGAATCTCCAAGTGCATTAGCAGAAGCTAGGGAGACAACACTGCAGGGGGGCCCCAGGCAGATAAACACCCTGCAGCACCCATTTAAAAGCAGCTGAAGAAAGCTAAAAGAAAGGACAAGAAGGCAACCTAGAATTGCCTAAAAGTTCCAGCCTTGCTGATTCCAGCCCATCATGAGGTGAGCTGCCAGAAACCTACAGTCTTCAATTGCCAGCATAAGAGGCCACAGCACACAAAGAGAGTGACCAAGACCTAGGCTCCCAACACAAGAAGCTTGTACCCCAGCAGGAGAGCTCAATCTCCTTAAAGGCCAGGGAATAAAGAAACACCATGAGTAAAAAGAAACATACAACAGATTCAAATTATGAGAAGAGTGAAGATCAAGACAGAAATTCTGAAGAGGACAACATTGTCAACAAACCCACATCTGCAACAACAAAAGGGAATATGAACTGGTCTGAAGCCCAAAAAGCCTTCTTAGAAGAGCTCAAGAAGGATTTTAATAGTAAAATGAGAGAGGTAGAATAGTCCTTCAAAAATACAGTTGGTCAAATGGAAAAAAAAATACACTGAAGAAAACAAGTCCTTAAAAAACACAATTGGCCAGTTGAAGAAGGAAGGACAAAAACTAACAGAAGAGTACACAGAAGAGTACAAGTCTCTAAAAATTAAAATTTGGCCAGTTGAAGAAGTACAAAAACAAACAGAAGTGTACACTGAAGAAAACAAGTCCCTAAAAAACACAATTGGCCAGTTGAAGAAGGAAGTACAAAAACTAACAGAAGAAAACAGTCTGTTAAAAAGTAGAATTGGACAAATAGAAACTAATGTCTCTATGAGAGAGCAAGAATCAGTCAAACAGCAACAAAAAAATGAAAACATAGATGAAAACATAAAATACCTCATCAGTAAAATAACCGACCTGGAAAATCAGCTCAGTAAAGACAATTAAAAAATTATTGGATTACCTGAAAATCATTATGAAAAAAAGAGTCTGGACTCTATCTTACAGGAAATCATAAAGGAAAACTGCCCAGAAGTCCTAGAACCAGAAGGGAAAATAACCATAGAAAGAATCCTCAGATCACCACCTGAAAGAGATCCCAAATTCACAATGCCAAGGAATATATTAGCAACATTTCAAAATTACCAGATGAAAGGGATGGTGCTGCAAGCACCCAAAAAGAAACAATTCAAATATCATGGAACCACAATGAGGATTAAACAGGACCTTGCAGCTTCTACATTAAAAGACCCATTGAAACTTACTGTAGATATTATAAAATATTTAGGAGTCTACCTCCCGAAACAAACCCAGGAACTCTATGAACACAATTACAAAACACTTTTCACACAAATAAAATCAGATCTAAATAACTGGAAAAACAGCAGTTGCTCATGGGTAAGCCGAGCTAATATAATAAAAATGACAACCCTAGCTAAGCTGATTTACTTATTCAGTGCCATACCAATCAAACTACCAAGAAATTATTTTATAGAGTTAGAAAAAATAATAACGATTCATTTGGAAAAACAAAAGTTCCAGAGTACCATAGGAACTAATGAAGAGGAATGCAGGGGAAGGTGGCCTAGCAATGACAGATGTTAAATTGTATTATAAAGCTGCAATGATCAAAACTGCTTGGTGCTGGCTGAGAAATAGGGAGGTGGATCAGTGGAATATGTTAAATATGCAAGACACAGTAATCAATGACTATAGTAATCTATTATTTTATAAAACTAAAGACCCCAGCTTCTGGGATAAGAACACACTCTTTGAAAAAAACTACTGGGAAAACTGGAAAAGAGTATGGCAGAAACTAGGCATAGACCCAAATCTCACACCACATACCCAAATAAAGTCAAGACGTGTTCATGATTTAGATATAAAGGCTGATACCATAAGTTAACTGGGAGAACAAGGAGTAGTTTACCTACCAGATCTATGGAGAACAGAAGAATTCATGACCAAATTGTATAGCATCCAAATTCTTACAGGAAAAGTTCAGGGAGTTAAAGGAAGAAATAGACAGTAAAGCTATACTAATGGGGGACCTGAACCTCCCCCTCTCCGCACTAGGTAAGAACATTATGAAATTCAAAATAGATCATTTTGATTACATTAAATTGAAAAGTTTTGCACAAACAAAGCCAATGCAACTAAGATTAGAAGGAAGGTAGAAAATTGGGAAAGAATTTTTACAACCAGTCTGTCTGATAAAGGCCTCATTTCTAAAATATATGGAGAATTTAGGCAAGTTTATAAGAACACAAGCTATTCCCCAATTGATAAATGGTCAAAGGATATGAACAGAAAGTTCTCAGATGAAGAAATTAAAGCCATCTATAGTCATATGAAAAAATGCTCTAAATCGTTATTGATTAGAGAAATGCAAATCAAAACAACTCTGAGGTAACACATCACACTTGTCAGATTGGCCAACATGACAGAACAGGAAAATGATAAATGTTGGAGAAGATGTGGGAAAATTGGAACACTAATACATTGTTGGTGGAGTTGTGAAATGATCCAACCATTTTGGAGAACAATTTGGAACTACGCCCAAAAGGCTACCAAAATGTGCATACCCTCTGATCTAGCAATAGCACTTCCAGGGCTATATCCCAAAGAGATCAAACAAATTAGAAACGGACCCACATGTACAAAAATATTCATAGCAGCTCTTTTTGTGGTGGCAAAGAATTGGAAATTGAGAGGATGCCCATCAATTGGGGAATGGCTGAGCAAGTTGTGGTATATGAATGTAATGGAATACTATTGTGCTATAAGAAATGATGAACAGGCTGACTTCAGAAAAACCTGGAAAGACTTATATGGTCTGAGGCCGAGTGAAGTGAGCAGAATCAAGAGGACTCTGTACACAATAACAGCCACGTTATGGATAACTAAGATTGTTAAACTGAACCCTTCTCAGCATTACAAGGATCTAAGACATCTCCAGAGGCCTCGGGATGGAAAATGCTGTCCCCATCCAAAGAAAGAACTATGGAAGTCAAATCGCAATCACTTATTTTTACCTTCTGTTGAGTTTTGTTTCATCTTTCTGATGGTTCCTCCTATTAGTTTTAATTTTTGCTTACAACTTCACTAATGTGAAAATGTTTCATTGGTATATAAATGTAAAGTCTATATCAGATTGTGCGCCATCTTGGGGAAGGTGGTGGGGAGGAAGGGGGAGAAAAATTTTCAACTCAAAAGCACATGGAAGTGATTCCAGATAAATCAAAATTAATTAATAAAATTTAAAAAAAAAAGAATACCAATGTAATTAGTTAAAAAAATGAAGAAAGGTGACCCAACCATATTAGATCACAAACTATATTATAAAGTGGTAATCATCAAAACAATCTGGTATAAGTTAAGAAATAGAATGGTAGATTAGTGGAATACATTAAGTACATAAGACACTATAGTAAATGATCATAGTAATCTAGATTTTGATAAACCCGAAGACCCAAGCTTTTGGGACCACAACTCATTACATGACAAGATATTATCGGCAATAGTGGAAAACTGTATGGCAGAAGCGGAGCGGGGTAAAGACCAACATCTCACATCCCAAACCAAGATATATTCAAAATGGACAAAACATTTACATATGAAGGGCAAGACTATGAGTAAATTAGGAAACCATTAAATAGATTACCTGTCATATCAATGGATAAGGAAACAATTTATGATCAATTGAGAGAGAGTATTGAGATGTAAAATAGATAATTTTTATAACATTAAATTAAAAATGTTTTGTGCAAACAACATCAATGAAACAAATATTAAAAGGAAAGTAGAAAGCTGGGATTATTATTTTTTAGCAAAAAGTTTTCTCTGTCAATACCATCATTTCTCCAATATGTAGAAAATTTAGTCAAATGTATAATAAAAGTCATTCCCCAATTCATAATATCATCAAAAGATACGAATAGTTTTCAGATGAAGAAATTAAAGCTATCTAGTCGTATGAACAAATGTTCTAAATCACTATTGATTAGAGAAATGCAAATGAAAACAACTCCAAGGTATCATTTCACACCTATCAGATTGGATATGACAAAAAAGGAAAATGATAAATGTTAGAGAAGATGTGGGAAAACTGGGAAAGTAATGTACTGTTGGAGTTGTGAACTGATCCAACTATTCTGGGGAGTAGCTTATAAATATACTCAAAGGCTTATAAAAATAGGCATACCCTTTAACCTAGAAATACCATTACTAGGTCTGTTTACCAAAGAGACACAAAAAGGAAAAAGGACCTATTTGTACAAGAATAGTTACAATAGCTCTTTTAGTGATGGCAAAGAATTGGAAATTGAGGGGTTGACCATTGATTGGGAAATGCCTGAATAAGTTTTGATATATGATTTTGATGTGATACTGTTGTGCTATAAGAAATTCTAAGAAGGATGATATCAGAAAAACTTGGAAAGAGTAGGCCAAGCTAATATAATAAAAATGAGAATTTTACCTAAATTAATTTACTTACTCAGTGCCCTACCAATTAAACTACAAAAAATATTTATAACTAGAAAAAATAGTGACAAAATCCATCTGGAAGAACAAAGAGTCCAGAATATCAAGGGAATTAATGAAAATAAATGCAACGGAAGGTGGCTTCGCTGTACAAGATCTTAAATTTTATTAAAAAGCAGCAATCACTGAAACTACTTGGTACTTGCTAAGAAACAGGCTGGTGGATCAGTGGAATAGGTTACATAGAGAAGACATAGTAGTCAATGACTACTTGTTGAATGCAAGACTCTAGATCCTGGGATAAGAACTCAATATTTAACAAAATCTGCTGGAAAAAAATGGAAAATAGTAAGGCAGAAACTAGGCATAAACCAACATCTTACACTGTATACCAAATTGAAGTCAAGTGGGTAAATAATTTAGATATAAAGGGTGATAAAAGCAAACTGGGAGGGCAAGGTATAGTTTACCTATATGATCCATGGAGAAGGGATGAATTTATGATCAAATGAGAGAGAGAACATTATGAAATGCAAAGTGGATATTTTTGATAACATGAAATTGAAGTTTTTGCACAAACAAAGCCAAAGCAACTAAGATTAAAAAGGAAGCAGAAAGTTGGTAGGGGGAGAGGGAATACAGCCAGTATTTCTGATAAAGGCCTTATTTCTAAGACATAAAGAAAACTGAGTCAAATGTATAAGAATACGAGGCATTTCCCAATTGATAAGTGGTCAAAGGACATGAAAAGGCAATTTTCATTTTTTTCTTTTTCTTTCTTTTATTTTTAGGCAATTGGGGTTAAGTGACTTGCCCAGGGTCACACAGTTGGTAAGTGTCAAGTGTTTGGTCTGAGGCCAGATTTGAACTCACATCCTCCTGACTTCAAGGCCAGTGCTCTATCCACTGTGCCACCTAGCTGCCCAAGGCAATTTTCAAATAAGTAAATTAAAGCTCTTTATAATCATGTAAAAAATGCTTTCTATCACTATTGATAAGAGGAATTCACATAAAAACAACTCTCAGATACCATACCACACCTATGAGATTGGCTAACATTACAATAGGACAATAAAGAAAAATGATAAATGTTGGGGAAGACGTGGGAAATTTGAAACACTAATGCATTGTTGGTGGAGTTGTGAAATAATCCAACCATTCTGGAGAGTAATTTGAAACTATGCCCAAATGGCTACAAAAATGTGCCTACCCTTTGACCCAGTGATACCACTTCACATAAAAATGTGAAAAGGAGCCACATGTACAGTACAAAATTATAGCAGCTTTTTTTGTGGTAGCCAAGAACTGGAAATTGAGGGGATGACCATCAAATGGGGAATGGCTGAACAAGTTGTGGTATATGAATGCAATGGAATGCTATTGTGCTATGAGAAATGATGAGCAGATGGACTTTAGAACAACCTGGAAAGACTTAAATGAATTGCTTCTGCCTGAAGTGAGCAGAACCGGGAGAACATTTTACAGAAGAACAGCAACATTTTGTTGAATAGACTTATCTCTTCTTAGCAATGCAAGGATCTAAGATAAGTCCAAAAGACTCATGATGGAAAATGTTATCGACATCAAGAAAGAACTACGGAGGCTGAAAGCAGACTGAATCATACTACTTGTTTGCTTTTTCGTTGTTGTTTGTCCTTTTTCATTCAACCCATTGGCTCTAATTCTTCACAACATTATTAATGTGAAAATAAGTTTAATACGAATGTATATGTAAAGCATATATCAGCTGGCATGTCATCTAGGGGTGGTAGAAAGAGAGGGAGAAGGACAAAATTGGGAACTCAAAATCTTATGGAAGTTAATCTTGAAAGCTAAAAATAAATAAATAAATTTAAAAGAAAGATCTTTTGCAGAAAGTGGAATTTAACTTGATTCTTCAAGGAAGCCAAGAAATGGAGGTAAAGAGAGAACATTTCAGTCATAGGAGGTAGGCAATTGTAAGGCCAGGTTTGGGCACGTGTGGTGTTATATGCAAGGAACAGCAAGAAGGCCAGTGTGAGGGGATCATGAAGTATATGTAAGAGAATCAAGTGTAAAAAGACTAGAAAGGCAAGATTGTGAAAGGCTTTTAAAGTCACCTGGAGGATTTTATAATTGATTATAGAGGAAATAAAGAGTCACTAAAGTTTATCGAGTGTGAGGTCAGGGTGGTTTTCAAACTTTTAGTACTGTAATATCACTTTAGCTGCTTAATTGGGAATGGAAAAGAATGGAGAATATGATTGGGAAACCAACCAGCAGGCTAATAAGAATCTAGGCAGGAGTTGATGAATTTCACCTTTCTCATAGTAGAAACAGTACTGAATCTAGAGTGAGAAGATCTTAGATTGAGTGCTATATGTTTAATACCTGAATTTAATAAATAATACAGAATTTCACAAATGTTGGGCCTTAAGCAAGTCATTTTACTTCTCTGTGCTTCAATTTCCCCCTTCATAAAATGACCTTAATGCATTAGATGCACTCTATGTCTCAAGCTTAACTAATGTGCTCTTCATATAACAGAGAATTCACCCCAAGATCAATAATAAAAGGTTAGTATTGAGATGATGTTGATGATAAATAATTATATAACTAAATGTTTAATTTGCAATTATTTATGGTTAAGAGTTAGCATTGCCATTATAAGCACTTAATGAATAAATCTAAAAGAACAATTAAAAATAACATGTCAAATTTTCCTTAGTGTTCACAACACATTTAGTTCTTGTTGATGTAGCCATTGCTGTTATCGTTGTGTTATTGATAATGTTTCTTAGAAAAATAAAAAAAAAAACCAGGAATTGCAAACCACTGACTTAAAGAATAAGAAGATAAATTACCATATTCATTTCTACCTCTTTGAAAAGAGCGAGTCAAGGGGGCAGCTAGGCGGCACAGTGGATAGAGCACCGGCCCTGGATTCAGGAGGACCTGAGTTCAAATCTGGCCTCAGACACATAACATTTACTAGTTGTGTGACCCTAGGCAAGTCACTTAACCCCATTGCCTAGCCAAAAAAAAAAAAGAGCAAGTCATTTCATTCCTATGGCCTTGTTTCCTTTTGGAAAGGATGGACTGGTTGAAGACTAAGGTGACATCTAGGTGTCAATCTTATGTTTTAATGTACCAAAATACATAGAGCTAAGGGAGGAGAAAATGTTAAGAATGTTTAAAACATGATTAAAACATACTGACCTATTATTAATGCATAGAACTTTAAGATTTAGAAACTGCTTCAAATAATATCATTTGGACTCTCCTATGAAGCATTATAAGCATCGCTCAACTACCTAAATGGCTGTGTGCTATCTTCTGCATGAATAATCCCTCCCGAAATGCAGAATACAGCCAAACCAAGCCTGCCCATCTGGTGGGATTTCCATCCAAACTGGCTTAGAGGAATGTATCTCTGTTTTGCACATGCTCAGAGAAATTGAGAGACTAGGCAGGATCGCATTGCTATGCGATGTAAGAGGAAAAATCCAAAATCAGATCACTTGTCTCCTACCACTACCCCAAATTGCCTCTGTTTCTTAACAGAATCAAGTCATTCAGAGAAGTCAAGGAGGAAGAGGACTGGAAACAAGTCCATATAAATTGGTGGTTGGGAGCTCACTAATTGCCTATGAGATACTGTTCTCAGATAAGTGTTTGGATTGAAAGACAAATCTGAAGAAAGAGCAGGTGGTAGGGAGGTGAAGGCACAGGGTATAAACACCTTGGCCCTGCCCCCGTAGTTATTAAAATGTATGGGAGAAGAAAATTAGAAATGTAACTCAGTAAGGTAGTAGGGTCATTGGAAAAGCTTGACTTTCCTATTTGTTTATTTTTTGGTAGATTTCAGTGTTGAGATACCTCATGATCAAGTAGATATAAGTGAATTGATAGAGAGGAAACACGTTTAAATGAAAGGGGGTGTTTGCTTATTCAAGGAGTTCAGGGATGAGAGAGGATATGATAATAAAGGCATAAGCATAGAGAAAACCTTAGTAAGGAACCCTTCATCTTCAATGAGCCAAGGGAAAGAGGAGAAGATATGTTGTTAGATGGAGATGATCTAGAAATTAGAATTACCAGGTTGTGAAGTCTATCTCATTCTCATTACTTCTTCAGATAATGAAACTTTGTTAATTTTGGACTGCATTTACCACTTGCTATCTCTTTTTTGGGTATTATACTCATCTATGAAATGGGCAGGGGATATGGCACCATGTTCCTCACAGGTGGTTGTAAGAAACCTCTCAGTAAACCTTAATGTTGTGAGTAAATCTGAATTTTAATTCATGAAAATGTCTTAAATGACACCTCCTTGAAAGCAGGGGCATTTCATAGTTTTTCTTTTTATGTCTCTCTGCCACATTGCTAGTACACATCAGAGGAATATGATCTCTCTGGATATTCACAGGGATTTTGTTTTGTTTAGTTTTCTTTTGTTTTTTCTCAAAAGCAAAAGTCCCATGCTATATATGTGGGGGAAGGGATTGGGGTTTGGCTTTTAAGAAACATGTTGAACCAAAATGGCCAAGTGGGAAAAAATATTGAACTTAAGTATAATAACATCTGGATTTGATACTTCCTAAAGCTTCAAGCAAGAAGAAGTCAATTAACTACATTCCTCTAGCTGTTAGTGAATCTTCTTAAAATCATTTTGTAGTTATTTAAGTCTATTTTGCATTTAATTTTCTGTGTATGTGTAATTCCCCCAGGAGAATATATGTTTGTTATGGACAGGAGATGTTTTACATTTTATATCTTTTGTCTCCAGAGCCTACATATCCTACATGCATAATGCATGCTTATTAATTTGATTCAGATTCCCTTCTAAGAAACTCACTGTCCCATCTCTAAAATCAGGGAGACTAATATGTGTGTTATGTTCCTCCTGTGGCTGTTACGACCAAAATTCTGAGGAAAACACTAAGTCCCAGATAGATGCAGGTTGATGGTGCTTTTGGGGAGCTCCCTGTGGGTTATGTGACTGCAAGTCATTAAGAGGGAAGGAGAAGTTTGCTTAATAGGAGTGAGAACCTTAGAGAGGCTCCATACCAAGACTGTGCCTCTGTTTATGGAGGTAGTATATCTAATCCTTTTATCCACACACTAGTTATTCCTGAATATTGGCTTAGCACCTGAGAATTTGTTTTCCCCACAGTGTAATCATTGCCTTAGCTGCACCAATAGACCATTTTAGTTTGCTATTTCCATTTCATTTCTAATGCTTTCTCCTGTGGCCCATTTCACATTGCTTAGCAACAATTAATCTGACAAACATAACCTACAGTGATTTGTGTTGGGAAGGAGCAGAGAAACTGTTAGGAGGGTATAAAAATGTTGTATTATGACTGCTAGTGTTAGACTTATAAAACTTCTCAAAGTGAACCTTGGGATTCTATAGTTTCCTTTTTAGAAGGGAAAATAGGATTGAATGAGAGTTTAGAAACAATAGCTTGGTCTAGTCCTCGAATCGGAGATTTGTTTGTGTTTTAAAGTTTTAGAAATGAAAATTTGATAAACCCAAATAAATGTTAGCATAAAACACAAACTAAGTAGATTAAAACTCTGTATTATCATAATGGCCTTCCCTTATTGGGTACTCTATTTTGTTCTCAATGATTCATGTTATGAAGAAGCCTAACCTACTGAACCTCACTCCTCATTCCTGCTGTCCATTTACCTTCTCCATTTTCCCTCTCTTACCCTTGTCCTTTACTCTTTCATATCTAATGATGACAGAACCTACCAGAAACTTGAACTACATGGTTAGGAATCCCTTGACCTCAGGTAATATGTATTTTCGGGGTTTCAGGATGAAAGATCTGGAAGCTTTCATAGTGACTATCTCCTCCAGCCCTCGGCTGAAAAAGAATCCCTTCAATATCTTTGTCAAGTGATCATACAGTTTAGGCTTGAAAATATCCAACCGTGGGAAGTCACTACCTCTCCAGGTAACTTAAATAGGAAACACTGTATTTGTTAGGCAGAATGTTTAATTTTGCCATTATATCAAGGCTAAAATCATCTTTATAATTTCTACCCGCTTATTTACTTCTATCCACCTGGGTTAAAATGAACAATTTGAATCCCTCTTACATAGCACAGTTCTTCAAATTCTCAAAGTCAACTAACATGCCAGTTCTGGTCTTTTCTTCTCCAGTTTACACATCATACATGTTCCCATATTTTCAATGATGTGTGAGTAGTGAGGTGAGATTCTACTGAAGAAGCATGATATTGGGGAAAGTATATTAGGTTTAGAAGTCCAGGGTTCTGTTCTTGCCAGTCAGTTTCTTCTCACCTCCTCTTCTCAGCTTTGTCAACTATAAAACTGAAACTATTAAATTAGCTTCTCTACAACGTACCTTTCAATTCTACATTCTATGATTCTGCACAAAGATAAAACTGAGTAAAGCAGAAGAGATGGAGAAGGAAAGCATCCAAGAAGATGGAGCACTTAGAAGTGTACTTTCTTAGCACTTTGTGTGTGAAAAATGAATGTACAGTGTGCAAACTATCACAGAACTAAGATAATTCTTACAAATAATATTCTATGAAAGTAGTCAGACAAGTCAATTCCAAACATTTTATTAAGCCTATCGATGTGCAAGGTACTTTACCAGGCACTGAGGATACAGTTCCAAAACAGAAACAAACAAAGAGATCACCATCCTAGAATGGAACAATGTATACAGCAAGTGGGAAGTAGAAAATATATGCAAAAGGAATGCAAAGTATTATGGGTCAAGGAGTGCTAGCAAATTGAATACTCAGAAAAGGCCCTAGCTGTTTATAATCCTTGATGAAGTAAAATATTATGATAAAAATGCATTGTGAAATATAGCGCTATTTTCCAAAGAAGCTATTCTAATCCTCATCTAATGACTTACAAGGTAGGAGGAATCTCGACCTGATATATTCATCATTTCAGGAAATGGAGAGTCAAGAATAACTCTGTACAGACATAGCCTAATACCCAGTGCTTACTGAGGAGTCAAAATGGACACAGGTTTTATTTGCATTTTCCCTCACATGTATCACAACCATTGATCAATTTACAAGTTCAAAAGAACTAAGGCAACTTGGTAAATATATCCCCTTAGAACATGGGTACCATTCATGATTTATTCTGTCTCAATTCTGTTCCTTGAATTGAATACATTTACATTTATGAAAACTGTAATGCAAGAATTATTCTCAGAAAAATGCATTCTTTGAAAATACATCAAACAAATCAAACAGTAATGAGACCCCCAGGTATTTATACGAGTAGGAAATGTTTAATATTCCATTTTTTCTCTTAAATCTACAAGTGAACATCACTGGCTCTCATTATTTCAACCATCATTTATACATTTATTGTCCCCAAATATTTATTACTTAACTTCTAATTTCTAACTAATATAGGTTAAATTTTACCAACATAAATACAAAATTACATTTACTCCCTTATCCTTGTTTTATGGCCATTCTAATAGTAAAATACTCTATTATGGTGAGAAGAGTTTTATCCTGGTGTCAGGAAAGCCAGGATTTAAATGCTGCTTCAAACACTGACTAGATATGTGAAGCTGGATAAATCACTAATCATTGTGAGACTGAATTTCCTTATCTACAAAGTGAGGGGATAACAATCAGTGATCTATGAGTTACTTTGCTTTTCAAAATCCATGATGCTTTGATTTCAAACACCTGGGTCATTGGGGGTTCAAAACTGTATTGATGGAAGCGGTCTTAAAGATAACCTAACTGAAACTTTCACATTACAGATGGGAAATCAAGCCCCAAAGAGGGCTTGCTGTATAGAATGCTTGTGGTAATGAGTTCATCTCAGATTTCAAGAACAGTCCTATAATTACTAATCTTTTGCCCATTCTGCTACACATCTTGTTGACTTATTTTTTCTCTTTCATTTCACTTGCTCTTAAGTATTATCTACTCTACTAAAAATATTTGTGGGCTGAGTTTTCCTCATGACCACCTATTTCTATGGGCATCACAAATGGTCAGATTCCTTAAGAGTCTGGCCTATATAGCTGATCTTTATTAAACCTTGTCTTTGGCTGAAAGAAGGCTTGTGTGGAATTCTTTTGGGCAGGACCCATGTGTCATGATTTTAGGGTGCCTACAATCCTAATATCTAAAACTCAACAATTTTGGTTCCCGAGACCAGGAAAAACTGCCCAATTCCAAATTGTTCTCTGGCCAAGAATGGGAGAGACTCTAGAATATACCTGTGAGCCCTTGCAGAATCTCAAGCACCCTCCAGTGAACAGGTGGACAAAAAAATGTGAAATTATACTTGCCCTTTTCCTTTTGACCTAGCCACCTTTAATTCCCTCCAGAGAATTTGCCTCTTCTCTCCCTCTTGAAATCATTTCCCTCTGATTTGACAATGATATTGTTAATCCTTTTCCTCCTCCTCCTCCTTGTTAACTCAGGTATACTTGGCCTCCCAAAGTGAGAGGATAACTCCCTAGTTAAGCTGGGAAATTCATCAGGCCAGGGAAGAGTACAAGATTGTTGGGTATGCCACTCACCCACAGGGCAACTGTCATCTCCCACAATTTGCCATCTTTGAAAAAGCCCCACTCCCCAAGGCCCCCCTCAGAAATTTATGCCATCCCATTTATTCTGGCTACTCTTCCATGGGCTACTCTCTCTATATTGATACTTTGCCTCTCCACAGGAGAATATTCCCTTACTTGGAAGACAAGCTCCAAGGCCACTGGACAAGTTAATACTGCTGTGGAGGGAGGGCATGTGAGAGTTTCTGCCGGTCTTTTGACCTGCACTACCTGTGTAGATACCACTAGAGACAAGTGTCTCTTGAATTTTACATCAGCCAGCTGTACCTATTGTACTGAGGGAGCATTTCCTATTTGCATCTATGACCTTATCCCTCCCCCTGCACTCCTACTAGATTCCCCCTTTTTGATCTTCACTTCTAAGTTAATTTGCAATGCCACAGCCCTTTTGGTTATAACACTCTTATTGATCTCCTAAAGATACTCTTCTCAACTGGGAGCTTAATGTGCAACCAATCTGATCCTTGGGGTACCCATACATGGAGCCTCTTACAGACTCACCCTAACTGTGCCCCCAAAGGTCACACCTTTCTTTGTGGTATCAGTAAACCAGATGACAAGAATTTTGGGGAAGAGGTGAGATGAAGTGCCAACACATTTCAAGACCTCAGAACTACTGTCTTGGCCATCCAATGCATAACAACCTACAAGGACTTTGAGGTGTGCACCCTTGGATTTTCAACATACCCTTTCTCTATTTTCAATGCCACACACCCCATAGTCTCTAACTTAAAAAGAGCAAAGAATGGATTTGGGGGAAATGTACTCCTTTATAAAAGGAGCAGAGTATCTCATGCCCTGGTATAGTCACCTACAACATGAACATACTCTCTCTAAGTTTACGGAGACTATTCACCAGTCAGCAAACGAGATGGACTATGATCTCTGGGAAATCAAGAAATCTTTGGACTCCTTAGCAAAAGAGGTTCTAGATAATAGAATAGCTGTAGACTACCTGCTTGTGTGCTCTAGCAAACACACCCTATTTTATGTACATCAACAACTATGGGCAGGCAGAGATTTTCACTGAACATATTCTGGAAAAGGTTAGTTGGATATAAGACATCCATAATAACCTCAGTGCCTCAAAATCATCTTCTTCATAGAAATCCTTGCTCCTTTCTATACTAGCCCATTATTCCTGTACTGATTAAATTCCTCTTGTACCTATTTGGTCCTCGTTTGCTTAACATTCTTGTCAGGTTTGTCTCCTCTAGGGTCGGAACCATCAGCTTCCAAATGACTGCTCATGCTATATACCAACCTCTGAATGAGTCCAAGGCCCACTGAATCTAGCATAATCTGGGTTCTAAAGTCTGACCCCTTGAATGGGACCTAGTGAGGCAGCCACAGCTCTATGCCCCTTGCCAGTAGCAAGCAGTTTCAGAAGCTGAGGCCTTTGCCCTTTGCCCAAAAAGAATGTGGGTCTCATTTGTTTGAGGGGGAAATAATGGGGTATTGGTCTAAGATGGGCCCCCAAAAAAATCTAGTACTTTTACCTGGTCAAGGAAGTCCAGCAGTCTCCTGAGGTTATTCTTATTCTTATCAACAGGCTTTTCCTTATCAACAGGCCTAATCTCCAAATTCTTTGTTTACCTAGTTAAAGTTTAACACTCCATTGTCTATAACTGGCCTGATAGGCCCAGTTTATACTTCCCATCCTTGACCTTATGTAGACCCCATTCAACCTCCCAGACACTTCCATCAAGATTCTCCCATGACCCTTTCCCAGTCACCCCACATACATGTAATTTTTTTTCCTCCAACTACCCTAATACTGATAAAGGGCTCATGAGTTACAAATATCATCTTTCCATGCAGGAATGTAAACAGATCAACCTTAATAAGTCTCTTACGATTTCTCTTTCTGTTTACTTCTTCATGCTTCTCTTGAGTCTTGTATTTGAAAATCAAATTTTCTATTCAGCTCTGGTCTTTTCATCAAGAATGCTTGAAAGTCCTCTATTTCAGTGAATATCCATTTTTTCCTCTGGAGGATTATACTCAGTTTTTCTGGGTAGGTGATTCTTGATTGTAATCCTATCTTCTTTGACCTCCAGAATATTATATTCCAACCCTACAGTCCCTTAATGTAGAAGCTGCTTAATCTTGTGTTATCCTGATTGTGTTTCTACAATACTTGAATTGTTTCTGTCTGGCTGCTTACAATATTTTCTCCTTGACTTGGGAACTCAGGAATGTGGCTATGATATTCCTAGGAGTTTTTCTTTAGGGATCTCTTTCAGGAGGTTATTGGTGGATTCTTTCAATTTCTGTTTTGCCCTTTGGTTCTAAAATATTAGAGCCGTATTCCTTGATATATATATTGATACATTCACACACACAGACATATACACATACACATATATGTGTATATATATATATATATATATATATATATACACACACACACACACACACACATATGTATACATGTTTATTTATTCATTTACTTATTTATTTATTCCTTCCTTCATTCATTTATTTATTTATTTATTTATGCATGCTAGGCAATGGGGTTAAGTGACTTGCTCAGGGTCACACAGCTCATAAGTGTTATGTGTCTGAGGCCAGATTTGAACTCAGGTCCTCCTCACTCCAGAGGCAGTGCTTTATCCACTGTGTCACCTAGCTGCCCCCCTTGATAATTTCTTGAAATATGGTGTTTAGCATTTTTTTTAATCATGGCTTTCTGCTAGTCCAATAATTTTTTTAAATGGTCTCTCCTATATTTTTTTCCAGGTCAGTTGTTTTTCCAATGAGATAAATATTTCACATTGTCTTTTTTTTTTCATTCTTTTGGTTTTGTTTTACAATATCTTCATTTCTCATAAAGTCATTAGCTTCCAATTGGTCCATTCTAATTTTTAAGGAAATATTTTCTTCAGTTAGCTTTTGGACTTCCTTTTCCATTTGGCCAATTTTGCTTTTTTAAGGTATTCTCCTTATTGGTCTTTTTGGACCTCTTTTGCCATTTAGGTTAGGCAATTTTTAAGGTGTTATTTTCTTCAGTATTTTTTTTGGGTGTACTTTAGCAAGCTGCTGACTTCTTTTTCATGATTTTCTTGCATCATTCTCAGTTTTTCCTCTACTTCTCTTACTTGCTTCTCAAAATAATTTTTCAGCTCTTCCATGGCCTGGGACCAATTCAAATTTTTCTTGGAGGCTTTGGATGTAGGGGCTTTCACTTTGTTGTCTTCTGGTTGTATGTTTTAATCTTCTTTGTTACCAAAGAATGATTCTATGGTGTGATTTTTTTTGTGCAGTTTGCTCATGATCTCAGCCAATTACTTGTTATAAATTCTTTATTAAGTTAGGGATCTGCTTCCAGTATGGAGAATGTACTGTTCTAATCTTGGGGGTTTTGTGTAGCTGTTTTAAGAGATATTTCTAGGGACCTGTAAATTTTCAATTCTTCCAAGATAGTGTGATCAAGGGAGAGGTGTTTACTCCTTTCCTGGCCTGGGCTCTGGTCTATGACTGACCGTAAACAGTGTTTTCTGACTTGGAACTGTGAGGAGAATTCCATTTTCACTGCCACTACAAGCTCCACCATGCTAGCTCTAATTCTCACCCCAGGCTGGCTAACCAGAACTGTGACCCAGATCCAAGCATAGGCAAAGTAGGAGAATCCTACATCACCACCAGCCAAGAGTTCCCTGCAATCCCCCTCTGATCAGCCATTTGATTCCCCCTAACTCTGTGGAACAGAACCTCCAAAAGCAGTCATCACCCTGAGGGTTGGGCCAGGCTGGGGCTAGGACCAAGCTGCTCTCTCACTGTGGGCACAGACTTTTTCTACTGACCTTCTAAATTGTCTTTGCTGTTTGTGGATTGAGAAATCTGGAAACCACCACAGATGCCCATGATTTAGTCCTCTGCAGCCTGCTTCTGGTTTGCTGAGGACTGGTTTGCCGGCATACCCACAATGAACTACGTTTCTCTCCCTGCCTAGAGTGATAGACCTTTCCAATCAAATTTCCAGGTTTTCTTGGGCTGGAAATTTGATTCACTCTCTCTTTTTGTGGATTCTGCTTCTTTAGAATTTCTTTAAAGCCATTTTTCACAGGTGTTTGGAGGGGCTTCAGTGAGAACTTAAGCAAATCACTGCTTTTATTCCACTATCTTGTCTCCATCTCCCTCTACTGACTTTCGACAAGCCTATCTTTAGGAGCGGGCCAGCCCTTCTACATGAAATCTAATGCCTTCAACCCTGGACCCTGGTTGACTTTGAAAGGCTAGTGCCTTCCCTGACTCTCCTTGACCCCAGCTTCTTTGGCCCCCAGGAAAATCCTGTACTGCCCTCTTCTGCTGTGTCTGAATGTCTGGATTCCCCAAGTGAAGCAAGGGGTTGATGGTTGGGGTTTCCTCCATGTTCCTCCACATACAGATAAAAGGCACCACCTTTGCAGAAGTAAACTTGTTATAAAAAAAATCACTGGTAAATGATGAGGTCAGAACTCAGGTTGAATTGAGCAGAAGAGAGAGAGAAGAAGGGGCAAACAAATCTGTTGTTGATGTCTGTCTCAAGAAGTTCTGTCACAAAATGCAGGAGAGATATGGGACTATTACAAGGATGGAATACCCATGTGAAAGATTTTCAAGGACAATGGAGACATGGACATTCTTGTAGGCAGTAAGGAATCAGAGACCAGATAGGGAGAGCTTGAAGATAAGTCATAGAGTGGCGGTGATAGAGGGTCATTTGTTGGAAGACATGGTATAGAATGTGATCACTTTTCCTGACAAAGTGTTTTCTGTTAAAAAGAAGGGCTACCTCTTCAAGTGATACAGATGAAGTATGAGATAGTGGTAGAAGACATCTGAGTAACATGAGATGAGGACTGGAGAAGACAGCTGTAGTACATAACCTCAATTTTTAGATGAAATAGGAAGGACATTTCTCAGCCAAGAGGGATGCAGAAGTTTTGAAGAGGTGCTATGATGAGTGGAATATTGAGTTAATTATGGAGTCTTTTTACGTAAAAAAAAACATGCTATATGCCACTGACACTAATTTTTTCCCCTAAATTTTAAAATGTTGGAGATGTGGGAAAAATTGGAAAACATACATTGTTGGTGGAATTGTGAAATGATCCAAACATTTTGGAGATCACTTTGGAACTATGTGCAAAGGGCTATCAAAATGTGCATATCCTTTCACCCAGCAATAGCACTTCTAGGGCTATATTCCAAAGTGATCATACAAATGGGAAAAGGACCTACATGTACAAAAATATTCGTAGCAGTTCTTTTTGTGATGGCAAAGAATTGGAAGTTGAGGTGATGCCCATCAATTAGAGAATGGCTGAACGAGTTGTGGTATATGAATATAAAGGAATACTATTGTGTTATAAGAAATGATGAGAAGGTAGACTTAAGAAAAACCTGGAAAGACTTGTATGGACTAATGTTGAGTGAAGCAAGCAGAACTGGGAGAACTTTGTACACAGTAACAGCCATATTGTGAGATGACTAAGACATCTCCAAAGGCCTTATGATGGAAAATGATATCTACTTCCAGAGAAAGAACTATGGAGTTTGAATGCAGATTAAAGCATACTATTTGCTATTTTTTTTCTTCTTCTTTTGTGTTTTGTTTCCTCTTTCTGGTGGTCCCTCCTATTGGTTCTAATTCTTACTTACAACATCACTAATGTGAAAATATGTTTAATAGGAATGCATACATGAAGCCTATATAAGATTTTGCACCATCTTAGGGAGGGAGGTGTGGAGGAAAGGGGAGAAAAATTTAAAACTCAAAACCTTATGGAAAAAATTAATAAAATATTTTCAAAGATAACCAATAGGATGCAATAATTTTTTTTTTCCTTTCCCAAAACTTCATGTTTCAGCTGGACTCAATGGTCTATAACTTTTCCTAGGACCTCAAATTCAAGGCAGAAAGACCTCCAATAAGTAGGCTATGCAAATTTTCCCTACAGCCATCCTAATGAAACATTGCTGCATAATGCATTCACAAAGTGATGGCCTATCTGGAAGAAGGCCAAATGTTTGGTGATCCCACACACTACTGGGCAAAATGCCCAACTTCCCAAAGTGGAAATACGCAAGCAATTTATTATGATTAAATAAATGGTATGTGAGCCAAAGGCACAAGTATTCTAATAAGCGTATACTGAAAATGAAGAATCGTCAGGCAAAGCCTGGAGATAGAAATAGACATAACATTTTTTTTTTATGAGAAGTGTATAAAGAGAAGGCCAGATATGGACCTATCTGTGATTTCATCAGTATGATTACTCTATACTACAACATACAATCAATTCACATTTCATCCTTCATAGTTTGATGATTATCTTTTCACAAACAGTTTTTCATAGTAGATAAAACTCTAGATTTGGAGTCAAAAAGACCTAGGCTTGCATTTTGCCTCATGTACTGTTTATTAAGCCACTTAATTTCAGTTACCTACAATTCCCTCATTACAGAATGGGAATAATAATAGCATGAAATTAACTGTGGTTGGGAGGATCAATTGTATTTTACAAATAATTCGCCAAAGTTATAGAAACGTTTAGTTATCGTTAGAATAATAGCACTAGAATTTGCATAGTGCTTAAAGTTTGCATAGCATTTCCCATGTGTACTGTTACTTATCTTCCCATTAAACTTTGGATCCAGGCACGTTGGCTGTAATCCCCACTTTACAGATGATGAAACTGAACCTTAGATTTTAGTGACATAGCTAAAGTCACACTGCTTTGTAAATGGGACAAGAAAGACTGGAATTCAGATCTTCATGATTCTAAGTACAGTGTATTATTGACTTTGAGGTCTTTGAGTTCACTTACTGTTTAATATCTAGCATTAATATAATCAACACTAATATAATACCTAGCCTTAAATTACTAGGTCCTTAAAAATAAATACTTGATCATTTGAATTAAATTGAATTCTCATAGATGTCTTCCTACAAAGACTCTACAGGGGATCTACGCAAAAAACACTGGCAATATTGGGCATTATCTTCTAAAATTCTATCAATACACATTACAAAACCAGCCTCACTATCTGTTATCTTTTGCTTTTGCTAAATGACTAACCCATTTCATTTAAAAATTGCACAGTTCTTGTATTGTGTAATTTGTTCTAATTCTTGCATTTGCATGCTTATTAGTAATGTGGTGCAGGGACCTTAAACCTAGAATGCATCTCTATGACTCCCCCCCTTCAAGGATTTGATCCTCAGCACTTATCACAGTACCTGGCCTGTAGTAAGTCCATATTAAATGCATAATGATCTCAACAAAATGTGTAACTGTAAAGATATTTACTTGGTAAAAAAATTTTAAAGTCTGCTTTTTCCTTATCATATTTTGTAAATTGGTAGAAGAAATTTTAGTGTGCATTTTTGAAGAGATAATAATGAAGACGTATGATTAGTAACAGCTAATTGTATTCACTATATCTTTGGATTTACATTATATTACAGTCTCCTTTCTTCCCTATATTTTTATGTTCCCTTCTTTGAGATATCATGAATATTAGCACTTCGGGGCTTTCATAATTTTATTTGGCTAAAATGGATTTTTGCTGATATAAACAGCTTGATTCAGTAGCTCTTCCCATCTTTTCCTATTTTTTGAAAAGTTGGGTTTCCAATTCCTTATAGAGTATATCAGAGTCCAAGATATCAAGAGTCAAATAATCCAAATAATCATTTCCACCTCTACTAATTATAAATAGCTTGCTAAGTCAATAGTGCCATAACGGTACTATGGCTTGTTCGGTTTGGGTTCCTTCTGGCTTCATTTATAGCCGCTGTTATGATGATATTGCTTAATTGCATTCTCATGCCATACTTTCTGAAGAATCATTTTTCACAGAAACTTCTGAGGGTAGAGCCAAAAGGGCACAGTAGAGAAAATATTCAGCTAAACTCTACCAACACTCACTCCCAAACAACTTTGAAATAATGCTTCAAATTGAATTCTGGAGTGGCAGAGTTAACAAAAGGTCAGAGTTAGACATTCTTGCAGCTCAAGACAATGTAGAAAGTAAGAAAGGGAGTTCTGTGACACAGGGAAGGAGGCTTTTCCAAAGCTCATGTGGATTAAACTCCAGTGTTGAAACTATGTGGCCATTAAAGAAGCAGCAGCAGCCTGAGAAGGTCACATTTTAGAGATGGTGAGAGGAATGTGTATGTAATGAAAAAGAGAATACAGAGCCCACTTGTGCTACATCTGGATGCAGGATCAGATTCTGTTTTGCAACTCCATTCCGTACCTGAGCTTCTGGGTCATATTTCAAGGACAGAGACAAAGATATTCAGTAAAAAAAAAAAAAAAGTGAATACTCTGAGGAGTATTATAACTTTTGGACCCAAAGGATTAGGGACCCTCAGGAACAATATGCTTTCCAAGGGATGAGGGGCCCTTCCTGAGTAAGAAGGACAGCACATTCCAAGAGATTAGTGATCTCACCTCTTACCAGATCATCCCACCTGGGAGGCACCAAAAAATTCCCAAACCCCAGAGCTAGCTCTGCAAAAAGCTTGATGTTTCAGAACGTACCCTTCCCCATCAATGAAAGAGCCTTATATTAACATAAATTTCCAAATTAATGTGGCAAAAAAGAGCAAACAAACAAAAAAGAACCTAATCCTAGAAAGCTGCTATGGTGACAGGGGAGATCAAGATACAAACTAGGAACACAGTTAAGTTAAAAAAATAAAACAATCTACAAGCAAAGCCTCAAAGAAAAAATATGTAAATTATACATAAGCCTCCCAAAATTCCTGGGAGACTAAAACAAATAATTTTTAGAAATCAAAAAAGTGGTAGAGGAAAAATTAGGAAAAGAATGGAAGAACATATGAACACACAATTGATAGCTTGGTAAAAGAGGCACAAAAGGGGAACATAAGCGAGATAGCAGAGTAAAGATAGGGACTTGCCTGAGCTCTCCCTCACACACCTTTAAATGTGTCTAAACAAATCCTAGAGTACGAGAACCCACAAAAGGATATAGTGAAACAAATTTCCAGCCCAAGGCATCCTATAAGGTTGACAGGAAAGGTCTATGGGACCAGAGTGATAGAGGCACATGGTCCAATGCAGGCTGGGCTAGTGCAGTCTGGGCCCCGACAAATTCAGAGTGGCCTCGGGGTTACTGAATCACAGGCAGAAGTGGTAGTTTCTAGACTTCTCAACCCAGACTCTGCAAAAACAATTAAGAAAGTCAGAAGAAAAGGTCTGTCACACCTGGGTGAGAGGGAATCATGGTCCAGCAAAGGCTGCACCAACACAACATGGCCCCAGGAAACCAAGAGCAGCCCTTGGGAGTTATTGAATCAGCAGCAGCAGCAGCCACTTCCAGAGGTCTCAGCCCATAGACAGTAAGGGGGTCAAAAAACTGGTCAGAGGGAGATTATAGGAGCCTCTGCTAGCACTGATGCAAGACTGTTTCTTTGTCCGTATTTGGATATATGTTTCTTCCTTGGGTGGAAGTCCCAAGGTGAGGAGCACTAGCATAGCAGAACTTGTGGCAGCTGTAGAGAGGGTAACTTCCTCACAGTTCTAAGGTAGCAACGAGTGCTTGTGGTGGGTCAAAGATCAAGCACAGGCCAGGAGAGGAGTAAACACCTCTCCTTAGATCTTATCAACTTGGAAGGACTGAAAACTCACATGTGTCTAGTAGTATCTCTGAAAATAGCTCCACAAAAGCCCTGAAGCTTAAGACAGTTCACCCTCCACTCTGTAAGCAGAGTCCTATTTTAACAAAAAAAAATTTAAAAAGTCAAGTGATAGGATGGGAAAATTATAGAACAACAGAAAAAAAAACCTCAAGTATAGAAACTTACTTTGATGACAATGAAGATAAAAACACATACTCTGAAGAAGACAACAAAATCTCAGCTGTTACATCCAAAGCCTCCAACAACAACATGAATCAGTCCCAGGCCATGGAAGAGCTCAAAAAGGATTTTGAAAAGCAAGTAAGAGAAGTAGAGGAAAAATTGTGAAGAGAAATGAGACTGATGCAAGAAAATAATGAAAAACTAGTTAACAGCTCACTAAAGGAGACCCCAAAATTACTGAAGAAAATAACACTTTAAAAAATAGACTAACGCAAATGACAAAAGAGGTCCAAAAGGCCAATGAGAAGAAAAATGCCTTGAAAACCAAAATTGGTCAAATAAAAAAGGAGGTCCAAAAGCTCACTGAAGAAAATGACTCCTTAAGAATTAGAATGGAGAAAATGGAAGCTAATGATTCTGTGAGAAATAAAAACCAAAATCCTAAAACAACACCAAAAGAATGAAAACAAAAAAATAAGACAATGTGAAATATCTATGTCATTGGAAAAACAATTGACCTGGAAAATAGATCCAGGAGAGATAATTTAAAAATTATTGGACTACCTGAAAGCCATGATAAAAAAAATAAATAAAAAGTGAGAGAAAGAGAGCAGAGACATCATCTTTTAAGAAATTATCAAGGAAAATTGCCCTGATATTCTATAACAAGAGAGCAAAATAGAAATTGATAGGATCCACAGAACACCTCCTAAAAGTGATACAAAAGGAAAACCCTTAGGGATATTATAGCCAAATTCCAGAATTCAGGGTCAAGGAGAAAATATTGTAAGTAGCCAGAAAGAAACAGTTCAAGTATTGTGGAAAAACAATGGAGACAACACAAGATTTAGCAAGACCAGAGGGCTTGAAATATGATATCCTGGAGGGCAAAGGAGATAGGATTGCAACCAAGAGTCACCTACCCAGCAAAACTGAGTATAAACTTTCAGGCAAAAAAATGGACATTCAATAAAATAGAGGACTGTCAACCATTCTTGATGAAAAGAGAAGAGCTACAGGAAAAGGGGTATAGAAATTTATGCTGCCCTACAGGAAAATAGAAGGGAAAGGGGACAGGTGAAGGAGAGGGGTGATAGGAGTTGGGGCAAATTGGGGGAAGTGGTATTCAGAATGCATGTCATCTTTAGGTGGGGAGAGGGATGAGATGGGGAGAAAACTTGGAACTCAAAAATCTTGTGGAAGTGAATGTTGAAAACTAAAAATAAATTAGTCAATTAAAAAAAAGAAAGAATATGTATATACAGACAGAGGGCACAGGTATGAGTTAAATATGGAAGCATGGTATTTAAAAATAAAATTTAAGGATGAGAGAGGAACATAGTGGGAGAAAGAGTAAGGGAGAGGTAAAAAGGGGTAAATTATCTCACATAAAAGAGGCAAGAAAAAGCTTTTACAATGGAAGGGAATAGAAGAGGAGGTAAGAGGGAGTGAGGGAACCTTACTTTCATCAGAATTGGTTCAAAGAGGGACTAACATACACAATCATTTGTACATAGAAATCTATCTTACCCTAGAGGAAATTAGGAGGAGAATGGGATAAGGGAAGGGCAGTGAGGAAGTGATAGAAAGGAGGGCAGATTTGGGGAAGGGGTAGTTAGAATCAAAACACTTTTGAAAAGGGACAGGGTGAAAGGGGGGAGAGACAGAGGGAGACAGGGAGAGAGGAAGACAGAGGGAGAGAGGGAGGAAGATTGAGGGAGAGGGAGAGAGAGAGAGAGAGAGAGAGAGAGAGAGAGAGAGAGAGAGAGAGAAGAGAATAGATAGGAAGGAGAATTGAGATGGAGAGAAATACAGTCAGTCTTTCATAACATGACTATTACGGAAGTGTTTACATGACTACAGATATAAAACCTATGTCAAATTGTTTGCCTTCTCACTTTTTCTAAGGTCCTTTTGGATGGGGAGGGAGGAAAGAAGAGTATTTGGAACTCAAAGTTTTAAAAATGAATGTTAAAATTGTTTTTACATGTAACTGGGGAAAATAAATATATAAACAAATAAGTTAATATAAACAAATCAATAGATGGATAGAGAGAGAGAGAGAGAGAGAGAGAGAGAGAGAGAGAGAGACAGACAGATAAAAAAAGGAACAAATTCTGGGGAAAAACACCTTTAAAACAATACCAACTAAATGGAAAAATAAATTAAAAAAATTCACTGCTGAAAATAACTCCTGAAGACCAAATTTACCAAAATAGCAAAATAAATTCCAAAGCACACTGAAGACTATAATTGCTTACAAATTGCAATTGGGTAAGTGACAGCTAATGACTTCATGAAACAAAAAAAAAATAAAAACAAAAGAATGGAAACAATATAAAATGCGTAATATTAAAAACACTCATCTGGTAGATAGATTGAAGAGAGATAATTTAACAATTATTATATTGCCTGAAAGCCATGGTCAACAAAAGAGCCTAGACAACATATTTCAAGACATTGAGGAAAACTGTTCTCATGCCCAGGAACCAGAGGATAAAACAGAAACACTGATCACCTCCTGATATGGATCCCAAAATGAAAGTTACCAGGAATATTATAGCCAATCTCCACTGTTCCCAAGCTAAAAACAAAAACTAAGAAAAAAAGCATCAAGCATATAGAAAGAAACACAAGATTTAGCAGTGACAAAAAATGATGAGGGGGCTTGTGACATGATGCTGTGGAAGGCAAAAGAGGTGGAATAAACTACCAAGAAAAGCAGCATAACCATTCATGGGAAAAATAGATATTTAATGAAAGAGAGGAATTTCAAGCATTCCTGCTGAAAAGAACAGAGTTTTTTAAAAAACGTGATTTTCGAGTAAGAGACTCAAGACAAGAATAAAAAGGGAAATGTGAGTGTGCCCCTGTGTATGTGTGTGTGCGCATTCTATCTTTCCCAACAAGGCAGCAGGAGGAGAAAATAATAAGAGGAGGGTGTAATGAAAGAGAGGGTAGATAAAAGAGAATAAACAGAAACAAATAAGATAGAGAGAAATGCAAAGTTATTAATCATAACTGTGAATTTGAATAAGATCAACTCACCTAGAATCAAGCAGATAGCCAAATGGATTAGAAAACAGAATCCAAAAGTGTGCTTTTTGCAAGAGACACACATGAAACAGCCAAGTACTCAGAATTTAAATAAGTGGCTACAGCAGAAAGTATTATGATTTACTGAAGTAAAAAAAAAAAATGCACTTATGATCTCAGAAAAAGCAAAAGCAAAAAATATACCTAATTAAAGGGGATAATCAGGGTAACTAACTTGCTAAAAGGAATTATAGATAATCAATTGATATTGATACTCAACATAGATGCATCAAATGGAATAACATCCAAATTCTTAAAGGAAAAGTTAAATAAACGAAAGGAAGGAATAGATAGTAAAACTATACTAGTGTGTGTTTGGGGGATGGAGGTCTTCATCCTTCCCTTCTTAGAGCTAGATAAATCTAACATACATAAATAAATAAAAAAGAAAATAAACAAAAAGAATCATAGAAAAATTACATATGATAGAGCTCTGGAGAAGATTGAATGGGAATAAAAGGAATATACCGTCTTATCAGTTGCATATGACACCTTTCCAAAAATTGTCCATGTATAAGAGTCTAAAAACCTCAGAGGATAATGTAAAAAGAAAAAAAAAACAGAAATTTTAAATCCATATTTTCAGGATATGAATCAATAAAATTACATTTAATAAAGGACTGTGGAAGCATAGATTAAAAGTTAATTGGAAATCAAATAAAATAATTTTAGGAACGAGTGGGTCAAAGAAGAAATAAAGGAAACAATAAATAATTTCATTAAAGAAAATGACAACAGTGAGAAAACACTGGCAGAATTTTTGAGATAAAGCCAAAGTAGTACTTCAGGGAAAATTTGTATCTCTAAATGGAAAAATGGAGAAATTTCTTATCAATCATAAAATAATAAAATTGTCATTAATACAGGGAAACCAAAAGTTATTTCACATAAACAAATACTTACTAATATCACCCTGAATAGTAAATGAGTGAAAAGAAAAAAAATGTAGAAATAACTGAAAGAATGTAACATTCTATAATTTCTGAGATACAACTAAACAGTTCTTAGAGGAAAAAAATCTCTATGAGAGAACACATTAATATAATTATTAAAATGTAATATATAAATATAATATAAATACTCAATAAGCAATATAAAAATAATATCATGTAAAATCTATAAAAATAAAATATAAATACATAAATCATAATATATGATTAAAATATAAATATGAAAGCTGAATATAAAATAGAAAATATAATAGTGTAGTATAACATAAAATATTAAAATATGAACATATTTATACATATAAAATATACACAAAAACTGAAAGCTAATGAACATAATATGCAATTAGAAAATCAACAAGCCCAAACTAAGAACAAATGAGGAAATTTTGATCATTAGATGAGAAATAGATTAATTAGAAAATTGTTTTCTATTATAGAATTAACAAAACTAAGGCTATTTCTTTGAATAGGATTACCTAACCTGGCTAAAGAGAAGAGGGAGGAAGAAATCAAATGACCCAAAGAAGAAATCAACCCAGTTAAATCACCATAAGAAATAGTAAGAATAATCAGAACTTAGATGGAATAACTGTGATGAAGAAGTTCTGCATTTTGTGGCTGATCAATACACTGTGTTAAAATATAGAGTCCTCCCCCTTTTGCATTCCTGAAATCCAGATTATGATTCTTACTTGCATTTTTAAAAATTTTGTCGGAGAATCCTGCAGAACTATTTAATTAAAATAGTTTAACCCTAAAATAGGTCAGACTTTTTAAAAATTCATAATTATTTCATTCACACATCTTTCCTTTCCCTAGATCTGTTCCAACTAAAGTTATAACCAAAAAGGAATTTCTCTTCAACCCTTACAGTCATAAGCAATCTTTCATTGAATTGTTCTCATTTATCTCCATGCTTTCCCCTTCAAGAGTGCAAATTGAAACCCACCTCAAAATAATGAATTTTATTCTGTTAAAATATCTACTCAGCTTACTGGAGATCCTACCCTAGTAGGTCTTACTATTTCGTATGTATCATTGTGGCACTCAACCTCTCCATATGTTATTGTTCAATCTTTCTACATGATAGTCTACTCATCTTTTCTGATCATATATTTCCTGGGTAATATTTTTATACCCTTTTTTACATGCAAGTTGTTCTTGATAACGTTTGCAGTCTATGTGTTTGGTCTGTGCTCTTCTTCATTATCCTTTATGTTTGTTGTCTTGATATGAATTAATGTATCACATGCATTGGTTCCCTCCTGCTGGTCCACCTCTGAGCCTACTGTATGGTCAACATGCTAGGAGCTGGATGGAATCTCAGGATGGGGCTGCTATGGCTGGGTATAGAACACATACCCTCTTTCCTGTGGACAGTGCTTCCTTTGTTCCACTGCCTCAGTGGAAAAACCTTCAGACATACAGCCAGGCAGCAGAGATGCCTTCCTAACTTTCAACATGAGATGAAGCAGTTGATAATCTTTCCTGGAAGGAAAACTCCAGCATTCTACTTAAAGACATGGAAAGGGGAGCAAATGGCAATACTGATTACTCTTCCCACTCTGGTTCTATGATGACCTGGGCTTCTTATAAAAGACAGTAATCGTAAAGATATATTTTCTTTATTTAAAATTATCCCTTTCTCACTCACTGAAAAAAAAAAGCCAAATGTCTTGTGCCTTTTATGGGAGCACAGAATTCCTAATTATATATTAAAAACTTACTGTGGAAATCCTAGAGAGTTTTCCCCAGCCCTATCCCACCCAGTATCTTTAGTTTCCTCTAAGATGGAAGAAAGTTGCCAGGAAAGGGAATGCTTATATATAGCTGGAGAGATGACAGACTGAAACTCTGTAAGTGGTAATCAGTTGCCCTTTTGTCCCTGACACAGCATTTAGTTGGAAGAGGAAATGTTGTGTCCCAGGATCCCTGGGATGGTTCAAGTCATTTAGTTACAATGGAGGTGTTAGCCAGGAAGAGACACAGTTAGAAACGTCTATGTTTCCAGAGTATCAGGTATGCCATGCAGAATTACAAGCCTCCTACCTTTCCTGACACCTTGGCCTTCTCCCTTGGTGAAGGTTTCAGACAAAGCATGAAGCAGTCCATGCCTCCACAGGGCTTTCCTGTCCTCTGTGTAACAATGCAGTCACAAATCACTTCTCTTTGCCTCTCAGAGACCCTGAGTGACACTTCCTTAAGTTTTGGTTTCAAGCAAAGAAAGTGGTTTATCTCTACTTGATGGTGTTTTATCTAGTTTGTTCCCTTCATTTTCTCCCTACTTGTAACAAACAAAATGATTGAGAGATAGAAAGGCTATTTTTGAGGGGGACAGAGTCAAGATGGTGGAGTAAAAGCAGTGACTTCTTGAACTCTCCCCCAAAACCCTTACAAATTCCTGTAAAATGGTTTGTTTAAAAACATGAAGTATTGGCTAGCTTGAATTAAAAAAAAAAAATTCCTAGTATCAAAAATAAAAGTGATGAATTCATTACAAATTATGATAAAATTAAATCAGTAATTAGAAGATTTTTGCCTAATTATATTGTAATAAATCTAACAATCTAAATGCACTTCAGCAAAATTTCAGGGGATTACTACTCTCAGCTTAAAGAATATGCTCTTTGTAACCTTACTTTCTTCAAACCAAAAGATATTTTCAACTTCTTATCAACATGCTACTCTTTGCCAAACTTCATACTGAAGATAAAAATAAGTTCACACATTTCTCCATTATTTAAGCATTTAGAAAAAAAGGATATTGATGCCCAAATGCAATTGTTTTTATCATGTAGTCATTTTTGCTTTTGTTATATCAAGTACTTCAGAGTGAGATGAGCAAATCTTTCCAAGTGCCTTTAACCTGAACTTTCTTGAGAGTTGTCTCTCCCAACTAGAGTGTAAGCTCCTTGAGTATAGACTATTTCTCCTTTCTATTTTTATGCCAAGTTTTGGACACATAGTAATTAATCTTTCCTTTATAGTAACTAACTCATAGAAACTAGTTCTTTCTTCCTTCCTTCCTTCCTTCCTTCCTTCCTTCTCCTTCCTTCCTTCCTTCCTTCCTTCCTTCCTTCCTTCCTTTCTTCCTTCCTTCTTCCTTCTCTCTAATCTAGGGAAAATATATTTACTGATTCATCAAAACCTAAGAAATTAGTAACTTCGCAAAAATAATAAAATGGAAGAAAGGGTAATCTGCAATGACCAATTATTAAGGATGCTGTGTTGATACTGATTATTTCTTACTTTCTAAATGCCAACTAATCATGATTTCAATAATTTTTGAAAGTGTAACTTGTTTCGGGGAACCTACATTACGGACTAATACCCCTTCACTATCAGAAGAATAAAACTTAATTTAGAATAAGATGAAAAAGTGTAATTCATCAAAGTAAGAAACCGAATTAGATGAAAGCTGCTTCTACCTAATCTTCTAAGGTGAATTTCTATCTACCACACAGCCCACATAGCCTTTCTATGTCCCAGCATCTACAGTGATGAATGTCTGAGATCCAGGTTTTATATCTCCCTTTGCTACCTAAGTGGATTTGTTATAAGAAGCTGAATTAAGGCTAAAAGGGAAACATGTTTTGCATTATTTCACATATATACTTGATATCATATTTCTTGCCTTCACAATGGGTGGGAGAGGGTGGGAGATAAAAATTCAAAACTCAAAATTTAGGAAGAATGAATGATCAAAATAAACAATATTCTTGAAAAGAAAGAAACTATGATGCATCCCTAAAAACCAGGTTGTCTTAAGTCTTGTTTTTGTTTTGTTTTGTTTTGTTTTTTGTGTTTTTATTTTCATCTCCCTGTTGGCCATAGTTGTATTTCCTGAAGTTTGGCTTAAGGGGGAAAAAAAAAACTTGCTAGCCACAGCTTTCATAGATATTATATGCTATTGCGTTGCCAGGGCCAAAATTAATTAAAATTAAAAAATCCTTATACTGAATAATACCAAAAAAATTCTAAATGGATATGTTATATTAAAGTACATAGCATAAAACTATGGAAAAAATCCAATTACGTACCTTTCAGGATAAAAGGGTAAATTCAGAAGTAAAGGTGGGATGAGTTGAATGCAAAAGATAAGCTAGATTTCTTTTATATGCAGTTGAAAAGAGTAAAAAGGTAGTCACTCTCACCCTCCCCTATCAACATCTTAAAACCCAGAAAATATCACCCCAGAAAAAAACCCTGGAACAGCTGAACCAGAAGAAAGATGGAGAGCAGCAGAGCAGTAGCCCAGCAGACCGGCCACCAGCAAGTGGTCTCCCAGTGCCTCAGCAGATCTAAGGGAGGCAACACTACAAAGGGCCCCAAGTGGATAAACACGCTGCAGCATTCATCTGAAAGGAGATGAAGAAAGCAACCTAGAGTCCTACTAAAGCTCCAGCCTTGTTGATTCCAGCCAAAAACCAGGTAAGCTGTCAGAACCCTGACAGCCTCCAATGAAGAAATCCTGAAGCCCAGGTGGTAGAGCAGGCAAACACCAACACCTGGACTCAGTGCCTCAGTGAGGGCAGGGGAACCTGGAAACCAGCTCAGAAAACCACCAGGTGCCTCACTCTACACAAAGGAATCTCCCAGTGCATTAGCAGAAACAGGGAGACAACACTGCAGGGGCCCCAGGCAGATAAACACCTGCAGCACCCATCTAAAAGGAGCTGAAGAAAGCTAAAGGAAAGGAAAAGCAGGCAACCTAGAATTGCCTGAAAGTTCCAGCCTTGCTGATTCCAGCCCAACACAGGTAAGCTGCCAGAAACCTACAGCCTCCAATTGCCAATAAGAGGCCCCAGCACACAAAGCCAGTGACCAAGACCTAGGCTCCCAACACAAGAAGCTTGGGTCAGTGCCCTCTGTTCCCCAGCAGGAGAGCTCAATCTCTTTAAAGGCCAGGGAATAAAGAAACACCATGAGTAAAAAGAAACATACCATAGATTCATATTATGAGAAGAGTGAAGATCAAGACAGAAATTCTGAAGAGGACAACATTGTCAACAAACCCACATCTGCAACAACAAAAGGGAATATGAACTGGTCTGAAGCCCAAAAAGCCTTCTTAGAAGAGCTCAAGAAGGATTTTAATAGTCAAATGAGAGAGGTAGAAGAGTCCTTCAAAAATACAATTGGCCAATTGGAAAAATACACTGAAGAAAACAAGTCCCTAAAAAACAATTGGCCAATTGAAGAAGGAAGTACAAAAACTAACAGAAGAAAACAATCTGTTAAAAACTAGAATTGGACAAATGGAAACTAATGTCTCTATGAGAGAGCAAGAATCAGTCAAACAGAAACAAAAAAATGAAAAAAAGATGAAAATAAAATACCTCATCAGTAAAACAAGACCTGGAAAATCATCAGGAGAGACAATTTAAAAATTATTGGACTACCTGAAAATCATGATGAAAAAAAAGAGCCTGGACAGTATCTTTCAGGAAATCATAAAGGAAAACTGCCCTGAAGTCCTAGAACCAGAAATAAATAACCATAGAAAGAATCCACACTCACCTGAAAGAGATCCCAAATTGACAATGCCAAGGAATATAATAGCAAAATTCCAAAATTACCAGATGAAAGAGAAGGTGCTGCAAGCAGCCAGAAAGAAAAATTTAAATATCATGGAACCACAGTCAGGATTACACAGGACCTTGCAGCTTCTACATTAAAAGACCCAGGGCATGGAACATGATATTCCTAAGGCAAAGGAGCTTGGAATGCAGCCAAGGATCAATACCCAGCAAAAATGAGCATCATTTTCAAGGGAGGAGATGGATATTCAACAAATAGGAGACTTCCAAACTTTCCTGATAAAAAGACCAGAGCTCAACAAAAAATTTGATCTTCAAGTACAGACTCAAGAAACATAAAAAGGTAAATGGGACAGAAAGATACAATATGTTGTTAATAAGGGGTCATCCCTACAAGGGAATATGACTTGCAACCTTGAGAACTGTATTGTTATTACACCATGTTAAAGGAGTATACATAAAGAGGGTGGATATTAGTTGACTTTGATGTAATGATAAAAAAATCTAATCAAGTGGGTTAAAATGGATCCAAATAATTAGATCAATCTCATCTTAGCAAATGTACTGAGAAAGGAGGAGGCAGACAAGGGTAAATTACATTACAGGAAAAGACACAAAATCCTATTACAGCAGAGGGAAAGAAGGGAGGGGAGCATTGTTTGAACCTTACTCTCATCAGATTTGGCTCAAGAAGGGCATAATATAATCAGTTAGGTATAGAAATCTAACTTGCCCTATAGGCAGTAGGAAGGAAAAGGGGAAAGACAAGGGAGGGGGGAAAGAAGGGAAGGAAGCAGTAAGAGTAAAGGGGAAGAAAAGGGAAAGGGATAATAAAAGAGGAGGGACTGAAGGAGGCGTGGTCAAAAGCAAAACACTAGTGAAGGGGGAAAGGAAAGGAGAAAGAAAAGCATAAATGGGGGAAAAGGATGGAGAAAAAGACACAGATAGTAATCATAACTGTGAATGTGAATGGGATGAACTCTCCCATAAAAAGAAAGGATTGCAGAATGGATTAAAAACCATAATCCTACAATATGTTGTTTACAGGAAACACATTTGAAAAAGAGTGACACATACAGGGTAAAGGTAAAAGGCTGGAGCAGAATATATTATGCGTCAGCTGAAGTAAAAAAAGCAGGGGTAGCAATCCTGATCTCAGACAAAGCAAAAGCAAAAATAGATCTAATCAAAAGAGATAAGGAAGGAAACTACATCCTGCTAAAAGGCACCATAGACAATGAAGTAATATCATACTAAACATATATGCACCAAATGGTATAGCATCCAAATTCTTAGAGGAGAAGTTCAGGGAGTTACAGGAAGAAATAGACAGCAAAACTATACTAGTGGGGACCTGAACCTCCCCCCCTCTGCACTAGATAAATCTAACCACAAAATAAACAAGAAAGAAGTTAAGGAGGTGAATAGAACATTAGAAAAGTTAGGTATGATAGACCTCTGGAGAAAACTGAATGGGGATAGAAAGGAATATACTTTTTCTCTCAGTGACACATGGCACATACACAAAAATTGACCATGTACTAGGGCATAAAAACCTCACAATCCAATGCAGAAAGGCAGAAATATTAAGTGCATCCTTTTCAGATCATGATGCAATAAAAATATGTAATAAAGGGCCATGGAAACATAGACTAAAAAATAATTGGAAACTAAATAATCTAATCCTAAAAAATGATTGGGTCAAACAACAAATCATAGAAACAATCAATAATTTCATTCAAGAGAATGACAATGAGACAACATACCAAAACTTATGGGAAGTTTTATATCTCTAAATGCTTACATAAATAAAATAGAAAAAGAGGAGATTAATGAATTGGGCATACAACTAAAAAAACTAGAAAAAAACAAATTAAAAATCCTCAACTAAACACCAAATTAGAAATATTGAAAACCAAAGGAAAAATTAATAAAATTGAAATTAAGAAAACTATTGAACTAATAAATAAAACTAAGAGCTGGTTTTATGAAAAAACCAATAAAATAGATAAACCTTTGGTTAATTTAATTAAAAAAAGAAAGAAGAAAACCAAATTACTAGTATCAAGAATGAAAAGGGTGAAGCTACCACCAAGGAAGAGGAAATTAAAACAATAATTAGGAATTATTTTGCCCAACTATATGCCAACAAATTTGACAATCTTAGTGAAATGGATACATATTTACAAAAATATAAATTGCCCAGATTAACCGAAGAGGAAGTAAAATACTTAAATAACCCCATCTCAGAAAAAGAAATTGAACAAGCCATTGATGAACTCCCTAGGAAAAAATCTCCAGGGCCAGATGGATTTACATGCAATTCTATCAAACATTTAAAGAACAATTAATTCCAATACTATATAGACTATTTGGGAAAATAGGTGAAGAAGGAGTCTTACCAAATTCTTTTTATGATACAAATATGGTGTTGATACCTAAACCAGGAAGAGTCAAAATAGAGAAAGAAAATTATAGACCAATTTCTCTAATGAAGACAGATGCAAAAATTAAAAAAAAATAGCAAATAGATTGCAGCAACTTATCACAAGAATAATACACTATGACCAGGTAGGATTTATACCAGGAATGCAGGGTTGGTTCAATATTAGGAAAACTATCAGCATATTGAGCATATCAACACAAAACCAACAGAAACCACGATCATCTCAATAGATGCAGAAAAAGCTTTTGATAAAATACAACACCCATTCCTATTAAAAACACTAGAAAGCATAGGTATAAATGGAGTCTTCCTTAAAATAATAAATAGCATCTATCTAAAACCTTCAGCAAGCATTATATGTAATGGGGACAGGCTAGAAGCATTTCCAATAAGATCGGGGTGAAACAAGGATGTCCATTATCACCACTGTTATTCAATATTGTACTGGAAACTTAGCTTTAGCAATAAGAGAGAAAAAGAAATTGAAGGCATTAGAATAGGCAAAGAAGAAACAAAGCTATCACTCTTTGCAGATGACATGATGATATACTTAGAGAATCCTAGAGAATCAAGTAAAAAACTACTTGAAATAATAAACAACTTTAGCAAAGTTGCAGGCTATAAAATAAACCACATAAATCAGCATTTCTATATATTACCAACAAAGCCCAACAGCAAGAGATAGAAAGAGAAATCCATTTAAACTTACTGTAGACATTATAAAGTATTTAGGAGCCTACCTCCTGAAACAAACCCAGGAACTCTGTGAACACAGTTACAAAACACTTTTCACACAAATCAGATCTAAATAATTGGAAAAACATCAGTTGCTCATGGGTAGGCCGAGCTAATATAATAAAAATGACAATCCTACCTAAGCTAATTTACTTATTCAGTGCCATACCAATCAAACTACCAAAAATTATTTTATAGAGTTAGAAAAAATAATAACAAGATTCATTTGGAAAACAAAAGGTCCAGAATATCAAAGGAACTAATGAAAAGAAATGCAGGGGAAGGTGGCCTAGCAATTCCAGATCTTAAATTGTATTATAAAGCAGCAATCATCAAAACTGCTTGGTACTGGCTAAGAAATAGGGAGGTAGATCAGTGGAATAGGTTAAATATGCAAGACACAGTAGTCAATGACTATAGTAATCTATTATTTGATAAACCCAAAGACCCCAGCTTCTGGGATAAGAACCCACTCTTTGAAAAAAACTGCTGGGAAAACTGGAAAAGAGTATGGCAGAAACTAGGCATAGACCCAAATCTCACACCATATACCAAAATAAAGTCAAAATGGGTTCATGACTTAAATATAAAGGCTGATACCATAAGTAAACTGGGAGAACAAGGAATAGTTTACCTATCAGATCTATGGAGAACAGAAGAATTCATGACCAAACAGGAGATAGAGAACATTATGAAAAGCAAAATGGAAAATTTTGATTACATTAAGTTGAAAAGTTTTTGTACAAACAAAGCCAATGCAACTAAGATTAGAAGGAAGGTAGAAAATTGGGAAAGAATTTTTACAACCAGTCTTCTGATAAAGGCCTCATTTCTAAAATATATAGAGAATTAAGACAAATTTATAAGAAACAAGCCATTCCCCAATTGATAAATGGTCAAAGGATATGAACAGACAGTTCTCAGATGAAGAAATTAAAGCCATCTATAGTCATATGAAAAAATGCTCTAAATCATTATTGATTAGAGAAATGCAAATCAAAACAACTCTGAGGTACCACATCACACCTATCAGATTGGCCAACATGACAAAACAGGAAAATGAAAATGTTGGAGAAGATGTGGGAAAATTGGAACAGTAATGCATTGTTGTGGAGTTGTGAAATGATCCAACCATTTTGGAGAACAATTTGGAACTAGGCCCAAAGGGCTACAAAAATGTGCATACCCTTTGATCCAGCAATAGAACTTCTAGGGCTATATCCCAAAGAGATCAACAAATGGGAAAAGGACCCACATGTACAAAAATATTCACAGCAGCTCTTTTTGTGGTGGCAAAGAATTGGAAATTGAGAGGATGCCCACCAATTGGGGAATGGCTGAGCAAGTTGTGGAATGTGAACGTAATGCAATACTATTGTGCTATAACAAATTATGAACAGGCTGACTTCAGAAAAACCTGGAAAGACTTGTATGGTCTGATGCTGCGTGAAATGAGCAGGACTAAGAGAATGTTGTACACAATAACAGCCACGTTGTGTGATGATTAATATTGATAAATTCAACCCTTCCCAGCAATACAAGGATCTAAGACATATCCAGAGGCCTACTGATAGAAAATGCTATCCACATCCAAAGAAAGAACTGTGGAATTTGAATTCTGTTTTTTTTTTCTCTTCTGTTGGGTTTTGTTTCCTCTTTCTAATGGTTCCTCCTACTGCTTATAATTTTTACTTACAACCTTACTAATGTAAAAATATGTTTAATAGGAATGTAAATATATGGCCTATATCAGATTATGTGCCATCTTGGGGACCATGTTGGGGAGGAAGGGGGAGAATAATTTTAAGCTCAAAAGGATATGGAAATAATTACTGATAAATCAAAATATATTAATAATATTGAAAAAAAAGAAAAGTTTTTGAATGAACAAAATTAATTCAACCTTGAAAAGTATAGTAGTTCACAGGCAGAAAATATTGCATCAAAAATTTCTAATGAGAATATGGTTAACAAAATCTATCTATCTATCTATCTACTATCTATCTATCTATCTATCTATCTATCTATCTATCCATCCTCTGCATCTAATCATACATCTATCTATCGATCTTTCTAGATACAGATGTATAACAGAAGTATGTGAAGGGAAAAAAAATTCACTGATAGATAAAATGTCAAAAATATGAACCAACTATTCTCAAAAAAAGCACACTCCCAACAATCATATGAAAATAAATGTCCCATATCACTAGTAATAAGATAAATACTATTCTAAAAAAAGTTATCAAGTTTTAACACACACCGAACAATTTAGCAAAGATTACGAAGGAGATAAATAATATATTTTCTATGATTTCTGGAAAGATAGCTATAATTATGCCATTTTCTGAAGGGAGAGCTGTGAATTAATCCAACTATACTCTGTGATACAGACATTCAATTTCTTAGCAACTACCACAAGGAGAACAATAATAAAAATAACCCCTATACAACACAAATTTTATAAAGACATTTTGCAGAAATGTAGAATCTGCATAGATTCACAAAGGTTCGGAAATTTCTAAATACTATGTGGTACTTCATGGTAATATTACATGGTTTTAAGAAATGATGAATATAATGAAGGCAGAGAAGTTTGGGGAAAAGTTTTTTGAACTGATGCAAAACAAAGCGAAGTAAACAAAACCAAGGACCAGGCACACACGTTAATTAGTATAAGATTAATGTAAGGTCAACAAGAGAACAACTGCACCCAGTATCTATGGAACCATGATAACAATTCTGACTTTAAACTAGTGCCATGAGAAAGGCACTGTGGTGAATTATGGAATTTAAATGTCTGATTCACTAAATCGAATTTAAAAAATCATTGTATTGATGAGTTTAGTTGAATCCAATTGCCTATTTCTATTTAGTTTTTATAAGGGCTAGCTGCCTGGGCAGTGTTCAGAAAGGATGGTTACATTGGTAAGTGTAGGTGATATAAAAAGTGAAGGTTATTAATAAATATATGTTTAAAAATAACTAAAAAAAGTAAATTCAAATGTGGCAGCAATTAACATTTCAAGATACTGTTCTGTAGTTTACAGACTACTTGCATCACAAAACAAAATAAAACAAAAGAACAAACAACACATAGCTTAGTGGATAGAGAGATTGCCATAGAGACAGGAAGACCCATGTTCAAATTCCTATTCTTACATTTACTTGCTGGACAACCCTGGAAAAGTCATTAAGGCTCTCAATGCTTCCAAGCAATTCTCTAGGCCTATACATTGCAAAACAAGATAAAAAGCTGCTATCAGAGGAAATATCCTTGCTACCAATTCCTAGACAAGTGAAAAAAAAAAATTCTGACCACAGAAATGTTCAACAACATGTGATTTCTGAGGGAGAAGAAATGGATATGTTGAATGGAATTTTTTCAGGGGTGGTATCTGGATGTCTCTACAAATTCCCCCACATCTAATTCATATATATGTATATGTATACTACCTTGAAAGCAATTTTCCTTGCAAACCCACTTCATCTGAATCCCATCATGTTTCAGCTCCAAGGTAATTTGTTGTGACTGGCCAGCTTTAGATGGTTTGATCAGCAAGGATAAAAAGGAAATTGAAGAAGATAAAATTACTCACTTTCTATGATCTTTTCTGAAGCTATTGAATTAAAATGAATTATAATTCATCCATATATCCTTAACAACACAATTCTGGAAATGTTATCCCTTTTGAAAATAGAACTCTTGAATTTGAAAAAAAAATCACACTCAAAGCATTTATGTTCTGAATACATATGATTTAATAATAAAAAAGTCTGCTATAAACACCATGAGGTTATTTAATTTGGTGTGGTGAGAGAATCAGAAACAAGACAAAATTAGTAATTCCTAATTTAAACATACATCAAGAAAAATATGTGCTTGTACATCAAAATAGTACAAAGGTAAATTTTAGGACATATGTGAGTGTATGTATGTATGTATATGTATACACACACACACACACATATATCTCCATATATGTGCATATATATGCATTTATGCATACATGCACACACACGTGTGTGTGTCTGGAATTGTTAGGACAAATTAATCCATAGCTTAACATTTTTATCCCTTACAGACTGAAATCAAATTACCAAGACATTTGGAGCATATTTCTATCTTTGTATCTGAGGTAATCATGAGGTGATCTATAAGTTGTACTTGGAATTCATAAAAATTATATCAAAAACATAGCTCAGACATGTAGTGACCCTAAACAAGTCACTTAACCTTACACTAGCACAAATCATTTTTTAAGCTTATCATTTACCACATAAGTAGACATATGACTATGTTACTGGAGACAATGTCTCACAAGGAGCTAAGTACAAAGATGAAAACACAGATCTAGTCAAATATCTTCTCATGCAATGTTTTCATCCCCCTCCCCCCACCAAATTAAGTTTTATGGAAATACTTCTTTTATATTGTTCATTTTACTATTCTTCACTTTCTTGTGCTCATACAGTATCAGAAAATGGCACTTCATTTGAAGACTTGGATAGGAGACAGTGGATTCAGGAACACATAGGCTCACAATTCATCTTCAGGAGTCATTAGGTGTATGGTCCTGGCTATATCACCTATGACATCTTATCCTCTACTTCCTCATTTGTAAAATGTGAAAAGCAATACCTATAAAATCTACCTTCTATGGTCGTTGTGTGGTTGAATTTATATCAAGCATATGAACTGCTTTGAAATTTAATGATTGATTTACACATCAGGTAACACTGTTCTGAAAGTGTCTCATTATTAGACCGATCAGCAAAAACAACAAAAAATCATCCTCATTATCACCATCACTATCACCGCTATCATCACAAAAACATCTGAATAATTGAGAGACCAAAACTTATGACTATTAATGTGAAAAAAAGAATTTACACCTTAGTGCAAACTAATACTTATATCTATGGTTTTTCAAGACAATGAGCTATCTGGGTATTCAGAAAGCTAAGGACTCTTAGCTGGAAAAGGATTTAAAAATCAACAGATCCATTTCCCTCCTATGACCTGAGTCCCAGAGAGGTTTCATGGCATGTTAGATAACAGTTATCATTTCCGGCACTGTGGTACAGTGAAATGTGCATTGCTATATAGTCAGAGGCCCTGGATTCCAATTCAACCTCTACCAATCACAATGAATGTGACCTTAGATAAGTTACTTAACTTCCAAGTACTTCATTTCCTCATCTATAAAATAGACTCTTGGGCCAGATGGCTTCTAAAGGAACTCCCATTCCTAGATCTGGGATCTTCATTAGCAAATGCATTTGGGCTATTTTCCAAATTTTTATAAAATTTTTTTTGCTCTTCATGGTATCATGTAAAAAGTCTCTATTACATTACAAACAACTGACAGATGACTAAATAAAATAAGGTTCCTAAAGTGTGGCATTCTTCATGTAAGAACATATTGTAATTTGACAATTTAGCCATTATTAGGGAAACCTCCCTTTGTAAAAATAAAAAGGTTAGAATAACTATTTCTGGGAGATAATTTATGCCAGTTTCACAGAAAACAAAATAATTATGGAGGAAGAAATACATTTTGTGTTTTGGAGAGCAAAATCATTTGACAGAAAGAGCAGATATGAGACAGAACAGGTGTTTGCAGAAGAGGAAGGTAGAGTTAGTTGTTATTATAAATAGGTCTGACCCAAAGTTATCTAATTTGCCTTTTAAAAAAGAAAGAAAACAATCACATAAGATGAAAAATTAAGGATTCATAAGGATATACACATACACACACCTGTTAAAATGGGAGGAACAAGGAGAAAAGGATAAGCAGAAGCTTGACCTGCCATTGGATTATCAATCTTTGTATCGTAGGCTAAGGAATAAGCTACTGCTTTTATTGACCCACATAAAGCAATGCTCCATGCAGGTCCTAGACAATGGTGAGTAGTGATAATAGTGGTATCGATTTCTGAGAAAGTAAAAATAATATACCTTAAATTATACCAATTTAACTACTTCACTTTGACTTTAATTGAAGGAAATTACCCACTTCTCTGAACAACACAACTCTTACCCAAAATAGAAACAATGTAAAAACACAAAACTATCATTAGAACAGCTTCATTAGACATAAAGTTTCTTAGCTTTCCTCTCTCCGGTGCTATCCAGACACAAGGTCAGATAACCTAAAGTCAAACTTTGACTACATTATTCCCTAACTCAGGGTTTAATAGTGTTTCATTATCACTTCTAATAAGAAATAAAACCTCACTATCTGACTCCAGTATATCATTCCAGACATATTTCCCATTGATATCTATTCATAAATTCAATATTCTGATAAAACCATCCTGTAAGCTATTCATGGAACTCAACATATGTTATATTAGATTTCAAGTCCCTTGAAAGAAGAGACTATATTTTGTCTCTTTTTGCATCCCCAACATTTTGCACAATGTTTGACATGCAGTAGCATTTAATATGTTTATTGATTGATTGATATTCCATGCTATATCTTTAAATGAATTGTCTTCTCTCTTCCAGACTGAATTCTCAGTATCCCTAGATTTTTTAAGGTTCGGCTGAGATATTACCTCTCATGGGAAGTCATTTAAAACTCTCTAATTCTTAACACTTGCAAATTTCTTTCATTCAATTGTCATATTCTACTTGCCTGTTGACGTGTTTGTATAAGCCATTATTATATATTTTATCCAATGTAATCCGATAGGAAGTAAGAAGCTCCCTTCCTAGTTTCTGGTCTTCCCACCCTTTACCCTTCACCCCATACTCCTTTATACAGTGAACTTGTTGCTCTTGATAAACAAGGCACAAGGTGTTCCGTGTCTCAGCTCAGAGCACTTTCACTGGCTGCCACTCATGCCTTGAACACTCTCCTTCCTCATCTTTGTCTACTAGCTTCCCTGGTTTCCTTTCATTCTCAAATACGCCCCCTCCACTTTCTACAAGAAAGACTTTCAACCTTTTTTAATTCTACTGCTTCCTCTCCTTTAATTATGTCCTATTAATGCTGTGCGTAGTTTGTTTTTACACACTTGTTTGTTTATTGCCTCCCTCGTTAGACTGGGAGCTCCTTGAGGGCAAGGGCTGCCTTTTGCTTCTTTCGTATCTCCAGTACTTAATTTAGTGTCTTGCACATACTAGATGTTTAATACATGTATAGATTGAGTGACTGTATGCCCACAGTCTCAGTTATGATACATTCTAGAATGTTCCCAGGAAAAGTCAAGTTCTTCTCTCTCCCTCCTCCCTCTCCCTCTCCCGTCTTCCCTCTCCCTCTCCCTCTCCCTCTCCCTCTCCCTCTCCCCTCTCCCTCCCTCTCTCCTCTCCCTCTCCCTCTCCTCTCCTCTCCCTCTCCCTCTCCCTCTCCCTCTCTCCCTCTCCCTCTCCCCTCCCTCTCCCTCTCCCTCCCTCTCCCTCTCCTCTCTCTCTCTCTCTCTCTTCTCTCTCTCTCTCTCTCTCTCTTTCTCCCTCTCCCCCCTCTCCCCTCCTCTCTCCCTCTCCTCTCTCTCCCTCTCTCCCTCTCTCTCTCCCCCTCTCCCTCTCCCTCTCTCCTCTCCTCTCTCCCTCTCCCTCTCTCTCCTCCCCTCTCCTCTCCCTCTCCCTCTCCCTCCTCCCTCCTCCTCTCCCTCTCCCTCTCCTCTCCCTCTCCCTCTCCCTCTCTCTCTCTCTCCCTCCCTCTCCCTCTCTCCCTCTCCCTCTCTCCCTCTCCCTCTCCCTCTCCCTCTCCCTCTCTCTCTCTCTCTCCCCTCTCTCTCTCCCTCTCCCTCTCTCCCTCTCCCTCTCCTCTCTCTCTCCCTCTCTCTCTCTCCCTCTCCTCTCTCTCTCCTCTCTCTCTCCCCTCTCCCTCTCCCTCTCCCTCTCCCTCTCTCCCTCTCTCCTCTCCCTCTCTCTCTCTCTCTCTCCCTCTCTCTCTCTCCCTCTCCCCTCTCCCCCTCTCCCTCTCCCTCTCTCCCTCTCCCTCTCTCCCTCTCTCCCCCTCTCCCTCTCCCTCTCTGTTCAGATATATAGATAGATGTAGATACATACAAATGTATATACATATATATATGTATATGTATATTCCCTTCTCATTATTTGATTTTGAGACATTTCTATTGTTTTTCTCCAATAACCAAAAAAAGAGGATTTTTAGCATAAATTCTGTACTGGGAATACAAAAGCAATCATGGCTATAGACTACAGAGATAATGCATACATGTTACATATACATTACTTATTGCAATTTCATTACTAATATACAGTTAATATACATTTTAGACAAAAACATGATGTTTCCCTTTAGAAAAATACAAGGTCAGTGAGGGTAGGGAATATATCCTTTTTATCCTTGTATCACATCTTTTGTGTGATCCTGCACATTAGAATTGTTTAAATATAAATAAGGCCTCCCTTTGATATACTGCTTTTTCCTGAAGTGGCTGAAGGTACTTTTTTTTTTCCCTCAGAGTGTGCTTTCAAAGGAGCTAACTTTGATAATATTCCTAGTACGGCTTGGTATGTACCAACTTTTCCTTCAATAGAAATATCTGTTTTAAATTTTCATCCAAAAGTCCGGGAGATGCTTAAATGCCTTGAACATTTATATGGAATCAGCAGTACACAAATTTTAATCATGTGTTTATTCATTCATGAACTTTTATTAAACAATTTCTCCATGGGAGAATTTATTTTTTTGGTATATTATATTAAAGTGACTGTATTAAGGCCTAGAATAATTTAGAATATTGTAAATGTGTTTTCTTGACTCCAAGGTATTCCTTAAAGCAAAACTTTCCTGATTCCCCCAACAGCTATGTTGTATCCCAAACTACCCTGTATTAAACTCTTTTGTATATGTTTATTTTCATTCACATCACATTTATGATGTAAATGTGTAAGTCCTTGTTGACTCCATCATTAGCATGAAAAATCTGAAAGTAGAGATACATCCTGTCTTTCAATTTGTATCCTCCATGTCTACCGCAGAAGCACATGGTAAACGCATTAAAATTTGCAGATCGATTAATTGATAGGTTGCATAGTTCATTTTTTATTATTCTAAAAGACACTTTATGGCTTTACAATCTTTTAAAAATTAAAGTTGAGCTTCAAAAAAGGGCAACAGAAATATGAAGGAAGAACATGAGAAGCCTAGAGCATGTGACAAACCAAAACAAAAATGTGCTGAGAGGAATCACATTCAAAGAATGTCAAACAAGAGGTGTATGGCAAGAGTAAGAGAAGTACTGTTAAGAAAGGAAGAGCGAGTGATAACGGTGGATACCTCCAAACTCCATTTGTGTACAGTGGATGTCAAGAAACATGGGGGAAAGGGCTTTCTTGGGTAGACTAATAAGAAGAGATAGACCAGTGTCACATGGGAAGGATGTGCATAAGGGAGTTACTCTCTGAACTACTGAAGGTAGTGTCCATATTGATTAGATCATGTACCCATAGAAGGTGTTGTTGGAAGGATGGAATGCAATATTAATATGAAATCTACTTAGTATTCAATGATCTTCAAAAGTTTACTAAGTGATTCCAAGGTGATACGGAGAAAATCAATGCCTGTATTTTCTTTTCCCTATCTCTATCCTTAAAAAAGAATTCAGTTTTTCTATCAGTATCAGTACCCAAAATTATAATCCCAGAGAATCTATTACTGTCAGTTCCCTTTTAAAAACATCAGTGCTAAGTTTGTGCTAAATTTAAAGTAAGAAGCATGGTATATAACAAGGTCTTAATAAAGACATCATAAAGGATTAATTGACTCATCTACTCAGAGCTCATCTACTCCAACTATGGAAACAGAATTCTCCCGTACACCATATCTGAGACATAGTTATCCACCTGTTGCATCAGGAGATCATGGCCACGAGGACATAGCAAATTCTTTATTGAAATAAATGTGTGTTGACTCAGGGATTATGTCCTGAGGCATGTATCTCATTTGACTCTTAATAAGGTATAATTTTTGTGAGGTTTTTATACGTTGAGTCTCAATTTGCCTTTTTGAAACTTCTACTCAAGGACACGAATCAAAAGATCGTAGGTTCCTACATTGAGATCTGAAAGGGACCTTCGAGCTAACCTATTTTATTTTATTATTTCAGATAAAGAAATGGCGTCCAGAAAAGTTTAGTAACTTGTCCAAGGTGACACTGAATAAAAATTTGACTTAAAGTTTGAGCCCAAGTCTTCCAACTTCAAACCCAATATTCTTTCCAGTGTACCCCTCAGCATCATTAATGTAACCAAAAAAAAAAAAAGAACTTGAATTCTGACTCCCAAACTATTGTTTTTGTCTTTTCCATTGTGTGCTGTAATATTTGTGTTTATCTTACTCCTTTTTAAATGACAGAATCAAACATGGCACTTAACAACACCCATCCTCAGGCTTATTCTCCCTAGCATGCCTAACCGTAATAAATGCAGTTTTTCAGTGTCTTTAGTCAAGTATACTACCTATATCATCAAAGCTCCTTTACTGCACATATTGACCAGTGACAGGTTGGAGAATTTAGCCCATATTTTATGAAGGGAATTAGTGGTCTGTTTGGCATTTTTGTCTCAGTTTACTGGCTGGTTACAAGATAATTACAGAAACCCATACCTGCCTTCAATTAATCAGATTGCAGCTGTCTAATATGAGTTCATGTACAGCAGGCCACATAATCAAATGGAGGGCTCTTTATATCCAAATCCATATTTAAGTTTGATCCAGGAAACAAGCAATGTGACAATCTGATTATACAGATTGGCCAATGGTCCCAGACATCTCTGTTTCCTGTTCATTAGCTGACAATTACATGGGAATGTGCCAGCCATGATATAAGTAAGATACCATCAGAACTCATCAAATAGCTTTTCATTACTTGCTTCTTCAATCTTGCTCTCCCTGCCCACAGTGACCATCATAATAAACAGTTGCATATGCCTTTTGGATAGTATTCACCATTTGTTTTTAAAATATCCCCACAACTTCACTAAGAAAATTCAGTTAGCCCTTCCTCATGACTCCATTTGTGTGTGCCTGCAGATCTGAAATGAATCAGTGAATTGTCACAGGTCACCCTCCATGCCTGGAATGACTTATCTCCTCAGATCTGACTTTGAATCCTCTTCTTTCTTTCCATATTTTCCCTCAGAGACCTATAAGCCTTAACTTTTCTCTCTGAATTCTGTCTTTGAGATCAATATATTTTGCTGGTAAGGAGATCACATCACCTCTTAGCATTATTGCTTTTTCCCTTCTCTTTTCAGATTCTTCTTCATGTACATGTAACTTTATTTTCAGTAAATTATTTTCTATTTCGTTTCATTGGTGGGACTTGCCACTACAATTTCAAGTTTCATTTTGACTCTTTTGACAAATATTTCTTCTATGGATGACCTACATTCTATCTTTACAATAATTATTTCTCTTTTAAATCATTAAGGAACATCCTGATGTGGCTCCATGATCTCTTGGCATCCAGTGTTTGTTTTATGTCTCACTTTTGGCTCAATATTCCATTTCATATTTTCCCACACTGTCCATTTTTCTCAACTGGATTCATGTTCCTTAATTGAAAAAAAACACACACCATCTTTTGGCAGTCATTTTTTAAGGAAAGAAAGAAGAATGGAAGGAAGGAAGGAAGGAAGGAAGGAAGGAAGGGAAGGAAGGAAGGAAGGAAGGAAGGAGGGAGGGAGGGAGGGAAGGAAGGAAGGAAGGAAGGCAGGAAGGAAGGCAGGGAGGCAGAAAGGAAGGAAAGAAGTAGTTGATGTGGGACTGGAGGTCATCAGAGATTGGAGCGGGGAATTGGATCTGAGAATCATCAACATAAAAGTGGTAATTCAAACAAAAAAGGTGATGAGTTCTCCAAGTGATGTAGTATAGAGGGAGAAGAGAAGAGGACCCTGAAAGAACCCTGAGATTCACCTATATTTAGAAGGCATAGTATGAATGGGTATACAGCAAAGGAATCAGAGCAGGAGTGCTTAGGTAGATAGGAAGAGAAATCGAGAGTGTTGCCCCAAAAACCCAGAGAGAAGAGAGTAAGAGAGAGTGGTTGATAGTGCCAAAGGCTGTAGATAGGTCAAGGAGAATGAGAACAGAGAAAAGACCATTTGATTTGTCAACTAAGACATCATTAGTAACTTTGGAGAGAGCATTTTCAATGGAGCAATAAGGTTGGAAGCTGGATTGTAAAGAGTTAAGAAAAGAATGAGAAGAGAGAAAGTGGAGGCACCTATTATAGATGGAATTTTGAAATTTAGCTACCACACAAAGAGGAGAAATACAATGATGGTTTGCAGGTATAGAAAGATAGCGTGAGAGGGTTTTTTGTTTGTTTGTTTGTTTTGTTTTGTTTTCAGGGTAGAGGAGACATGGCTATGTTTGTAGACAGTTGGAAAGGAATAAGTAGAGACAAAGGGATTGAATATAGTTCTAAGAGCAGAGGTGACAAAAAGCCACAATCTTTTGAAGGAGGTGGCATAGAATGTCATCACTTGAACAGACAGAGCAATTAGCCTTGATAAAGAGTAGGGTCACTCTATTATATGAAGCAAGAGTGAGGGAAGAGAAAATGGTGAAGGCATCTTAATGATGGGAAATGAGGAAGTAGGGAGAAGAAAGAGTTAAATGGCTTCATTTTTTTCCCATAAAATATAAGACAAGATTCTCAGCTGAAAGACTGGGGACAGGGACAGCCATATGATGTTTAAAGAGGAATGAAACAAATTGTAAAAGCCACTGTACAGAGTGGGATAAAGAGCTGATTAGGGAAGGATAATAGGATTGCCTAGTGGCAGAGAAGGTCCAGTTGAATTTATATAAGATAAATTTGCAGTAGATCCAGTCAGAATCATTGTGTGATTTTTCTCTGCCTTAGATTAGCAGCACGTGTATGGGCATGAAGGTGACAAATGGTGGGAGTGATCCAAGGCTGAGACTTGACTAAGCATAATTGCTGAAATAATAAGGCAGCTAGGGATTCAAGAGAGAAAGACAGTATAGAGTTGAACTGGGTCAAGATGGAGAGAAGAGGAGACTGGCTGCAAAGGAAAGATGATCTGGGAGAGAAATGAGGGGTCAAAGGGTTGGAGATCATGGTACAAATAAAGGGTAGGGATTTGTAATGGAAGGTAGAGGGAGAGATGAAAAGCCAATAGATTACAGCTGGGTAAGATGATTTCAAATTTTTTTTAAACACGGAAATGATAAATTTGTGAGTGATGGCAAGATCATCTTAGTGTATGGCTGAGGTACGAAAGAGGAATAGCTCATGAGAGATGAGTTAGTCGAAGACATGAGTGGTTAGGGCTGTTGTTGTGGTTGTTGTTGTCATTCAGTCTTTTCAGTTATGTCCAAGTCTTTGTGATGCTATTTGGCATTTTCTTGGCAAAGATATTAGAATAGCTTGGCATTTCCTGTTCAAGCCCATTTTACAGAAGAGGAAACTGAGGAAAACTGGTTTAAAAGACTTGCCCAGGGGAAAAAGGCTAGTAAGTGCCTAAAGCTGGACTTGAATTCAGATCTTCCTGAGTCCAGGCCTAGGGCTCTATTCTCTGATCCTTCTATCCACTGGGGCACCTAGCCACCACCAGTTAGGGTATTTGAGGGAAATTCTACGTGTTTGTTGAAGTTCCCTAGTAAGAGGGAAGGGGTTAAAGAGTTGAGAAAAATTCTCAACATTCATTAAACCCACAATCTACAGTTAAAGGAAGCCTATTAACGCTTTGAAGGAGGAAGGGCCCTTCATAAATTACTGGAAGCTGGACTATACATACACCATGTTGACTGGAAATGTGGAAAGTTGCCTCATTATACATAGACCAAAAGTTCATAACTTAAATAGGAGTTGTTGATTGGTAGTAGAAGAGTGAGTTTCCAACCTGGAAGTTTTCTACAATAATGACATCACAGGTTTGAAATACAACTTCTCCTGACAAGAAATAATTATTAAATTCACCTAAATGTATTCTTCTGCTTCTATAAGCAATATTTATTATATGAAGTATATGATATGCATGCCTTAAGTGAAGAGATTTTAAAAAGGCCAAATTCATTGTTATTTGTAGCTCTATAACCAAATAAAGTTAATAATTTCTATTGCATAGTAGAGAGACAATCTTAAAGCTCAAAAGATTTGGTTTAAATATGCCTCTGGCTAATACCAATTATGTGACGCTGGAAAAGTTATTTAACTTCTCAATGTTTAAGGTAACTTTGTAGGGATGTAAGTTGCAAAGAAATTAGCAACATGAATGGAAAGAGGGTATTTTATTACTGTAAATTTCTCTATATATCTAATATTGAGTCAGCCCTCCATTCCTGATATAAATCTCACCTGGTAATAATATATGATTTTCATGATAGATCGCTGTAATCTGCTGGCTAATATTTGGTTTTAACTTTGTTTCATTCTTATTAACTAGGGAAATCAGTCTGCAGTTTTCTTTATCTGTTTTTGTTCATCATGGTTATATAGGTTTTAAAATCATATTTGTGACAGAAAAAGCATTATGTAGGATTTCTTCTTTGCACATTTTTCCAAAACAGGTTCATAGTATTGGGATCAATTGTTCTTTAAGTTTTTGGTAGAATTCACTTCTGAACCCAACTGGTCCTTAGGACACTTGCTTAGGGAGTACACTGAGAGCTTGTTCAATTTCTTTTTTTTAAGATAAATTTCTTTATTTTTGTAAATATTCATCCATTTCCTTTAGACTGTCAGATTGGATGGCATATAATTGACCAATATGGCTCCTTATTTTTGCTTTAGTTACATCTTCATTTGTGGTGAATTAATCCTTTTTATTTTTGATACTGGTAATTTATTTTCTTTTTCTTTTTTTAATCAAATTAACCATTTCTTTATCTATATTTTTGTTTTTGTTGGTTTCTCCCCATAAAACCATCTCCTATTTTTATTAGTTTTATTATTCTCATCTTTCATCATCAAGTTGTCCCTCTTTGTGTTTAATTTGCAAGCTTTAATTTGTTCTTTTTCTAGTGTTGCTTTGTTGTGGGTATTTTTTTGTTCGTTTGTTTTGTTTTATTTTAGTTGGTGGCCCAATTCGTTGATCTGGTCTTTCTCTATTTTATTTATGTATGGATTTAGACAAATAAATTTTCCTCTAATACTGATTTGGCTGTATTATTGCCACTGTTTTACTTCTTCTTGATGAAATTATTTGTTGTTTTTGTGATTGATCTTTGACACACTCATTCTGTTTTTCTTTTTTCTTCCATATGCTTTTGAGTTGAAAATTTTTCTCCCTTTTCCTCCCCCCACCCTCCCCAAGACAGCGCACAATCTGACATAGGCTTTACATTTACATGCCCATGAAACACATTTTCACATTAGTGAAGTTGTAAGTAAAAATTAAAACCAATAGGAGGAACCATCAGAAATATGAAACAAAACTCACCAGAAGGTAAAAAAAAAAGATAGTGATTCAACTTCCATAGTTCTTTCTTTGGATGTGGACAGCATTTTCCATCCCGAGGCCTCTGGAGATGTCTTACATCCTTGTAATTCTGAGAAGGATTCAGTTTAACAATCTTAGTTATCCATAACATGGCTGTTATTGTGTACAAAGTCCTCTTGGTTCTGCTCACTTCACTCAGCATCAGACCATATAAGTCTTTCCAGGTTTTTCTGAAGTCAGCATGTTCATCATTTCTTATAGCATAATAGTATTCCATTACATTCATATACCACAACTTGCTCAGCCATTCCCCAATTGATGGGCATCCTCTCAATTTCCAATTCTTTGCCACCACTAAAAGAGCTGCTATGAATATTTTTGTACATGTGGGTCCTTTTCCCATTTGTTTGATCTCTTTGGGATATAGCCCTAGAAGTGCTATTGCTGGATCAAAGGGTATGCATATTTTAGTAGCCCTTTGGGCATAGTTCCAAATTGTTCTCCAAAATGGTTGGATCATTTCACAACTCCATCAACAATGTATTAGCATTCCAATTTTCCCACATCCTCTCCAACATTTATCATTTTCCTGTTTTGTCATGTTGACACACTCATTCTTAAGTAGTACATTATTTAGTTATCAATTAATTTTAATCTATCTTTCCACAGTACTTTATAGAAAATAATTTCTATTGCATTATTGTCTGAAAATGATTCTATTAACATTTCTGCTTTTCTGCATTTGATGTATTTTTTTCTGCTGTAATGTATGATCAATATTTATAAAGATGCCTCATATAGCTGACCAAAAAATATTCCTTTCTATTATAATTCAGTTTTCGCTAGAGGCCTATCATATGTAACTTCTAAAATTTTATTCATGTCCTTAAATTCCTCTTGTTTATTTTATGATTAGATTTTTCTAGTTCTGAGAGGGAAAATTGAGGTCCCTCACTAGTTGTTTTTTTTTGTTTGTTTGTTTGTTTTTTCCTCCTGTATTTCATTTAACTTTTCCTTTATAAGTTTTGATGCTATGGCATTTGATGTATATATGCTTATTATTTAAATATTACTTCATTGTCTTTATTACATCATTACATGCATGATTACTTCACTGTCTATGGTAAACTTTGTCAAAATGTAGTTAATCCACTTATCTGTTTTAACTAGGTCTATTTCTTGATTTTGATTTGTCTGAGGTCACTATTACTACCTCTTTTTTTTTTAGCTGAATTTTAATAGATTCTACAACAGCCCTTCCTTTTGTTTTACTGTTTTTCAAGTGTGTTTTTGGAAACATAACTTAGTTATATTTTAAAGAACTGTCTCATAGCTTTATTTGAATGAATCATTTATTATGTGCAGAACATGGTGCTAAGTACTGGGGATTGAAATAGAAAATTAAGCCATTGCTGTTCTCAAAATACTCACATTCCAAAGGGAGTTGGGTGGTAATACTCATGGAATGTTTCAGCAGCAAGTCAGATAAAAAGAACTCATATGTGTGTGTATGTATGTATATGTGCATATATGTATGTATATGTATATGCACATATGTGTATATGTGTGTATGTATATATACGTGTATGTTTATATATAGACATATAGACAGATAGATAGATAGATAGATAGATAGATAGATAGATAGATAGATAGATAGATAGATAGATTTCTGATGTTCAACTATTTTACTGTGCATAGGATTTTAGTAGCAAGATTTTTTTCCTGGATCTTCAGTAGTTATAGCACCTGCAAGGTGCAATTGCCAGACAGTATATCCACAACTTAAACTCTCAGCAATATGATTACAGGCACAGGGATGGAATCATTGTTTTGGTTTTGTTTTGTTTTTCTCAAAGCTCTTGTGTTTAGGGTCATGGGACGTCTCCATTGGGATTAGAGTGGAGATGTTCGTCAACGTGCTAGTGGGTAACTTATTTGCTAAGATTGTGCTCTTTCCTAGCTCCCTCAAGGTGTCATGCTGCTTCAGTTAAATCATATTCCTGTAATTCTAAGCTGCTATGTCTTTCACACACTAATATTTGATTAAATTCTAACTGAATTGCACTGTTACTGTTCTCATTCACTTGTCATTAGGGAAAAATTAAACCTCTCTACTATTATGGCTAAACTCTGCCTGTATCTGATTTTTCACATAGTGTGAAAACTATGTGGATTTCTTAAGACAGAACAGAACATAGAAGAAGTGTTGTTGTTTTTCTTTTATGTGTCAAACAAACTGACATGAGAACTGATCATGAGAAGCTAAGTTGAATCCTGGCGCTGAACCTGCATATTCATTTTGAGAATTAATTTTCCAACATATTACATATGGATGACAGAAGTTTTCCTCCTTAACTCAAAGGATTATTTTGGAAAAAAAGTTTATATTCATTAAGCAGTATGGAAATTAGTTAAATATATATTATCCAATAGTGAAGAGCAAATTTGAAAACACATGTAATATAGCCTTTTGCCAAGTGTTGCTAGAGTGTGAACATAAATGTTCAGCTTAGGATAGGATGTCAAAGTCGTCAGATATTGATTTACTCAAACTTTATCCATTTAGATTATTTATTCGAAAATTATTCAATGATTTTACAATAGCAGTTACCTCAATGAAATGAGTGATAAGTGCAAAAGTTGCCAGATGTCTATCAAAAATAATTTCATTTAAATTTTATTTATTTCAATAGTGAGTGATGGGTTTAGGATCTTTTAAAACTTGTTCTATATATGAATGAACCTCCAGGTTGGTATTTGGAAAATATAACTGCAAATTGATTTTCATCGATCAACTATGTTTTCAAGTTAGCCAAAGATAAATGTTTTCAGCACACTTGGAAATAGTTTTGAATCAGAAATATAATCATGATACATAATTCATTCTTTTAGATTTTCCCACTAGTGACTACTAATTTTACTGTGACCTTGGGTAACTTCCAAATCTCTTCTGTGCTTAAATGTTCCTCATAGTCAAATGAGGACCCATATTGAATTCAGTGTTTACATTTAGCTCAAATTTTTTCAAATAATAACACCTAACCCAGGATCATTAGAGTGTAATTCTTGAGCTGGTGGTTGTCCTTCATACTTGAAGAAGATCAAAATGACATCATTTTGTCAGGGTCAATGTACAGAGCGTCTGACTGTTACTGATCAGATCACTATGACCTCAGGAGATTCTACCATAGATCACACACAAATAGTTCATATGGAAATCTGGAATGGAGATGTCTCTAAAATTCTCCAACTCCAGTCCTAATTTTCACTAAACCAGAATAGTCTCTTTGATTTAATCACCAAAGTTATTTCCAGAAGTGCAAAATCAGAAGGGGTGTGTGTGTGTGAAAACTCACCATTTTCTCATTTCCCATTCCCTCCTTAGTGTGTTGTACTTCCACCTTCAATAGAGGACAATATTCTTCACTCCAATGCTACAATTATTTATTTAATTTGATCTTCCTTTTTTTAGCAGGTAGGTGGCCCAGTGGATAGCGTGCTGGGTCTGGAATCAGGAAGACCTGAATTCAAACACAGCCTCTGACACTTACTAGCTGTGTGACCCTAGGCAAGTCACTTAACCCTCCTTGTGTCAATTTCCTTTTCTGTAAAATGAACTAGAGAAGGGAATGCAAACCACTCCAGTATCTTTGCCAAGGAAACCCAAAATGGGGTCTTAAAGAGTCAGACATGACTGAAAATGACTAGACAACAAGAAAAACCTTCTTTACTTTCCTCTAATATTTTACTCTTCTATTCCTTGAGTGTTTTTAAGGATATTCTTCCTGGTAATCCTGACACCAACACTTTACTATGTAAACTCAGAGAAGTAACTTTATCTCCATAGATCAGTTTCCTCATTTATAAAACAAGAGCAGGACTAGATAGTCTCAGGTCCCTTTTAGCTCTAGAACTGTGATTGTCTCATTCTCTTACCTTCTTAATACTCTCTGTTTTGTTTCATTATCTCATTATATCTCATAGTTTCCATTTTCAGCTGTTTGAAGGTATCTTTCAAATATAGCTGTTGTCTTTCTCCTGAGATCTCCTGAGATCCTATCTTGCATCACCAATCATCTATTTGACACCAACTCCTCAATGCCCATTGGCTTCTTGAATTCCACGCCATCACAATGAACCTCACTATATTCACCCCTGAATACACACATTTTCTAAAATTGCTTTTTTTGCCAGGAGCACCATCGTAATCATCTAGGTTCAACACCTTGAAATAAGCTTCAGCTCTTCCCTCTCTCTCACATTCTTATAGTCAACCAATGGCAATGTTCAACTGCTCCTTTGAATAATTTCTGTCTCCATTATCTTATTTTTATTCATACCACCCTTTATTTTAATTCAGTTTCTCATGATCTCATGGGCAGATTATTACAGTAGTCACCAAAATGGTTTCCTTACTTATTGCCTTTCTATTCTCTCATATTTCCTCCACACGAATTCAAAAGTGATGTTCCTAAAATAAGTCTAGTCATATCACTTTATTGATCTGAATACACGTTCCTCTACTTGGCATTTAAAATCTTTCACTGTATGACTACAACTCTTCTTTCCAGTCTGACGACAAATATCTCCTCATTCACTCCATGTTTTAGCCAAACCAGACACCTTACTGTTTGTCATACACAACATGACATCTCCTATCCTATTCATCTGTATGTTTTAATTTTATTTTTAATTTATGGAATAAAACAAGCGCTTCCATGATTTAGTACAATAAATTGGTTATCTCTGATACCTACAAAGGCTTGCTGCTTCTCCTACCCCATGGAATCCATAGATCCCTTTAAGGAACAGTTCAAGTGCTAACTCTAACTCTTGCTCTTTTCTCAAAATAGCCCCCTCAATCCTTCACTCTCTACAAAATATGTTGTATGTACTTACTGCATATATTGTATTTCTTTGTTTACATGGTGTTTCCCACCCACTAAACTGTTAGCTCTTTGAGGGCAAAGGATATTTTATTTTTGTTTTGAATGTCCAGGACCTAGCATACTGCCCTATACACAGTAGTTTCATAATAAATATTTGATGAATTTAATGGAATTATGCCAGTTTAAATTTGCTTCTTTGTTTCCCTTTATTCATCTGACAGATCCCCCTTTTCCCTCTAGGTATCTCTCCCCTTTTCATGGTACATTTGTATTGCTTCTTGGAATTCCAACATCTTCCATTTTGTCTCTCCTGAGTATACCCTACTTATTTTATGAACCTTTTTTCTTTCTTATATAGATTTCCCTAGACAATATACCTATCTTGTTAGCTAAATTCTGAGAGTTGTTCTCTTTCATCAGATCTAATCTGATAAGACTGATTTAGGAGGAGGTGAAAATGCTTCCAAATATCATGTTAGTTTTTCATAAGTAATTTACTTACAATGCAACAGGAGTCACGTGTTGTCACCCAAGAACAAAGGTGGGGGAGTCACTGCACTTAATAACTCTTGCGCTATAAAACTCTCTGACTTATTGATTTAATGCTGGTGAAGCATTTTGCAACCTTAGAAGAACTAGGTAAGTGTGAATTGTTGTTTTTTACTATTTGCTGTTGTTTGATCACATGATTATGATGCTGGTGGTGGTGACGATGACGATGCTTGCTGAATGGTAATGAAGATGATGATAATAGACTCTATTATAAACGCAACCCCCCAAAATCATTGACAATGCAGAAGGAAAACCAGAATGAAATATTTAAACTGTTTTAATTGGTATTACCAAGCCAAAGACTCACTACGTTCAGACTACATAGATTTTAACGAACAAACTATACAGATTTCTTCCTGTAAAGGAAAAACAATTAAAACCCTGTAAGAAGAGGCTAAGGTCCATCACATCCCCAACATTTTGTCCAAATACTCAAGAGTTGTTCATAATGAGCTAAAACAAGATAAGTTTACCTCCCTATGTTTTTCTTCAAATACAAAAAAGTCATTGTATCCATCTGTGCAGTCATCTCCTCAATCTTAAAAACAAATAAATGAATAGAACAAGAGAAAGGTTTATGTCTGTACTATTTCTATTAGAAGTTCATCAAGTTAAGCAAGAATGAAAAGAGTGTCATTATGTTACATACTTCTTTCTTCTATCATGGGGTGACCCTAGCCTTGATGGCCAGACAGTCTGGCCTTTGAGAAGGAAAACAATCTAGTTGAAACAGTGGGAAACAATAGTTCCCTTAAGGCAGATGGTGGTTCAGTAGATAAGCCACTGGGCCTGTAGTAAGGAAGACCTGAGCTCCAATCCAGTCTCACACACTTACTAGCTATGTGGTCGTGGGCAAATCAATGAACCTCGTTTTGCCTCAATTTCTTCAACTGTAAAATTAGAATAATAATTGCACCTACTTAACAGAGTTGTTGTGAGGATCAAATGTGATATTTGTAAAAGTACTTAGCACAATGACTGGCCTGTACTATCCATTATGTAAATGCTTCATTCTCCCTCCTTTCCTCTTGTTTTATGAGATCTATGTTCTTGTTCTAAGCTTTATAAATCATTCACTGTGTGACTGCAGGAATATGATAATTTCTCCTTTGCTATTTCCTTACCTGGAAAATAAGTACAATAAACTTCTCTCTGTATATACACATTTGATGAAATGATCAGACAGATTTTGTCTTCATGAAAATGTTTGACAAAGGTAAAAGCATTACATCAGATATGGTCTGTATCCAAATCTTAATGATTAAATGCCATCTTTACCATCATGGTACAAAACCGATGGACTGACAATAGTGAGTTTACTACATTCATCATAGCCCTGAAAACATTCATTCTAGGTTTCTCTTACTTTATGTCAGCAAGTAACAATGAATAAAAATATAAAATTATATTTAGTTACTCCTCACTAAACCATACCTAGTATCCACACTAAATTTGGAAATTAAACCCACATTTTTGCCAAGAATTAAGAGAATAGATTGAGATGGCAGGAATGTTAAGTATCTTAAAATTTATCAATTCACCTATTCCATCCTCAGTTTGTATATGAAAAAAGTAAGGATTAGGTAAGCAGTGATCTGCTTATGGTCAAAATGAGAGTAAAGGGAAGAGATGGGGTTTGAACCCAGCACCCCTGACTCCAGGCATTATGTGTTTTTTCCCCATTCTACCAGTACTGTAATTCAAATATTATACAAACTTTAAAGAAGTCAATTTGTTGTTGTTTATGAGAAAAGTAGTACAGTATATTGGACAGATTATTTGGTTTAGATTCAGGAAGACATGGGTTGAGATTGTACCTTTGACCCTTAATAACTGTGTGATGCTGGGCAAGTCACTTTAACTCTCTAAACCAGCATTTCCTCATTTCTAAATCAGGGTTTTTAATAGCTATAGTACCTACCTCTCAGGTCTGTTATTAAACTCAAATGAAATAACAAATGTGAAACTAAAGTGTGCCATAAATGTTAATACTTGCATTTATTCTAAGCTGATTCTTCTTAATCAGTTCCTTCAGGTAGTCAGGGCACACTGATGATAAAGAGAAGTTCAAATGTTTTGCATAAAGTGAAATACTGCTTTATAAACATAGACATCAATTGTGATCATCTCACAGATGCATGCCCTTGTTTAGATTACCACAGGGTTTTAGGGGTCAGAAGGATATAAGTAATCACCAAAGTTAAGAAGTGCATGAGAAGATATTCTTACTGTGACACCTTTGAGAAGATGTCACCCCATCTTGGCATGCAAACAGTGATGGGGATCTTGCTAACTCCAAAATAACCTGTTCTACTTTGAGAGAGCCCAATTGTTATGATCCCTTCCAAATCAAAGCAAAATTTGCCTCTTTGCAGCTTATTTCTGCAGCTGTTAGTTTTGCTTTCTCCTGGCCTGGGGCTAATCCTTCATTCACTTGATTTCAACTAAAATGTTCCTCTACTTTTCTCTTTCTCAGCTTTTCAAAACTTCACAGCTCCTTCAACTTCCATTAGAAATTGAACTCCCTGAGATTGGAAACTTCTTTATTTTTGGCCTTCCTTTGTATTTTTTGTGATTAGCACAGCATCTTGTAGATTATAAAAGTTTAATAAATGTTGATTTGTCAACTACCAGTTGACAAATAGACTGTTCTTGTATAGACTGTTCTCACATAGCATGGACTTTTGGCCACTTACCTTTTTGGTTCCCCTTCTCTGGAAATGAGGAACATCTTTCTTAAGCTAAGGTGGACAAACCTTAGTACAATGGTCTCTATGTGGTCTGTTCATAATACAATGCAAAGGATAAGAGGTGAGGAAGGATGGATGGCCCCAGTCAAGTTCTTTAGCTCTTTAACAAAATAATCAAGGAATAAGTCTTGTTAAAATAAGTAAGGAGCACTGACATTTTATTCAAGGAATAACAAATTACTTCCATTTCAGGTTTAGAAGAAAATACATTTTCAAGTGAAAAAATCAATTTAGATAAGTCAAATATCACATCCTCCTTTAGCTTAGAGTCTGGGTTTAGAGTGTAATAGGAGAGATGTAATCAAAAACATAGCTATAAAACAAGCTATTACAAAATACCATTGTGATAATTACCTCAACCAATACTTCATATTCTGCCTTTAACTTAATAGAAAAGTCATTTTGTGTTATGTGAGGGACAGCCAGGTTTGTCATACATCTAGAAAATGTCAGTGGTCAAATATGAACCCAGATCTTCTTGACTGCTAATCTAGAATTCTATTGCATTTTGGTACCAAGAAAGAAATGAATGTATAATACAATAGGCAATGGAAGTAAATCCTCAAAGAACAATTTTAGTTATTCATCATTTTTTTTCAGGCATTACTTTTATAAAATTACGGGTACCACCAAAAGTCAAATTTACTTCTATGAGGAAAAGCATAATTCCAACAACAGGAGACCAAAGGGTGGGGATGATGAACAAATTCACATGTAACACCAGACAATTAAGTTATCTTTAGAAATGAAGGGTGAGTCGGAACTTCTGGGAGCCAAGATGGTGGAGTAAACGCTAAATCACCATAATGCTCCCATATTCACCTCCAAACATCCAAAAAAAATAGCTCCCTAAGACAAATCTTATAACAGCAGAATCAGCAAAAAGATGGGGTGAAACAGTCTTTAGTCCAAGAAACTTGGAAGATTGGCAGGTAAGGTATGACTTACTCAAGTAAAGGGGGAGCATGCTCCAAAACAGAAAGCAGTCCCGAACAGGAAGCACCCCAGCAAGAGAGCAGCATGCAACATCTCAACAAATGAGTGGACATCTGAGCCCCAGTGTCATGGAGCAGACAAACACAAACACCAGGACCTCCCCACCCCGACATGCCTCAGCACAGCTACGGAAATGGGCAGAGAGCCCACTTGAGCTTCAGCATAGCCCTGGCAAACAGGCAAGCTCCATCAGCTACACCTCTACTTGCTTTATCAAACTGGGCAAACGGGTAGAAAGCAACTCTATGGGTACCAAAGCAAGCAGGTAGCTGCCACTGGCTGGACCACCACGTGCTTCGTAGCCCTGAATGGGCATGAAGCAGCAGCTAATGAAGAAACACCTCATTGACCTCAGCACATGCCAGACACCACCATTAGGACCCTGGCTCCCCCCCCCAGGTAAACTGTCAAACCTCTATAGGTTCTAGCAGTGTCAGCTATCTCCCACCCCACCCCCTCAATGCAGCACCAGACAAAAGGGTCACCAGTGGGCCTGAGAGCAACATCAGGCAATTCCAGGTAAACAGGCAGGTCCTGTAGGCCCTGGCACAAGAAGTCTGAAATGGTGCCTCTTCCACCCCAGGAGCAAAGCTCAAATTTAAAAGAAAGGAAAAAGGCAAAAAAAAAAAAGATGACAACAACAACAACAAAAAAAACAACAACAACAATAAAAGGATCAGACAACAGAAAGTTATTATAGTGACAGGGAAGATCATGACAGAAATTCAGAGAAGGAAAACAATGTCAAAACACCTATGGGAAAAACCCCAAAGAAAAACAAGTAGTGGTATCAAGGTCAGAAAGAACTCATGGAAGAGCTCACAAAGAGCTGAAAACTCATATAAGAGAGGTAGAAGAAAAATGGGGAAAAGAAATGAGAGTGATGCAAGAGAATGATGGAAAAAAAGAGTTAACAGCTTGGAAAAAGAAAAGAACTGATTAAAAAGTAGAATTGGCCAAATGTAAAAGGAGAGACAAAAATCCATGGAAGGAAAAAAAAACTCCTTAAAAAAGTACAATTTTCCAAATGGAAAAGAAAGTGCAAAAGCTAATTGAGGAAAACAACTCCTTAAAAGTCAGATTTGGGTAAGTGGAAGCTAATGACTCTATGAGACAGCAAGAATCAATCAAACAAATTTAAAAGAATTTTAAAAAAAATAGAAGAACCTGTAAGATACTTCACAGGAAAAAAACAACCGACCTGGAAAATAGATCTAAGAGAGACAATGCCAGAATCATTGGACTACCTAAAAGCTATAACCAGAAGGAGGATCTGGACAGAAGCTTCCAACAAATTATTGAGGAAAACTGACCTGATATTCTGGAACTAGAGGACATAATAGGCATTGAAAGAATCCACTGATCACCTCAGGAAAGCTTCTAAAATGAGCTTTGTAAACTCCCAAAATAAAACCCCCAAAGAATAGTATACCCAAATTTCAGAACTATTATGTCAAGGAAAAATACTACAAGTTGTCAGAAAGAAACAATTCATATGTAAGGGAGCCACAATCAGGAGTATATGGGACTCAGTAGCTGCAGCATTAAAGGACTGGAAGTAATGGAACATGATATTCTGAAAGGCAAAGAGGCTAGAACTACAAACATAAACCACCTACCCAGTGAAATTAAGCATAATACTCCAAGGGGAAAATGAGCATTCAATGAAATAGAAGGAATTGAAGCTTTCATAAGGAGAAGACAAGAATTAAATTAAAAAAAAATGATCTCAAATATTGAGACCCCAGACAAGCTTATAAATGTCGAAAGGGAAAAGAAAACATAAGGGATTCAATGGAGCTGAAATGTTTACATCTCTACATGGGAAATGATATTTGTAATTCTTAAAAACTGTATCACTAATACTATAGCTAGAAGGAATATAGACAGAGGGATACAAGGTGAATTTGAGGGTATGACATAAAAATAATTAAGGGATGAGAAAGAGTAGTATACTGAATGCAGAAAGAAGGAAAAGGTAGAATGGGTAAATTTTTCACATGAAGAGGCATGAAAAACCTATTACAGTGGAAAGAAACATGAGAGGGTGTGTGACAAGCATTGCTTGAACCTTACTCTCATAAGTATTGGCTGAAAGAGGGAATAATGCAGCTTAGATTCTTAAAATCTAGCCACTGCTCAGATTTTTATAATCTAGCCAATAGATCACAGGCACTCAGATTCCTTAAGAGTCTGGCCAATATGGCAAATCTTTAATAAACCTTGTCTTTGGATGAAAAAAGGCTTAGGTTGAATTCTTTGAGGCAGGACCTGCATGTCATGAATTTCGGGTCCCAGCACCCCTAAACATCAACATTTTGGTGGTTCATACAGGGAAACTGCCTAACCCTAAGTTCTTCTCTAGCTAAGACTGTAAGTTATGTAAGTCTTTCGTGCTCTTCAGTTGGGATCGCTCTCCAAGCACCAAGGCTTGGATGTGCTTTTCTGGCAGACAGATAGCAGTCTGTCTTGCAGTTGGCCTGATGCTCTTCAGCTCTCACTCTACTGCCTTGGTTTGAGGCCATGGACCTGGGTACACCTTCTGCAGCATAGAGGACAAAGGACACCATACCTGGAAGTGTATGCCGAATTCTGTCAATTCTCTCAGAGCTAGAGAATTGGGGAAAACTGCAGTTGCTTTTTGGTTCCCTGAGGCTTACTTACTCATTTCCCTCTACACCCTGAATTCTCCTTCATAGGGGTTATAGGGGAAAGTTAGAACAGCTAAAATTTCTTGGCAGATTCTAGAGGTTTTGTGATTGATCATTAAGGAGTTTTGAAAATCCTCCTTAAAACCCTAGTCACTCCTTTCTCCCACTCCCTTCCCTTGAGTCAGGAGGATATCTGTTAACACCACTCATAGGAGAAGAGAATTTCACCCTTTACCCCTCACCTTTGATTTCACTCTCCCACACCTGGGAAAGAAAGGAAGCAGGAGGGGCAGCAGCTACAGTGTGCCTCCGCAATGGTTTTTGGGCCATAGGGCAACCTTTGCCTGAAAACATCACCTAGGTTCAGCACATCCTCCTCAAAGTAAAGAAGCTAGCCTGTGAACTTGGTTAAGCATGCTCCTTTAAATTTGTAGTTTTAACTGTTAATCATGAGATGTTGATTCTCTGTGTAAAGTACTTTGGAAATGCATTTAATAAAATTGAAGTCACATGATTGGTAATGGGTTTGTTTCAAGTTTCAAATTGGTGAACTTTTTATATCCGTTAAGTCAGGCAACTTTTCATAATTTGGTTACAGCTAAAATAATTTGGCTCTGGGCAGCTAGGTGGTGCAATGGATAGGGCACCAGCTCTGGAGCAGGAGTACCTGAGTTGAACTCTGGCCTCAGACACATAACACTTACTAGCTGTGTGAGCCTGGGCAAGTCATTTAACCCCATTACCTCGCAAAAACAAAAACAAAATAAATAAAATAAAATATTGTAGATTATTGTTTTAATATGTAAACTAGTCCAAAAACTTGTTTATGTTAAGGCCTGCTGAGAATTTGCAAGTGTATAGAATTCCTTAATGATTGACTTTTTATACCAGGACAAATTTGAGATATAAATCCTGGAAAAGATTTCCTAAAGTGAGATTAGTGAAACTTTCTGTGTGAGGTAAAAGCTCACAAGATTTTATTTTGAGTTGTTTGATCGATCATAACCCATCTACAATCAATAATCCACCATCTGAGAGAAATGCCACAAGCTACTCAGAGAGAATGTGATACTGGTGGGAAGTCAGCATTGGGAAAAGCTGAGAGGACAAGTTTAGCCTCAATCTAAGATGGGATCCTCCTGGCTCAGTTTCCCCATTATGTTCCTTTGAAAAGGAATATTACCCACCTGGCTATTCCTAAGTCTGGCTACGAGGTGGATTTGATACTGCATGGTTGGAAAACAATTATCTGAATCCAAACAGAGCTAAGGCTATTTTATCCTGTCACATCTGAGCACTGCAGTCTTTTCTGTCAGATTTGTGACTTCCAGAGTATAGGTCATTCACTCACAGTTGGCATCACACAGGTACCAGCCAATGTCCCCCCATTGTTCACTGCATGCAGCCTGTGCTCATTTCCAGTCAACCTCCTCTTTGGAACCCCCCCAAGGCAGGGACAGCTGTATGTCCCTTGGCAGTATGAAGCAGTTTCAGAAGCCATGACCTTCTTCCCTTACCCCAAAAGAATTTGGGTCTCATTTGTTCAGTGATGAGGATGGGATCTAGACCCTAAAAAAGGGAACACCTTGGAATTTCCCACATGGCCAAATCTCTGGCATTAGCCTGAGGCTATAGTCCCATTAACTGATCTTTCTTTGTAGCTACACCCAATCTCCCAGTTCTGTTATCCTTAACCTAGCCTAGCCCTCCACTGTTTTACCTCCTTATGTCCTGCGACCCCCCCTGCCACTTCCCACCCTTAATTCTATCTAAGCTCCATTCTCCCTTGGCCATCACTGGACTTCTATTACCTCATAGACTATTTGGTCACTCCCAGATCCCTCCCATAATCTTTCTGTATATAAGGTCCATCCTGTGTCCATTAAGATGCCTAGATTCTTAAAATCTAGCCACTTCTCAGATTTTTACAGTCTAGCCAATAGCTCACAAGTACTCAGATTCTTTAAGAGTCTGGCTAATAAGGCGGATCTTTAATAAACCTTGTCTTTGGCTGAAAAAAATAAAGAGGGAATAATATACACAATCAGTTCAATAATCTATTTTACATGACAGGGAAGTAGTAAGAGAAGAGATTAAGTAAAGGTGGAAGGAGAGAACTGACAAAAAAGAGTGGAGATCAGAGGAGGAGGCAAAAAGAAGCAACACACTGTCAAGGAAGGAAAGGGTGAAAGGAGAGTGAGAACGAACAGGAGGAAAAATATGATGGAAGGAAGTACAGAGTAATCATAATGGTGAAAGTGAATGAAATGAACTCTTTCATAAAATGGAAGTGGATAGCAGAGTCCATCAAAAACCTGCAACATGTTGTTTACAAGAAACTCATTTGAATCAAAGAAACATACAGAGTAAAGGTAAAGAGCTGAAGCAGAATCTATTATGTTTCAGTTGAAGTAAAAAAAAAAAAAAAGCAGGGGTACCAATACTGATCTCAGACAATACAAAATTAAAAAATAGATCTAATTAAAAGAGATAATGAAGGATACTACATCTTGGGTACCATAGAGACAGGAGTAATATTAATACTAAACATATATGCACCAAATGGCCTGGCACAGCATTCAAATTCTTAAAGGAGAAGTTAAAGGAGTTACAGGAAGAAATAGACAGCAAAACTACACTAGTGGGGAACCTAAACTATCCCCTCTCAGAACTTGATAAAGTCAACCAAAAATTAAACAAGAATGAAAATAAGGAGGTGAATAGAATATTAGCAAAGTTAGGTATGACAGACTTTTAGAGAAAAAGGAATGTGAACAGAAAGGAAAATAACTTTTTGGTTTTTTGAAATCATGCAAAATTTATTTTCATATTAAATGTTACCAAAAAGCAAGAAAACAGAGTGAAAATATGCTTCAATTTATACTCAGAGTTTATTTGTTATCTTTCTGGAGGTGGATAACCTTTCCCATCATAAGTCTTTCGGTCTATCTTCCATAACTGTATTGTCAGAGTAGGTAAGTTTTCATAGTTGATCATCATTACATTATTGCTATCAATGTGTACAATGATCTGGTACAGCTCATTTCACTCTGCATAAATTCAGGTCAGTCTTCTCAGATTTCTTTTAAGCCATCTCTGTCATCATTTCTTATACCAGAATAATATCCTGTCACAATCATGTACCACAAATTATCCAGCCATTACACAATAGACAGGCATCCCTTCAAATTCTAATTTGTTATGGGGTACAGTTTCAAAATGATTTCCAGTATGACCAGATGGAGCCACATACAGCTTTCTATAAACAAAAAGCTTGTGATAATTTAGACTCATTATTTCAAACCTGTTCTGCTCATTTCAGATACCATCTGCACTAATTTCTTTAGTCTCTGATTTTTTAAGCTTTAATTTAGTATTTTATTTTTTCCATTACATGTAAAAACAATTTTTGACATTCATTTTTATAACTGTTTTCCAAATTCTCTACCTTTCTCTCCCAATCCCTCCATTGAGAAGAAAAGCAGTTCAATATATATTATATATATGCAGTCATGCAAAATATTTCCATAATAGTCATGTGTTGAAGAAAACAGAGAAGAAGAAGAAAAAAAACTCAAGAAAAATAAAGTTTTAAAAAAGCATGCTTCAATCTGTATTCAGACACCAACAACTGTTCCTCTGGGGATGAATAGCATTATCATTATAAGTCCTTCAGGTTTGTCTTGGGTCATCGCATTTCTGAGAATAGCTAAGTCAAATACGCCTGATCATCTTACAATATTGCTGTTACTTTGTACACAGTACATTTTATTTTGCAACAGCCCATGCAAGTCTTTCCAGTTTTATCTGAGCCCATCCTACTCATCATTTCTTATAGTTACTATAGTATTCCATCATAATCACATACCACAACTTGTTCAGCCAATCCCCTCAACTTCTAATTCTTTACTCCTAGAAAATAGTTGCTATGGATATTTTGGGACATACAGGTCCTTTTCCTTTTTGGTTTTTCATCTCTTTTGGCATACATACCTACTAGTGATATTGCTAGGTCAAAGGATATGCATGTTTTTATAGCCTTTGGGGTCTAGTTACAAATTGCTCTATAGAATGCTTGAATCAGTTCACAACTCCACTAAAAGTACATTAAAGTCTCATTTTTCCTGTATTCCTTTCAACATTTACCTTTTTTGTATTATTAGCCATTGTAATAGGTATGAGGTAGTACCACAGAATTGTATTAATTTGCATTTCTCCAATCAATAGTGAGAGTATTTTTTTTCCAATATGGCTATAGGTAACTTTGATTACTCCTTCTGAAAACTCAATATATTTTCATCATTTATAAATGATGGAATTATTCTTATTTTTATGAATTTAACTTATTTCTCTATATGTTTGAAAAATGAGGCCTTTATCACAGAAACTTGTTTTAAATTTTTCTCAGTTACTATCAATAACTGTATTTCCCTCAAACACATTCTTCCCATTTATTTCATTCTCTCTCTCTCCTTTCACCTTGTCCCTCCTCAAAAGTGCTTTGCTTCTGACTGTCCCCTCTCCCAATTTGCCTTCCCTTCTATCACTCCCCTCCCATGCTTCTCTTATCCCTTCCCCCCCTCTTTCTTTACTGTAGAGTAAGATAAAACTTCTGTTCCCAATTGAGTGTTTTTGTTATTTCCTCTTTGAGCCAATTCTCTTGAAAGTAATGTTCACTCAATCTCTCTCACTTCCCCCCTCTTCCCTTCCACTGTTAAAACAAAAAACTCAAAAAAAAAAAAAACCCAAAACACTTTTTCTTGCTTTTTAATGTAAGATAATTTATCCCATTCTACCTCTCACTTTCTCTTTCATCCAGCACATTCCTCTCTCACTCATTAATTTTATTTTCAGATACTGTCCCTTCATATTCAACTCACACCTATGCCCTCTGTCTACATGTGCTCCTTCTAATTACCTTAATAAGAATAAAGATCTTATAAGTTATAAATATCTTTCCATGTAGGAATATGACCAGTTTAAATTTAATAAGTCCTTTATGATTTCCATTTCCTGTTTATCGTTTTACACTTCTCTTCAGTCTTGTACTAGAAAGTCAAATTTTCTATGTAGCTCTGGTCTTTTCATCAAGAATGCTTGAAATTCCTCAATCTCATTGAATATTCATTTCCCCCTCTAAAGGATTATACTCAGTTTTGCTGGGTAGAAGATCCTTGGTTGTAATTTTAGCTCCTTTGCCCTCTGGAATATCATATTCCAAGCCCTCTGATCCTTTAAGTCAGAAGCTGCTAAAACTTGTGTTATCCTGATTGTGGCTCCACCATATGTGAATTTCTGGCTTCTTGCAATATATTCTCCATGAACTAGAAACTCTGGAATTTGGTTATAACATCCTGGCAGTTTTCATTTTGGTATCTCTTTGAGAAGTGATCTGTGGATTCTTTCAATTTCTATTTTAACTTCTGGTTCTAAAATATCAGTGAGATTTTCTTTGATGATTCCTTGAAAGATAATGTCTAGGCTATTTTTTTAATCATGGCTTTGAGGCAGTCAAATAATTGTTAAATTATCTCTCCAGGATCTGTTTTCCAGGTCAGTTTTTTTTTTCCAATGAGATATTTCATGGTTTTTTTTTCATCCTTTTGGTTTTGCTTTATTGTTTCTTAATTTCTCTTGGAGTCATTAGTTTTTATTTATTCTATTCTAATTTTCAAGGAATTATTTTCTTCAGTGAACTTTTGGACTTCCTTTTCCATTTGGCTAATTTTGCTTTTTAAGACATTCTTCTCTTCATTGGGTTTTTTGGACCTCTTTTATCATTTTGCCTAGTTGTTTTGTTTTGTTCTTTTTTAAAGATGTTTTTTCTTCACTAATTTTTGGGTCTCCTTTACCAAGCAGCTGACTTGCTTTTCATGATTTTTCTTGCATCACTCTCATTTCTCGTCCCAATTTTTTTTCTACCTCTCTTTATTTTCAAAATCCTTTTTGAGATCTTCCATGGCCTGAGACTAATTCATATTTTTCTTTCATGCTTTGAATGTGGGAGTTTTGACTTTGTTTTCTGAGTGTGTTTTGATCTTCCTTGTCATTGTAGTAACTTTTAGTAGTTGTGTTTTTTTTTCATTGTTTGCTTGTTTCCCCAACTTATTAGTTGACTTTTAAGTCTTTATTAAAGTAGAGGTGTGTTTCCATAGTAGAGGGTACACTATCCCAAGTTTCAGGGGGTTCATTTCTGTGGCTGTTTTCAGAGATACTTTGAGGGCCTTGTAAGTTTTCAGTTTTTCCAAGGTGGTATGATCTAAGGAGAGGTGTTTATTATTCTGCTGGTCTGTGCTCTGGTCTGTGAGAGACCACAAGCACTCATCTGCCCTGGAACTGTGAGGAGGGTCCCCACTCTGCTGTGGCTGCACATTCTGCTATGCTAGTGCTCCTCCTCACACTGGGACTGCCACCCAGGACCTGGATCCAAATATGGTTCAGATAACCAAATCCTGCCTCAGTGCTGGCAAAAAGACCCCTGTATTATCCGTCTGACCAGTTGTTTGACCTCCTTACAATCTGTGGTCTGAGAGCTCTGGAGCATATTCTGTCACCATCAGGATGCCATATAATTAATTGCCCAGGTATATTTTTATTATACCTCATCCAAAAAATTTATTTTTCCAGTCATACTTTCTTACAAGCTGTCTCCAGGCATGTTATATTTCACTTCCCATCACTGTGCCTTTGCTTTCCTCCAAGTTGGTAGTAGTGGGATTTCCTTTTCACCTCCAATTTAAAGAAACCTTAGCTGCCTTGTTTTTAATATTTTTATTGATGTGTTTTTTTCTTACCTCACATACATTTACAGAATACTTCCACTTTGTGAGACATCTGTTTTAAAGATGTGAAACAGTTAAGTGAAACTAAAAATATAATTACTTCATCTGAAAGTATATATTATATTTCATATCTTTATTGTTTCCCACATCCATATTTTAAAATAAGTGGAAATTTATTTTCATAACCCATTTCATTGGGGAAAAAAAAACTTTCTTGTAACACATATACATAATCAAGCAAAACACATTCTTCTCAGAAATATTCTATTATTCTCTCTCTCTCTCTCTCTCTCTCTCTCTCTCTCTCTCTCTCTCTCTCTCTCTCTGTGTCTGTCTCATCTTTCATCTATCTGTGTGTGTGTATAGTACAGATAGAGCTTACATTAATCTGGGGAAACAAAAGTACACAGATAAATAAATACAAAGTGATAATGCAGTAATATTAAAACTTTTTTAAGTAAGTCAGCAATGCAAGGATCTAACCTAAAGACTCATGATGGAAAATGCTGTCCAATCCAGAGAAAGAACTATGGAGTCGGAATGCAGATCAAAGCATACTATTTCATCACTTTTTCTTCTTTGTTGTGTTTTGTTTCTTCTTCCTAGAGGTTCTTCCCATTGGTTCTAAAACTTCTTCACAAGATGAAGTTAACAGTCAGAGTATTTTTAAGACCTTATTCAGTTGAACTATTCTTTGAAGAAAGTAAAACAAATAAACAATAAAATTAACAGGATATCCAACAATTTAGAACTGGCTGAATAGGTTGTAGAATGTGAATGTAATAGTGCACTATTGTGTTATAAGAAACTAGGAAACAGATTATTTCAGAAAGACATAAAAAGACTTAAATGAACCAATGTGCAGTATGTTGAGATAGATAGATTGGATAGATAGATAGATAGATAGATAATAGATAAATGAAATTATAGATAGATAAGTGAAATTCATCACCTCTCCATAATGGATAGCATGTTTCATTACTGGACCTCTGGAATCATGGATAGGCATTGTATTGATCATAGTTCTTACAGAATTTAAAGAGATTTTTCTTTACGGTGTTGTTGTTATTATATAAACTGTTCTCTTTTATCTGCTCATTTGACTCTGCATCAGTTCATCTAATTCTTTCAATGTCTTTTTGAAATAACCTGTTCACTAATTTTTTAAAACATAGTACTGCTCTATCATATTCCTATACTACAACTTAGTCAAATCTAAATTGTTGAATATCCTGTTAGTTACCTTGTTTTGTCTTACTCCCTTCAAAAAAAAATAATTCAACTGTGTAAGGTGTGTCAAATCCTCCACTGTTACCTTTAACTCACTGAAACTAATTTAGTATTATTGTTGGTGAATTCATATTTATTCATCTATGTACTTATTATGTTACTTCAAATGAATGTAAGCTAATTGTGGACTGTCTGGAATATATTGGATGCTGAAATATAATTTCAATCTTTTTAATGGGAAAAAGGGGAAAAAAACTGTCCATTTTGAGAATACGGCACAGAGAAATTAGTACTGGCATGGGAGGGAGGTCACTTGGGTTTCATGTTGGACCTTTGACTGGTTAGCTTTGCGCCCTTGGGTAAGGCCTTAGCCTAGCCTGTTTACCTATCTTAACATAAGAAAGAGGGATTTTAGAATGGATAGGTATCAAAATCAATCTTCCTGCTATAAAATGCTACTTTTTTTCTTAAATATCCTGGATGTTCAAATTTCATGAGACAGATTTCTTGGCATGATAATCCAATTGGAAAGGAGAAAAGAACAGATACTATGGACATAAGAAAGGGAGAAAAAAGGAAGGACCTAGCTAAGACTGGTAGACTGGAGATAGAGAAGACTTACCTAAAGCTGGTGGGGGAGAAGGGGAGGAGCCTGAGTTGATGTGGGATTCTAATTAAGTCTTGGTGATGGGCTGGTATGAAAGAGCAAGTGATTGCAGCAGAGATTCCTTTAAATGTGGTAAGAGGAAACAGAAGAGAAAAAATATATATATATCACTAGCCATCTCAATTTTATAGCCAGAAAGAGCCCTAGAGGTCCTTAGCCTAATTTCATCCTACATGACTTGTCCAAGCATATACATTAAGTTACTGGTAGGTCTGGGTCTAGAAATGGAGTCTTCTGCCTCCTCACTAGATTCTAATTCCATTGACCAAATAGAAGCTAGGATTGAAGAAGTATTTCCCTGCACAACATCCCTCAGTACACAGAATGCCAAGGAATGACTCATCTATTTTATCATTCTGTTCAGAAAATGGAGTTCTTCCGTATGTTATTAACAGGTTAGTTGATTCCCCTTTCTCCTCAACTGTAAGAAGCAATGTAAGGCAACAGCCCAGCTCTCCTAACTTCCCCTCTCACATACATTTTATCAGACTACATTGCATTCTAATTCTTGATTTAATTGAGATTCAAAACTTTTCATAATCATATATTCCCATGTAATTTTTCAGGCTTATTTTACAGTATACTTTTCACATTGAATATTTCCATCATTTTTACCTACTTATTATTTCATAAAATTGCTATTCTTTCTCTCCCCTCTCCCTTCCATGTTTTTTACAAGGTTGTCTCCCCTGCCTGGCAAGTACTCCCTCCTCCTCACTTAGAAATTGTGTATTCTTTAAAGTTTTATCTCCTGCACCATCTCTGAAAGGAAGCCTTCGATGATTCCTCTTTCTCGTTCTAATTAGGATGTTTTATATATTATTTCTTTCATATTGTCTTTCGCCTGTCACATATAAACTTTTTGAGGACAACCACTTTACCTCAGGTGGTGGCTTATAGTGGGTTTTTGTTGTGTTGTGTGTGTGTGTTTTTCTATTTTCTTTTTACGCAGTCACCAACTCTCAGAAATGGAAATGAACCCTTCTAACCCAAACAGCTAATCTAAAACATAAGTTCCCCAATACAACTCACTAGTTTTATTTGAAGACATTCTTTAAGAACAAAACTACCTCTCAACTATCTTCCACTTTTGGACAGATAGCTTTATCTTCTTAGGAAGTTCCTCCTTTTCAACTTCCACTCTTTAATTGTAACTCTGCCCTCAGGACTAAACAGAGCAAATCGAATTTATCTTCCACAACACAGCCTTGAAATTTCTATCATGACTCTGGTCCCTATCTCATTCTCTTCCCTACCATTCACATTCTTCTCTTCTCCATCCTAAGCATTTTCATTCTTTCTCTCCCTTCCTCTCCATGATGCTTCCAAAGGATTGTTATTATGGACCAGAAACTCTCTGTCTTATCCATTCCTGGATTACAGATTTAGAGATGGAGGGGACATTAGAAGTCATATAAGCCAATACCTACATTCTACAGGTAAGGAAAATGAAGATTTAGTGATTTACCCACGGTCACACACATCATGAATAAAAAAGGCAGTAACACAACCAAAGTCCTTGAACGACAAATCAGTGCTTTTAATATTGCATCAGCCAGCACAATGATTTTCTCTGGACTGAATTAATGCTGACTAGACTACGACAATGATCTACAGAAGAGCACAAGTTCTATTCACATACAGTAATCTATCTCAAGAATATTTAAGGGCATATTTTCTTTCTCAAATAATCTATTTAGCTTACTTATAAATAATGTGGCGATTGGCTAGTCAGCCCAAAACTTACAAATAGCTGATATATGAAGCAATTAATTTTACTAGAATGCAAAAGTGTTCTAAAATTTGATACAAGTCCCATAAAAGAAAAGAAAAAGAGGGCTTTAACTATTTGAGAATCTAAAAGAAGTTATTAAATTATCATGAGCATATAATCCATAAAGACGTATTTTATATTCAACCTGAGGGAGGGGAGTACTTCATACTTACATCAAACAGTTTTCTTGTTTACTTTTCATTATCCAATTGAGCTCAGTGTATCCCAAGCAAAATATTTATTGGCTTCAAACAGGAATGCGAATCTTTGATACTGCAGTTTTTTCTGGAGTGGAAACAAAGAAGAGAATAATTTGATTATCACTTTGTGATCAGCATTAACCTTAATATCTCATCCTCTTAAGACTGAGTTAGGGCAATTGCCCCAATCATCCAAGGCTATTGTTTCACATCCGAATTTCTATAAAGGAACTTCATGAGTCAACCCATTCAATACCCAGATTCATCACTGTTCTTCTTCGAAGTGTCAAAAACTGGAAGGAGAAACACTAATGATACATACTAAATTAGACAATCTGTAATCTACTGTGCCCTTATCTTTTTGGACACAATGGTAGGAGTCTATTTCGGTACAGCCCTTTGCAGACACCAATGACATGCTGGTTTTAATTTCAAAGTCTACTTTGACATTAAACATCTCTCTGCTTTTATATGACTAATACTAATTGGAAAAGAAGGTGGTTAGCTCACTTGCATTGATATACAGTAATACAATTACTTATACACGTATAGTAATAAACTTAACCTGAACTGGCGTCTAATCCATGAGGCTTTTCATAAAAACAAAAACAAAAAAACAAGGTCAAGAGAGTGATTTATTTTGAGGTAAGGGCATAATCAATTCATGATTAGATGTTATGAGATTTAGAAGGGTTAGATTCTATATTTATCAAATAACACCCATGTTTATCAAGGTTAAGAAGGAAATGTTTTCTAAACACCAACCTTTGGTACTTATACTGCAGGATGCAAATGTACCAGACAGGATTATAAAGGATGGACACATCAAAGAATTATAGACTTAGAATTGGAGTCGACTTTAAGGACTATCTGTCTGTCTGTCTATCTATCTATCTATCTATCTATCTATCTATCTATCTATCTATCTATGTATTTCATATATATGTATATGTAATACATATGTACATATGTACATACATATATATGCCTGTGTGTGTGTGTGTGTGTGTGTGTGTGTGTATGGTAAACTTAGCCTGAGAGAGGTTCAATGACTTATCCAAGTTCACGAGGGTTACAATTTGCATGCAGCAGTATTTGATCTAATTTTCACCTGATTATAAGTCTAGTACTTTATCCACTGTGTTTCCTACATAACAAATAAATGGATGGATGGATGGATGGATGGATGGATGGATGGATGGATGGTTGGATGGATGGAGGAGAGAGAGAGAGATGTTAGATAGATAGAGACACATTTTGGATGGCAGTGTGTACCATTTTGGCAATGTTGGGAACTCCTAGATACAGAAACATTCCTTACCAATATATATCAGTACCTCTTTATCAATTTATAGTCTTGTAGATTTGTTTGAGGAACCAAGAGATTCAATAAAGTGCCCAGAATTCCACAGCCAATATGCGTGAGGCAAAACTTGAACTCTGCCTTTCATGACCTTGAGGTCAATTCACCCTGCTGATTCTCAATTATTAAAATATATAAATAATGTTATATATCTCTCTCTGAAAATTAAAAATGTAAGATTTGCTGAATTATTTATATTTTTGCCATACTTATTTCATTTTTACCCTTACTACGTCTGTTCTCCATACCTTTAATGTTCAATTATTTACATTTTGAAGGAAAAAAAAAAAACAAATACAAATTAAAAAGTTAATGAACTACACCTAGTATAAATGCTTGCTAAATACTTATAAAACACTTGCTCCACATGGAGGATGGTGCTATGGTTCAAAGGAAGCAAAGGGCACAGTTCTCTTAATTTATATTACATGCTTATATTCAGTTCTCATTGATAAGCAAATCAAAGATGAGATTGTATACATAATGAAGAAAAACAATATTTTATGAGAAAAAGAAATCATCCTTTAAAATAGGCACATCTCAAAACAAGACATCAATGTTTTGAGTTTTGATATCACTGTTTCCTTATTGCTTTCTGGGGAACTGTAAAGAAATATCTCCTTGTCTTTAGGATTTTGTCCTGATACTCCTAAAATCATGTCTTCAGAACCAAATTATGGGACTTTATGTTTAATTCAACAATTATATATCAAATGGATACTATGACAGACATCATGGTGAAATGAGTTCAACTTCTTTCATTGACATATTTTGCCTGAACAGTACTTGAAAGACAACTAACCTCTCAGTGCCTCTAGCCATGTTTCTTTTTTTTTTTTATGAGTTTTAATCAATTAAAAGCCATTGGAATCCTTTCTAATTCTAAAATTCTGTGATTTTGTGCTTTCTATCTTGACACACTTAAGCATATTTAATGCTAACATTTTAAGTAAATTATTCAATCTAGCATATTACCGGCAAATAATATGAACCTCTTTCCCCATCCTTCTACTCTAGGCATATTTCTAAACAAAAAAAAATGTTTTAGAGAAGGTGCTGATCTGTATTTCGTAGAGCAATTTCTTCCTAAGAAACTCCCTTCACTCATGAAACCACAAGTCCAGCTTTAAAAAAATGCCATATTTTATAGTTATAACTAAACCTATCATAGGACTTTAAGATTTTGAAAGTATCATATGCTGTGAAAAAACACATATATAACACATATGCATACATGTCCATATATACATACATGTGTATATATGTATATACATGCTTATGCATACATTCATTATATCCTGATACTCTTATTTGATCTTTATAACAATATTCTTAGGTAGATCCTATTATTGTTATTCTCATTTTGTAGACAAACAAATGCACCCTTGGAAAGGTTCATTGAATTGCCAATAGATACAGCTAATTTCTAGCAGAGAGAAGATTAAAATCCAGGAAATCCTGCCTTCAAGTTGAACATTGTTGCCTTTATATCAATCTGCTTCCTTATCATATTTAAGACAGTTAAGATATGTACAAACTCTATTGACATATATGTATGAGTATACAGATATATATGCATACATACAATGTTTTTAGCCTTCAGGAGTTTTTTTTTTATACTTATTCATTCATTTATTCATTTGTTTATTTTTACCTCTCACATATGCCATAAATATTTTATAATAAGAGGCAGGATTTAAATTCAGGGCTTTCTTATTCCAAATCCAATATTCTACATCAAGATGCTTCTTGAGAACTCCATCAAGGAAAAAGATCTTGGGCAACTACATACTGCTTTGAATAATCCCAAGTTATTCATTATCACCAAAGTTAATCATTTTACAAATTCTCTCCCATTCAAACTATGTCTGCAAATGTTAGAAAATCCAGAACATCTGAAGAATCAGAGATTGTGGTGATGCAGGGGACAGCAGAAAGGCCCAGCATGAGCCTATATTGCCCTTATAATTCTGCTAGTGATGACATGTAGGTGAAAAATGACTCAAAATATTTTAATATATGACAGGAAAAGAAAGTAAACTGGTCATGTAGCTTGAGCCAAAGGTAACAGATGGACAGCTTGAGGGCTGGTTGGGAAGCAATGAAATACTAACACAAACAAAAACAAAAAGCAAAGACAGGGCTTCTGTATATCCTTGATAGAGGATTTGGAGAAGTACATTTAGAACTATACACTATGAGGGGGGATCATAAAAGTCCATCACAGGCTCAAAATAGTTATTGTTTTTCTTCCTTCATAAAATATGCATTTTTTTTTCATTTTAGCATAAATAAAATCTATTCCAAGCCCTGTGTAATGGGGTTACTTTATTTAATCTACTTTCTTTATCTTCCTCCTATCTTATATTACATTACTTTGCCTATAATGATACTTTTAAATTGTATATGTAATATTAGTAATTAATAAATAAGTTATTAAGTATTCATAAGTACTTTTTGATTGTACATTGATTGATTCCCTCAGTAAATTGATTCCTTCATACAGTGACCTTTCAGTGAATTCTCTACTTCCTTCCCTGATACTATAAGAAGTCCTTAGAAGAGCACTGTCAATCCATAATCAGAAAGGCAAATGATACATTCCAACAAGGTGGATATTTGGGGAAGCATTGGGATTGATTGAAGAGATCTGGTTTGGAAGACTGGCAATCAGTTCCCACCACGGACACACACTAGCTGCATGATCCTGAATCCATTGCCTAAGGACGGAGGCAATGGTGTGGCCTCTAGGTCATAGGTTCCCCATCCCGGTCTAAGATTTTTAAGTTTCCCCAAATTTTGGTACCTGTTGTATACCGATCCAAGACACCCCCCTTATTTCTTTAATGAGTGCAAAGCATGACTCAAGGTCTTTCTCTTTTCTCCAGCTGCTGTCATCATACTAAGGGACTTCAACGTGTATATTTACATTCTGTGAAGCACTCTAACCTCCCAGACCTCAATTTACTCATTGCTCATGATCTACTCCGTCCTACTTCCAGTACACAAAGAGACAATACACACTTGATCTTCACATCACTGAAAAATGTACAATTTCCATGTTTTTGAACTTTCAATTGTATTGTGTAATCATAATCTCTTGCCATTTCATCTCCTTTCCATTGCATGATACCTTGGATCTAGAACTGAAATTGTTCTGGAGCACAGAAGTCTTTCAGATATAAAAGTTCCATCTTTGACCTTTCTTATGTACATTGAGACCATGTTTATAGTGGCTATCATCTCCTTAGATTCACATTTTCTTGTACTAAAGCAATGATCAAATCAATACAATGGTTCCTTTCACTCACTCTCTATATGTCATCCTCACTCTGACCTCTCCAGCATATGAGACATAAAGGATATTAATTGAGGCAGGGAATGTAGGGTTCAATTGGCTGACTGATTTGTCAGATGCAGATTTCCAGAGGCAGGTGGAGTTGTGTGTCTAGAGCTTTTAGTCTTGCCTTCTATAGGCAAGAATGGATTTCTCAGAGTGGGGCAAGAAATTAGAGTAAAGGAAAAACCGTTTCCCCTTTTCCTGTCTCCACTGAGATTAGTATAAGTTCTCCCAAGCTGCATCTGATCTAGAATCTTATTCAACACATACGAAATTCTGTTGAAATCTCAGCTTGGGGGGTTACATAAAATTTTCATTGTAGAGAGGTCAGAATACATAAATCAAAAGATGGAGAAAACCTCAAAGACCAGCTATTACAACCTCTGATTTTTTGTTTTAGGTGAAGCAAACAAAGCTTACATAGATGTGCAAAATCACACAAGCAGATGGAATGCTTTTTGGGAGTCCTGCCTCCTTTTCCCATTGGTGATTTCCTTCTGGACACTCCATTTTGTGGAGACGCCATCACTAGGTTTAATTTTTTTCCTGGCTTTGTTCTTGCCTTCAAGATTACAAAGTTATGTACCAGGACTGAACTCTTTCATTCCATCCTGACTCCTATCCAAGTACTTAGGTGGTACAGTGGACAGAACTGGACCATGACTTGAGAAGACCTAAATTCAAATTCAGTCTCAAATGCTTCTTAGCTGTCTAAATCTGGGCAAGTCACTTGACTTGCATGACTCAGTTTTCTTAAGTACAAAATTAGGAAAATAATAGCACCTACCTCTGGTGGTTGTAAGGATCAAAGATAGGGTTTTTATGAAGCACTTAACCCAGTGCCTGACACATATTATATGCTTAATAAATGTTTGTTCTATGCCTTTCTTCCACTTTACTTCTCAGTTTTCTTTTGTGTGTGTTCTTCCCCCATTCAAATGTAAGGTCACTGAGAGCAAAGGCTATCATTCCTATTGCTTTTATTTGCATTTCCAATGCTTTGTACAGTGCTGATTTATAGTATTCACTTAATAAGTGGTTGTTGTGTTTGTTTGTTTTTATTTCATTTTGTATGTTTTCTTCTGCTTTTTTTTTTTTAGTAATTTTCATGTGGGCATTGACCCCAGGTTCCCTGACATCAGAGTCAAAATTCCTTCCACTTGGCTCTCATACTGGCTCTCATTTCTGTAGGCACAACCATTTGAAGATGAACAGCCATTCAAGAAAACCCCAATAAACACTTGGAGAATGACGATGCAATCCCCCTAAGATGTTCATTTGTTAACTCAGATACCATGTCCCATAGCTCACAGAGCCAGCCAGGCCTGTCTTTGGACTGAAATCCACAAGTACCCCACACAGCAGGAAGGAGCTGTAGGCAAACGCCACATTTGCCAGAGATCGGGCTTGCCCACTGTGTCCAAGCTGATGTCTGCCAGTCACTGAGCCACAGACTTGGGGATGTTTATCCTTCCTTAATTGAGAGCCACTCATGATGAGTAGATAGCAAATACCCAGAGAAGCTGCAGCTATTACTATCTCTAGACTGGAGATGCATCTCATGTAAATAAAGCCTCCTATTGCCCTTTTAAAATAAACAAGTAGGACACAGAGGCCTGCCCATAATCACTAAATTACAAAGAGCAGATGTGAAACATTAGCCAGAAAATGCGTTTGCTGGCACAAGGAGAAAGCAATCAAACAGCATGCACTGTACCAACCAGATTGGCTTTTAAATGACTCATACTTTGGAATTCCCTACAATGGCAACAAAGAAGTAAAACGGTTCACTTGACTAGGGCTGATACATTTTAGTTACCTTAAATTAACCGCTAATTGTGTCATTCTCAGCTCTTCTGTGCCTTTTTTCAACAGGGAGTTGAAATGTGTGGGTTCCCATGAATCTTAGCATACATTATAATCAGTGTATACTTAGGGTTGGGTAATATGGTGATTTATTTAAAAGTATTTTTTTTTCCTCACTTCAATTTGACAATCTCTCTCTCCTTTTTTAATTTGATGATCTTATCTCAGCATCTCAGGTTGGAAGGAAACTCAGTAACCATATAATCCAACCCACACATTAAAGTAATCTACACTGCAATTAACCAGAAAGTCACCCAGCCCCTGCTTAAAGACCTCAAAATAGGGGAACTTCCTCTCTCTAGGCATTTCATCCAAATTTCTCATGGCAAGTTTTTCCATGACACCCCAGTCTAATTTTTCCTCTTTCCAACTTCCACCCATCACTACCAGTGGGAACACCTTTTGGAATGAAACTAAGTATAGTTACTCTTCCAAATGACATCCTTTCAAAAACTTGAAGACAATTTTATGCTCATCACCAAAAACCCAAAACTATTCTTCCACAAGTTATAAATTGAATATGTCAGCTTTGATGTTTATCATTTTGCAGCTTACTCATATTTTTTTTATCTTTGTTTTTCCTTCAAATGTTTTCTTTTATTTAAAAAAGAAAAGAATTGACTACCTAAATTGTGAAATTGACCTGGCATAGTAGCTTTAAAAAAAAAAAAAAAAGGCCAGACACTCACCTTTTCCCTTATTGATGGCTAGGTCAGAAGTTTCCTATAATCATCTTTTCATTTATTCTTGCCTTTCTTGCTGCATCTAACATAAAATCCACCTGTCTGACTCATACTGCAATAACCCTGGAAAATTCCAACAATAAACCTTCCATCATCTCATGCCACTGAAATGAGACCTCTCCCAAATTAAGAGATCATTTCTTAAAACTACAGAAAGGCCCAGACAAATTGCATTGAGGTGAAATAATTACGTCCGTTTGTACTTAGGTCATTGTCAGGTATGGAAGGTCAGAAGCTGGAACATGCAGGAGTTGAGAAAAAAAGTGGGAAGAATTTCAATATGAATATTTCTCTCAATATTGCTCAAAATTTCCTCTCATAATACGCTATCTCTGGGGTACCTATGAGTCAGGAAACTAATTAAGCATTAGAAAGAGACAATTACTGGCCAGATTAAAAGGATGATAAATTAAACTGATAAACTGAGAAATTCATGGCAGGGGGTGGGAGAGAAGGATATCACAGCAGTATACAGAAAGCACCTTTGAATCCTTTGAGGAAAGGGATTGCTTTGTCTTTGATAGCTAGCCTTAAAACAATTCTGACCCTTGGGAAGCTCTCAAAAATACCCGTGAAATTTAATTGAATTGATGAATTTGAGGTAGGAAGAACAATTCAGTCATGCCAGCTATCATAATGTACCTAATTCTTTTGTTCTTTGACCATGGCATCACCTGTTTTATCTGTGAATACAAATACAGAGTGATCTCAAAGCTCTTCATTACCCTAACTGCTACCTTCTAGTTATTCTCAATTCACTAATGTCTTTTCTAAAATAGTTTGTTCAAAACTGAACGCAGTGTTCTAGACGTGGTCTTAAGGTAGCATCACAAAGAAAACTCACTTTCAGTATAGAGACAAGGCCATTAAAATGATGGATTCAACCTAAATTAGTTCATCTTAGGATAGAATTATTCCTTACTAAAATGAGGATTTGGGCATTAATGCCTTCTTAGTACCCTTCCACTTTTTATGGTATCTTTACTCAGTAACCATGTGGTGCCTAACCACTCCCTCTTAAGACTTAACAGTTCTCTCTCTGGGAAGTGACTGACACATTTCAGAAAGAGTTGTTGACTAGCATTGACTTGAATTGCCTTTAACGGAACTAGATTTGGAATGAGAGTCTTGGTATGTCTTTGTGCTTCTCATAGCCTTTCTGACTTTTTTCCAAGTCACTGTAACTTCACCTATAAGATAAAAGAGCTCCCCAAGATGATCTTTAAGAGATCCTTCAGCACCTGTAATTTCATGTTTGTTTCTTTGAAAGGTTTAATGACTCAGATGTACCTTGAAGTGGAAAGTCCTGGAATTGTTTCACTGCAATATTGTACTCCGCTTGAAAATGGGATTCTTGTGCTGTCAGAAGAAGAAACGTCAGGGGACGCCTCTGTGGTTTTTGGGCAGGGAGATGAGAAAGCCTGTGACAATTCCAACTTACTCTTTCTCTTGCCAATGGATAGGATTTCTCCTTTACGTCACAGGAATGATGGCTATCGAGCTGGGAAGGACTTCAGAAGCCCCTAACTTCATATTTGAAGAAACTGAAGCCTAAAAACGTAACTGATCCAAAGTAACTTGAGTATTGGGTTGAGATAAGATGTGAACTTCAAACTGACTCCTAGAACCACTACTTTTTCCACACCTTATAGGAACATATCAATATCATTAGAAGGGACAAAAGAAAAATAGAGAGGCAGCTAGGTTGTCGAGTGCCTATAATGCTGGGCTTGGAGTCAGGGAGGCCTGAGTTTACATCCAAACTCTGTCACTTATTAGTTGTGTGACCCTGGGCAAGTACCTTAACTTCTGCTTGCCTAAGTTTCCTCAAGTATAAAATGAAGTGCTTGGTAAGTGCCTGGCACACGGTCCTACATGATTTCTTCTTTCCCCAGACACCATCTTTTGGAGGCGTTCTTAACAGGCAGTCTGGGAATACTTAACTGCAAAGATATTTGTAGGAAGAAATTTGAGGGGCAGCTAGGTGGTGCAGTGGATAGAGCACTGGTCCTCAAGTCAGGAGGACCTGAGTTCAAATCCGGCCTCAGACCAAACACTTGACACTTCCTAGCTGTGTGGCCACGGGCAAGTCACTTAACCCCAGTTGCCTAAAAAAAAAAAAAAATTGAACTTTGATGGCTAAAAGTCATATGCTTTTTTACTAATCTGTAAGTAGATTCATCATTTCCTTCAATAATTAATACGATGATGACGATGATGATGATGAAGACAATAATAATAATAATAATTTAAAAACATTATTCTGAAAATAGTCCATAGATTTCAATAGAATGCTAAACAGGTCCATGACACAAAAGAAGCTTAAGAATCCCTGACTTAATCCCATCTCATAGTTTTACAGAAGAGGAAACTGAGGCCTAGGGAGTTCAAATGGCTTCTCCAAAGTCACAACATGCTCCAGTGAGATTTAAACTGAAATCTTTTTATCTCCAGATCAGGGCTTCGTTTTATTTATTTATTTATTTTGTTTTGCTTTGTTTTGTTTTTACATTGTGTCTTCTTCTCTCCTATGTCACATTCCCGCACCTACACTAAAGTAATCCAAAGAAACCAAGTAGAGAAAATGTAATTCTTCCTAGCATACATACATCTACTTTGACAGCAGCCAAGAGGAAAACAGTGTCCTCACTTGTAATAGTGATCCTAATGGTTAGGATTTCTGCCTATAGCATATATTCTCTGGGTAAATGGCTTTTTAGTATTCCTCAATACATACTGTACTGTCTGCTCTGCCTAGAGGAGATTTTGCCTGGAGAGAAAAAAGTAAGCCATGGACTATATAAAGAATCAGCCTAGTATTCTGTTCTTTGCTATGGTTTTTGATTGGCACCAAATGTCAACATTGATTTTTAAGGAATTAAATAGCCAAAGTCAGGTGGTGGTTGGGGAATGATTTTCATACATTTTCAGGCAAGTCTCATCCTGAGATATACAATATAATTATATCATGCAGCAGCCATGAGATCATTCTCTATTAGGCACAAAACATGATCGAATCTTCTGGGAGCCATGTTTATAGATCCTAATGGTGAAACTGTGCTCTTGCCTAAAGGAAGAAGAATGAACTAGAGATGACCTCTCAAGGTCCCTTCTAGCTTTTGAATCCTTATTGTTAGCACATCCATTGAGATGCATTTGAAATGCCAAGCTTATTAATACATTTTTCACGTGAAAAACCACTCTTTTCTTGAGCCATCACATAAGGTTGACATACTCTTATTATATTTTTCTTTAGAAAAAAATAAAAGATTATTGGTCTTGTGGCATTTCTTTTGTCCAAAGGTGGTGGTAGTGGTGATTAGTGGCTGCTGTTGTCACTTGTTGTTTCAATAAATATGGAAACAAATGGTTATTAACATTTTAACTCCTTGTGTGCTTGGATAAATTCCCAGAATAAACTCAGGATGCCAATCAACCTTAATGGGTAAAGAGGAGTAAAGTTCATTTGTACATGGCACCTTTTAAGCCATTCCATTTCAGATTTAATTTTAAAGAAAAGAACCCTCCAAATTAATAAAAATAACTCAAAATATAAACCTAAAACACAAACACTATAATAATGTATAATTGCCATTAGTATCTTCTTTTAAAATTGTAACAGAGGACAACTTAAATGATGTTCATCGTAACAAAATTCCAATAATTCAGAGTTGGAAAGAACTTCAAAGGCCATCTTTCCCAATCCATTCCTGAAGAAGAGTTACCTCTAGGATATATACATCTTTTTTCTGAAGGCCTGCACCAAAGCCCAAACTACAGACTTATGAAGTAGGCCACTACATTTGGGGAGATTAAGAAGCTGTCCCTTCTTACAAGATTTCGTTTGCTTCTCTTCGTGACTTTCACTCACTGCTTCAAGTTCTGCGGACAGGAGTCAAGCAAATTAGGTTTTTCTCCCTTTATTTGTGTAACAATTCTTTACATACTTATATTGAGATAAGTAGGAAATTAGTATGACTGAGGGGAAGGGGCATTAGATTATGGCTTTGAAAAAAATGCATTTCTGATTGTGTACCAGAGCTATATGATTTTACCAGGCTAATTGAGACTTCCTCTAACTCTAATTCCAATCCTGTTATAGGGGGGAACTTAATATGATCCCACATCAAAGGTATTATTTGTTCTCATTTCACAAACTGGTATCCAGTTCCTGCTATGTATGGTATCTGTAAGTTACTATGGGGGATACATCAGAGTCTCTGCTAGCCCTCCCACTGAGGCTTATAATTTGTAGCTCCTTCCTAATAATAATAATTGAATAATGATGGACATCCTGGAACCACCACGGTCACGAGGTAGAGAGATTAGATTTCTAAATCTTGTTTCAAAAAGTAAAACCAGAAGCAGTGTGTAAAACATGAAACTAAATTGGACTTTAAATGTTAATAAGTAAGAGAATTAACTAGCATTTACATAGCCCCTTAAAGTTTATGAAGTACTTTACCTATATTTCCTCATTTGATTCTCACAAGAAATCCATGAGGTAGATACTATGATTAACATACTGTATGAGGAGAATATATTCAAATGGCCTGCTCAGTGTCACCCAGCTAATAATATCTGATGCAGAATTTCCAAAAGGTCTTCTGGACTCCAAAATTAGGTGTCACCTATATATTTGTCAAGAATTCAAGCTCTCCACCTCATAACAGAGCTAACTGACCCACAGGAGAATATATTTTGTTTGATTGAAACTTAACCAATATATAGGGTTATTTTTCTTTCCTCCTTCCTTCCTTCCTTTCTTCTCTTAATCCTTCCCTCCCTCAGTCCCTCCATCCTTCTTTCCTTCCTTCCTCTTCCTTTCCTCCATATCTCTCTCTCTGTCTCTCTGTCTCTCTGTCTCTGTCTCTCTCTCTCTTCTTCCACCCCCCCCTTTTTCCTCCTCAGGTGGCAAAAGTTTGGAGATAAATCAATTGTTTATATTTTTATGTAAATGTAAGTGTGACAGCTTACCCTAGGAAGTAGAAAATAGAATATACACAAACTTACAATGGATATCTTAAAATGATGACTGGCTACTCACTTGTGAGATATCTTACAACGGACATTTCTGGCTATAGGTTGCATTGGATATGAGACAAGATCTTTTCAAAATCTGAGATGAGATTCTAAGATATTATTTCAATATTTCAATCAAAAAACGTTATGTCATTCATCTGAATTCTTCTTAGAATACAGAGGACCACCTGACTTTATGGTCATTGTGATTTACTCTGGGAGGAAAATGCATCACTCAACAGTTCCAACTGGGGAGAAGTCTTTCCAAGTTACCTGGGATGTCGCCACATGGACAGATGTATGCTACGTCACAGAGCGTACAGCTGATGCCTTATTGGCTTCGTAGAATAAAAGATTCTATAAAGATCATGGTCAGCTTCCTATCGTGATGAGGCATGAGCAGAGGCTTCCAAGGGTCAATGTCATATGCAAAATATATAAATTACTATGATGCTATAAAGTACACTATAATTAGTGGAGAAATGTTTGTCCTCAATATGTTATACCTTACAGTATTTTTAGCAAGAAATAATATGGAAATGTTTTATTTTCATGTACTTATTGCTTTTAATAAACCTTGGAATACAACTCCCTTTGTAAGAATTTTCAAGTGGCATTCATTTATAATGAAAACAATTTGTAGAGTAAATATTTCACCCTCCTTCACGAATCAGCTGTGACAAATATTACTTCTTAGACATCACTTTCAGAGTCTAAATTTTGTGAAGTCAGGCTAATTCTAGGGAGCCCTTTAACCTTCACAAAATCATTTAGGTCACAAACTGTGCATAAGAATAAAATTTGACTAGATTTTCATCGCTTGCTAACTTCATGAAAAAAAATTGCCGTTGTTATATGTATGAACAAATGTTTTGCTCAGTATACAATATACTTAAGTCATATGCTAGATTCTAGTAATACAGTAAAGAAAGTGATATTCTATGTTCTATGCTCTAGAGATGATTACAATTTATCAGGGAAGACAAGACATTGTTTCAATAACATTACTACTATAATCACTGTACAAATGACTGTCTCTTTCTTTTTTTGTCCATAACTATGTCAGAGTAGAAGGTGAATAGAAATATTAGGTTGATTAGCACATGCCAAACATGGAAAACCTGGCTCTGAGAATTAAAAAAGCATAGACATATGCATAGACATATGAAGAACACTAGCTAGCTAAGGTTTGCCAAGAAGTTTCCATACGTTAAGTCATTTGATTTTTTCAGTAACCTTTGAAATAGGTGTTCCTATTATCCCTATATTACAGGTTAGGAAATTGAGGCTAAGAAGTTGAGTCCTTGTCCAGAGTCACACTGCTAATAAATGTCTGCAGCAAGATTCAAACTCATTTCTTCCTCGCTTCAAACCATCTTCTATGGGCACACTGTGTGTAAGTAGATTTCAATATCTAACCAACAGAAAGTTTCACTAAATAAATTTCATCAACTAAATTAATCAAGAAATGTATGACCACAAAAAGGAAGTAGTTTGTTGCATAGAAGGAGTGAAGTATCCTTAATGGACATGCCAGGTGCTCCATTATCCAAACAATCCATATACTATCAAACCAAAAATTTCAGTCTATCCAAACAATGGTAAGACATCTGGAGGAAAGTGGTAAGCACACTGGGTAGAGGTCCATTCCCTTCCAATACCCCACACTTTCACAAAAGATTTAAAGTATGTCGTGGACAAAAGACGGCATGGCACACTTGTGATATGCCCTGTTGGAAGTAGAACCCCCATAACCGGGATTTATTGGTTCAATGATTACTACTACACAGCCACCAGAGAAACCAAGTAACATTATGTGGTTAATTTTTCCTCTAGTAACATAAATTCATGATTTGAATTCATAGTACCTGAAATACTCTATGATATCCCCTTCACTATAGCACTAACACTGAACACCCCTAATAACTCTAACATTGAATACCTACTCTATCCATTGTGCTATCTGGCTACCAGTAGATTTCTAGTAGTAACTATACAATAAAGCTAGGCTCATAAATTTCATTTTGGAAAGGTCTCAGGAAGTCACCTAATCTAATATCATCCTTCTACAGAAGAGGAAACTGAGACCCAGAAGACTTAAGTGATGTGTATAGGGTCATACACATAATTAGTGGTGAATCTGTAATTTGAACTAAGCCTTCCTGATTCCAAATGTACAACTTGTTCCATTGTATTAATGACCTGTAAGTTTATTTTTAGGCCTTCCATGATTCAGTGATTCTCAGAGTAGGATGCCCAATTAAAATAAGATATTTTGAGCCATGAGTCATTGAATAAAACTTTTAAATGAACAATCCTCTTGACTAAGACATGAATAATTGAACCATGTGAAAGAGCCATGTATTTCCTGGTGTGGCCTTCTGCCCTACACATACCTGTTGCTAAGGCCTGGACATTTGATACTGTGGATAATAGGGTCATTCTACTGTGGGTTTCTTTGGTATTACAAATGCCAAATTTCCCTCAATAATTTATAGAATACCAAGGTAAGAGAGACCTTAAGGGTCATCTTGGCATATATTTTTTTTAATTTTAGAGGTAAGAAAACTGAGGCCCCAAGTGGAGAAGTGACATTGAATACCATTCTTTACTTGGATTGTGATTTTAAAAGTGGAACATTGACTTTTTTTGAGCCAAGCGTTCCTAGACACCCACTGGGTACCCTTTCAGAGCTTACCCTGGAATAGCAAAAATTCCACTATATATCAGCATATATGGAACCTAATGTCCCACAATATAATTAAATCCATGGAATCAGGAGGTATTTCATCATGAGTTTTCCTTATAATAATGGGTCAGGATGAAGTGTTTTCCAGTCTCTATTAAATCCAGTTGATAATTACCAAGGGTGAGTTTTCTTATGGTTTCTTTCACATTATACTCCTCATAGAGGTGATCCATTTCTGCACTGCATATTTATAGGTCATGTTGATCCTATAGAGGCTATTCAGATTACACAAATGACCTCATTTGATATTGAGTTGCATGTCAATGCCAATTCTGAGGTTGCTATGAGAGGTGCTAACCAGTAATACAATTTGATTTTCCTCTGACAAAGAGCATTGAACTAGCTCCTGCTTACCCAATGAATGTGCTTGGAAGGTGCCAAATCTCATTAAGACAGAAGAAGGAATAGGCTGCATGTAAGCAATCTTTAAATAGATTTCAAAGACCATGTGTCTAGTGATGCATATACTTCTCTGAACAATTAGTTCAACAAAAGTTTGACATGTGCTCTGTGTTCTTTTTCTTGGCTGCATCTGTTTATATTTCAGGAAAATCAAATGACTCTTTAGAATTCTAAATTGTAATATTGTAAACTAGGCCGTTGTGTTACGGATTTCTCAAAACTCTAAACAGAATAATAGCAAATCAACCTAGCACATATAACAACAAAAAGGTGACTTGTTTTATAAAGAAAGACCAAGCAAACATTTTCCCTTTTATTTCCTCTAATCTTTCAATTTCTAAGATTTTTTTTCTTCAAAAACAAAGTGAAACATATTCATTCAATGTTTTAATTTCCTATAACTCCTTCTTCCCAATTAGGCTGTGAAATAGGTAGTAGAGGTAAGAGAAAGCAATCTTATAGCAGAAAACAAGTGACATGAGTTGACCACCCAGTATCACTACTTAATAATAGTGTAAGCTGGAGCAAGTGATTTCACTTCTCATTCAAAGTTTCCACATATTGAAAATATGGTTATTGCATTAAATGAATTTGTAGGTTCCTCCTAGCTTTGAAACTATAAACTTTGTTTTCATATTTAACAAATGAGAGATGAAGAGATCTGTGCAAGGTCAGACATCTAGAAAATGTGACTGTCAGCATATACAGAAAAAGATTCCTTATGTCAGATCCCAGGTTTTTTTTAACATTTCAAGAAGTCTCAATAAAGAACAGGTCCCTAGACCCTTTTTGTATCATATTTTCCTTTGGTAGTCTAGTGACACCTTTGCAGGAAGCTTTCAAATGCGTACCATTAAATACATAAGACAATTAAGTTAATTATAATTAGTTATCAGTACAAACTCATATATGCATATACACCCATACATGTGTCTATATATTGTTTATATGTGTATATACAGAATTATATATATATATATATATATATATATATATATATATATATATACACACATACATATATGCATAGTATGTATATGTATATGTATGTGTGTATATGTATGTGTGTGTATATATATGTATATATGTTCATGTATCACAGGTTAAGAATCACTGCTCTATGAAGTCAACATATTAATAAACATTGATTGAGATGGATATTTTCTCTATTTTTAACTTTTGTTTAAATTGAGATATTTAAGAGATAATTATCAACCTTATCTTCATAACCAATTTATGAGAAGAATTTTCTGTGACCTAATGGATAAAGAGATGGCCTAGGAATATATTCCAGAGATCTTGGAGGGAAGGGGCTATCTTTTGCTTCTTTTTGTATCCCCAGTGTATAGTTCACTGTATGACACACAGTAGGCATTTAATAAATGCTTACTGATAAATGGATTGATTGATTCAAATACTTCTAAAAAGCACTGTTTCTGTGAACCTAGGCAAGTGAAGACCTCTCAGTGGCTAGGTAATTCTCGAAGAATCTATCTACCTACCTACCCACCTACCTGTCTATCCATCTACCTACCTATCTATCCACCTATGTGCCTACCTATCCATCTACCTACCTATCTATCTATCCACCTACCTGCCTATCTATCTATCTATCTATCTATCTATCTATCTATCTATCTATCTATCTATCTATCTATCTCTATCTGGCTGGCTCTCTACCTATCTATCCATATTGAATTTTCAACAAACAAACATTTTAAATTACAGGTTAGGTAATGACTATGAAAAACCAACAGCTCCATAGAGGGTAGCTACTTTTTCATGAAAAAATTGACAGTTGAACAGGACATTACAGAGTGACTGTGCAAGGCAAACAAAACAAAACAAAACAAAACAAAACAAAAATCTTTCTTTTTCTTTCCTCAAAGTGCAAAATCTGCTATTCCACCACCTGCCACAAAAAGAAAGCAGTATCTGAGATTAAAATAAAATGTTTTAATCAGTTAAAGAGAAAAATAACAGTGCTGACAAGGTCAGAAGAAATGAATTAAAATCTGGTTTTAGACATTTCCTAGTAGCATGAGCTTAAAAATATTAAGTGTGATCCAAGCCAATTCATTTAGCTTTTTAAATTTTATTTTCTTCTTCTGTAAAATGGGAACAATGACATTAACTTCTCAGGGTTGTTTCAGGGATAAAATGATATAATACTTGTAAAAGGCTTTGCAAATCTTAAGGAAACATGGCAATGATAATCTTCATCATCATCATCCATTTAAAAAAAAAGCAAATTCAGGCAAGAGTAATTTTTCTTAAATGGGTAAGCACAATTAGTACCACTATACTCGATCTTTGTTTAATTCTATCTGTGGCTTTATTCTAAACTAAATTATAAATAAGTGTATGTATGCACATATAATCTTTGCAAATAAGAGGGTTTTTTTAAATGATAATTGAAAACTTTCAAGAGATTTCCACTTCCAGAAGCTAAGATGGGGAAGTAAACAGTAAGTCCCTCTCACCCTCCCGTATCAACCTCTGAAAGCCCACAAAATTTCACCTCAGGAAAAACCCTGGAATAGCTGAACCAGAAGAAAGATGGGGTGCAGCAGTCTAGTAGCCCAGGTAGCTTGAGGGATTAATGGTAAAGGCCCCTCTTCCCCTGGGGGAAGAGGAACAGTATAGAACCAGCAGTGTCCCAGCAAGCTAGAAGAAAGCCCCACCTCAACATACCAGAAGATCCTGAAACCCAGGTGGTGGAGCAGGCAAACACCAACATCTGGACTCCCAAGTGCCTCAGTGAGGGCAGGGGAACAGGTAGAAACCAGCTCAGAGAACCACTAGTTGCCTCAGCATGCTACAGCAGTCTCCCAGTGCCTCAGCAAAAATTTGTGAAGCCAGACTACCCAATCCTACCCCTAGATTTCCAGGGTTGCTGATTCCAATCCTACCCCTAGATTTCCAGGGTTGCTGATTCCAACCCAACACCAGGTAAGCTGCCAGAACCCTACTGCCTCCAACTGCTAACATGGAGGTCCCAGCACACAAAGCTAGTGACCAGACACAAGGCTCCCAACACAAGAAGCTTAGATCAGTGCCCTCTGCTCCCCAGCAGGAGAGCTCAATCTCTTTAAAGGCCAGGAAATAAGCAAACACCATGAATAAAAGGAAACATAACATAGATTCATATTATGAGAACAGTGAAGATCAAGACAGCAATTCTGAAGAGGACAGCACTGTCAACAAATCTGCATCTGAAAACTCAAAAGGGAATATGAACTGGTCTGAAGCCCAAAAAGCCTTCTTAGAAGAGCTCAAGAAGGATTTTAAAGTCAAATGAGAGAGGTAGAAGAGTCCTTAAAAAAATACTATTGGCTAACTCGAAAAAAGTACACTGAAGAAAACAATTCCCTAAAATATGCAATTGGCCAAATGGATAAGGAGGTACAAAACCTAATAGAAGAAAACAATTTGTTAAAAATTAGAATTGGGTAAATGCAAGATAATGACTCCATGAGAGAGCAAGAATTGTCAAATAGAAACAAAAAAAATTAAAAAAAAGGGGAAAATGTAAAATACCTCATTGCTAAAACAACTGACCTGGAAAACAGATCCAGAAGAGACAATTTAAAAAGTATTAGTCTACCAGAAAATCATAAAGAAAAAGAAGAGCCTGGACAGTATCTTTAAGGAAATCATAGGCCCTGAGGTCCTAGAACCAGAGGGTTAAATAGCCATAGAAAGAATACACTGATGATCTCCTGAAAGAGATCCCAAATTGAAAATGCCAAAGAATATAGTAGCCAAATTTCAAAATTACTAGGTCAAAGAGAAAATACTGCAAGTCCCCAGAAAGAAACAATTTAAATATCATTGAACCACAGTCAGGATTACACAGGACCTTGCAGTTTCTACATCAAAAGACCGCAGGTTCCCAAAGACCCCAGCTTCTGGGATAAGAAACCACTCTTTGAAAGAAAAAAAAAAAACACTGCTGGGAAAACTGGAAAAGAATATGGCAGAAACTAAGCATAGACCAAAATCTCATACCATATACCAAAATAAAGTCAAAATCGGTTCATGGTTTAGATAAACAGGCTGATACTATAAGCAAACTGAGAGAGCAAGGAATAGTTTACCTATGACATCTATGGGGAACAGAAGAATTCATGACCAAACAAGAGATAGAAAACATTACTAAAAGCAAAAAGGATAATTTTGATTTCATTAAATTGAAGAGTTTTTGCAGAAACAAAGCCAATGCAACTAAGATTAGAAGGAAGGTAGAAAATTGGGAAAGAATTTTTACAACCAGTCTCTCTGATAAGGGCCTCATTTCTAAAATACATAGAGAATTAAGTCAAACTTATAAGAATACAAGTCATTCCTCAATGGATAAATGGTCAAAGGACATGAACAGGCAGTTCTCAGTTGAAGAAATTAAAGCCATCTATACACATATGAAAAAATGCTCTAAATCACTATTGGTTAGAGAAATATAAATCAAAACAACATCACACCTATCAGATTGGCCAACATGACAAAAGAGGAAAATGATAAATGTTGGAGAAGATGTGGGAAAATTGGAACATTAATGCATTGTTGGTGGAGTTGTGAAATGATCAAACCATTTTGGGGAACAATTTGGAACTATTCCCAAAGGGTTAAAAAATGTGCATACCCTTTGACCCAGCAATAGCACTTCTAGGGCTATATTCCAAAGAGATTATACAAATGGGAAAATGACCCACATGCACAAAAAAATATTCACAGCAGCTCTTTTTGTGGTGGCAAAGAATTGGAAATTGAGAGGATGCACACGAATTGGGGAATGGCTGAGCAAGTTGTGGTATATGAACACTTTTGTGCTATAAAAAAATGATGAACAGGCTGACCTCAGAAAAACCTGGAAAGACTTGTATGATCTGATGCTGAGTGCAGTGTGCAGAACCAGGAGAATGTGGTACACTGTAACAGACACATTGTGTGATGACTAATATTGATAAACTTAACCCTTCCCAACAATACAAGGATCTATGACATTTCCAAAGGCCTCATGATTAAAGATGTTATCCATATCCAAAGAAAGAAATATGGAATTTCAATGCAGATCGAAGCATACTATTTGCTATTTTTTTTCTCTTCTGTTAAGTTTTGTTTCCTCTTTCTGATGCTTCCTCCTATTGGTTCTAATTTTTACTTACAACATCCCTAATGTGAAAATATGTTTAATAGGAATGTATATGTATAGCCTATATCAGATTTTGTGCTCTCTTGGGGAGGGAGGGAGGGAGTGAGGGGGAGAAAAATTTAAAACTCAAAAGCTTATGGAAGTTATTGTTGATAATTTAAAATAAATCAATGAAGTTTCTTCCACTGAAGCTTTAGTTTCAACAGAGAGAGAATGTTGTCTATAAAAGACTTTTCATGAATTCCAGGATTTTTCCCCTTTGAATCCCTGGTCATCAATCTGAAAGACTGCAGTATCTGTCCTTATGTTATTCCACAGAAAGAAAGAAAAACAGAAAAAAACAAAACAAAAAGGATGGCTATTCTTGCTTAATATTTTTCTCATGACTTACACATAAATATCTCAATAGTATAAAGAGATTTTTCCACATGGTATAATTATAGCTCATTCTTACTTTAATTACCTTGTTCAATATTCCCCAAATTTTGGATCTTGCCTTTCTAAAATACTGAAGGCTTTCAAAGTATTATGGTTAATTTAAATAATTCCAATCACAGTTAGTAGCAAACTAATTTGTTATTAGCCAGTCTTTTTCCTTGTTTTTATAATACCTTTCTTCAAGAAATCCCCCTCACAACAATTAATTCAATAAAGAAAAATACATGGGTGTGTGTTTGTGTTTGTACGTGGTAAAATAGTGAGAACTTCGCTTAATTTCTGATTCTCAATACTGACTGGATGATACAGTGCTTCTTACCTCTTTATTCATTCAGACAGTATTCCTACATATTATCCAATGCTATTTATTATTTTAAGAAGTGACAATTCCAGAAAATTGGACCACAAAAAGGTCTTTGTCCTTACTTTCTCAGCTTTCCTTACTGGGGTCACTATTTATGGAGGATGACGCTTCTTGGCCTCTATTTAAGGTAATCTTTTTTTGTCCTTGGTTTCTAAAATAATGATTTCTTTCTGGAAGGGACAGAAGTGTTTTGTCTGGCTTTTGTCTTACGGCATCTGTATCATGTTCTGTATTACTGCTTGGCAGGGAATTCCCTATTTTTTTTTCCATTTTGTTTACTAAAGGAAGAAGGTGTCAACTATTCTTGCATGACCTTTCTTAAACACACTAGATTCTACATATTTCTACTGAATTTGCCAAATGAGCTTAGTTTCCTGAGTTGGTTAAGAGCTTTATATAAAACTGACGTCTATGAATAGTCAATACATACTTTCGTGCAGACCTCAAATTCCACATGTGCTCATTCTAATGATACTTTACATTACTTTAAAAAAATACCTTATTTATTTTTAGTTTTCAACATTCACTTCCATAAGATTTTGAGTTTAACATTTTCTCTCCCTCACTTTCCTCTCCCTCTAAGACAGCATGCAATCTGATATAGGCTCTACTTATACATTCATATGAAGCATATTTTCCCATTAGTCATGATTTAAAGAATAACTACAACTAAGGGGAGGAACCATGTGAATGAAGTAATAAAACAAAACAACAAAGGAAAAGGAGAATAAATAGTATGCTTCCATCTGCATTCAGATGTAGACAGCATTTTACACCGTGAATCTTTTGGATTTATCTTAGATCCTTGCATTGCTGAGAAGAGTCAAATCTGTCAAAGTCAGTCATCACACAGTGTGGCAATGTTCTCCTGGTTCTACTCATTTACCTCAGCATCAGTTCATATAAGTCTTTCTAGTTTTTTTTTTTCCTAAAGTCCACCTGCTTGTCATTTCTTATAGCACAATAGTATTTCACTATATTTATATAGCACAACTGGTTCAGCCATTCCCTAATTAATGGGCAACCACTCAGTTTCCAATTACTTGCCACCATGATAAGGGCTGATATAAATAATTTTGTACATATGAGTCCTTTCCTCATTTTTTGTGATCTCGTTGGGATACAAACCTAGAAGTGCTATTGATGGTTCAAGGGATATGCGTAATTTTATAGCCCTTTGGACATAGTTCTAAATTGCTCTCCAGAATAGTTAGATCAGTTCACAACTCCACCAATAATGAATTAGTATTCCAATTCTTACATTACTTCTACTACAAGGGAGGGTCAATATATTTTTTGGTATTTTCACCAGTGATAGGAATATTAACATTGTAAATAAATATCCTTTAGAATCAAAGGTTAACAAAGCTAATATAGATTAACCTCACATGTTAAGACACTAAGTAATAGAACTATAACACTAATGGAACACTAAATGCAAATGAAGACACAAGGAAATTTTACCTGTACTATTTTTGTCTGAAATTATTTTGACTTTCCCATACACTGACCCCAAGAACAACTGAGTGACGTATGGTGGGTAGTTATAAGTAGGCAGGCTTCAGTGGCTTTCAAGTAATGATCTATGCTCAAGAAGGTGCATAAGAGATATCATTAAAGGAATCCACAATCAGAAATAATTTACAGCCAGAGTGATTCACTAGGACAACTAAAAATGTACAAAAGATCCTGAGAGGGAACTCCAGCAATTTAAGAATATCCTTTTTGTAAGATCTATGGAAGAAGCAGACTATAACTGACACAGGGTTAGGAGGCATGAGTTATGGGCACTGGTGGAGGGGGTACCCCTACCTAATAGATCATGGATCACTTGAAATACAAGTTTAAGGTTTTGAGTCTAGACCTACAATTTCATAATTGTAGAAACCACTTGAACTGATGCAAATTGTAAACTCATCTCTAATTGAGAGTCTTTGGAGCCTGAGACTCTGAAGGATTAAATGACTCGTCCAATGTTTAGGCAGCCAGGATATGTCAGAAGCAGTATTTGATGACCAGGTCTTCTTTACTCTGAGACTGATGTTCTATCTCATCAAACTATGTGTTATTTAAAAGGAATTATTTGACAAACCAGAAGAACTTAAGTCTGTCATTTAAATATGCATTTAAGGGTATAGAAGGATCACATAAAGGAAGCATCCTAATCTTTAAAAACCTCTATTATGAGACAGTTTCACTAGGCATGAAATATACATTCCAGATTACATTGTTGTTACTAGATGTCACAGAATTCCTCAGAAGACAAATGACTGTTCTCAGCATTTCTCAAAATGTTTAGATTTTGCACTCAATTCTCCACAGGGTCCCAATGTACACCTATATTTGTAATTTTCAATATCAAAGTTCTTCATCCTATATTTCAGTGTAGTGGAGATGTTGGAACATGAAAATAGCATTGTCCCTTCAAAGATGTGAGATTTTTAAGCAAATTGCTTCACTTGGCAGGTGAATGAATGAAACCAGCCTCACTCTTCATGTGTCACTTTTTTCACTATGATACAAATTCTACCTGGTTTCAATATCCAATCTTTAAGACAGAATTTAAAACTGAAAAAAAAAAAAACACCTGGTGTGTGATTATATTTTTGCTATATATCTACCAACTATTCTAAGAATTTATCTGGAAAAAAAGTCAAGAACTTTCCATCTGGAGTAGTCAAGATACTACAGGCAATTTTTCTTTACAATCTATTCATCTTTAAATTATAACTAAAATTGGTTTAATTCTCATAATACTCTAAGATTCATGTAAAGGCAGTGTGGTCTAATGAAAAGATTGTTATCATACTTGAAGACAGGAAGACATGGTTTCAAATTCCTTTTGTGAAATTTGGTAACTTTCTTACCATAGGCAGTCCTTAGACTCTATTTACTTCATTCAAGTCTCTAGGACTTTTCAACAAGAGATCGCTGGGTTGGAATCTTCATTGGTGCAAGAATTTCCTCTTCTGAAACTGCTCTTGCTCTGAGTGGTTCCCAGATTCTTTACATAAGCTTCAGACAGACACTTTCCATGGTCTGATTTGTACATGAAAATAAGAGGCTTTTCATGGGGGAATAATAATGTCAAATTAATAACTTTGGCCAAAAACCTATAAAACCTTATAAAACATGGAGCTGATACTATCATTATACATATATGTGTGTATTTATGTGCCTGAAGTATTAGGTATTTGAACATTCTTTGGCATCGTTCTTCTTTAGGATTGCTTTTTAAACTGATATATTTTTTTTTTCCAATTCAATGGCCACTGCTGTGTTTTGCCAGGTTTGCTGGCATATTGAATGCAGCACTTTAACAGAATCATCTGTGAGGATTTTAAATAGTTCATTTGGGATTCTGTCACCTCCACTAGCCTTATTGTTAGCAATGCTTCCCAAGGCCCACTGGACTTCATTCTCCAGAATATCTGGCTCTAAGAGATCAGTAAACACACCACTATGGCTATGTTAGATGTTATGATGTTATGTTGTTTCTTGTAGGCCTATTCTATATATTCATGTCACTCTTAACATCTTCTACTTTTGTTACATTTTTACCATTTTTGTCTTTTGTAATGCCCATTTTTTACATGAAAAATTCCCTTATTATCTCTAATTTTCTTGGAGAGATCTCTTGTCTCTCCTATTTTATGTTCTTTTTCTTTACGTTGCTTATTTAATAATTTTTATCTATTCTTGCCATCTTTGGAATTCTACATTCAGTGGTATTTCTTTCCCTTTCTCCATTACTTTTCATTTTCCTTCTTTCCTCAGCTATTCATAAAGCCTTATCAGACAGCCATGTTGTTTTCTAACTGTTCTTTTTCTTTGAAGTTGTTGACTCCTGTGTGTTCACCATATTGTGAACCTCTGTCCCTAGTTCTTCAGATACTCTAACAGATCTAATTCCTTCAATCTAATTTTCATTTCTATTTCATGTTCATAAGGGATGTTATTTAAGTCATACCTATAGGGTCTGATGGTTCACTTATTTGCAATAAGAAGGCAACGATCTGAGCCATAGTGAGCCCCAGGGCTTGTTTTAATTGACAATATAGAGCTTCTTCACCTTTGGCTGCAAAGTATATAATCAATCTGATTTCAATACCAATTATCTGGTCACGTCCACATGTAGAGTCACCTTTTGGGTTGTTGAAAAAGGGTATTTGCTATGAACATCAAGGTCTCTTTACAAAATTCAATTTGTCAAATTAGTCTAAGTGCTCTATTGTAGTCATAAAGAGTCAGACACAAATGAATGATTAAACAACAATATGAATGTGAATCTGTATATGTGTGTGCATACATCTGTACACACATGGAAACACATGTGTATATGATTCAATGCTATATCTACATAAATGATTGTGGAAAGAAAAAAAAGAATTTGGAGCTAGAGCTCTCATAAAGAAACTAGAAAAAAAAAGGTTTCAGAGGAGTTGATTTAGTGACTGGAATAGTTTTCATTCATATCAATTTATATAACAGAATATAAGCTTCTTGGGGACAGGTAAAATATTTGTTTTATTTTGTTTTGTTTTGTTTTGTATTCATAGCACTGAACACAGGTCCTGGTATAGAATAGGTATCCTCCTCTCCTATCTAGGCTACATCAGGCTTCATATCAGTCCCAGAACCCTCCAGCAATAGTCTAAATGAATAACTAGATAAAATGGAATACCTTAGCAGGGAACTCCAAATACAGTGCTTCTTATCACTTGTTGGGTAGCTAGCATTTATGTTTAACATGTTTTGAAGGAGTGTTCTGCTCAGATACCACCTTCTAAATGGTGAACTTTTTTGTGCTTACCTGACTCTGTTTTCCTAAGCTATGGACTAAGGCTGTTTCTCAGCTGTTGCTAAATAAAGGAAACAAACACCCTAGTGTGTTCAATATCCATAAATTGCGTCTACCATTCCGACTTGCGTTGATTATCATTTCTAATTTTACCTTTGTTTCACTCATGTCCATAGCTTAAGATTCCAAATTGCAGTTTCTTGAGATCCATGTTGGCTGGCTCTGACCTTAATAGAGCCCAGACTGTGAATGTTATCTACTTCACTCTTCTCATTATTGTTCTTATCTGTTTAGTTGTTTTAGTCATGTTTGACTCTTCCTGACTCCATTTGGGGTTTCCATTTTGGGTTTTCTTGGGAAAAATACTGCAATGGTTTGACATTTCCTCCTCCAGCTCATTTTTGGAGATGAGAAAACTGAGACAAATGGGGTTAAGTGCCCAGCATCACAGAACTAATAAGTGTCTGAGGCTGATTTGAACTCAGGAAGATGAGTATTCCTATTCCATTCCTGGCACTCTATTCACTGTGACACCTAATCCCCCTCACCACAGAAACCCCGAACATCAGAGCTAGACAGGGACTAAAGATCACTCTACTCTAATCTATACCTAATCACGAATCCCCTCTATGCCCAGAGAAATACTCATGCAGTATTTCCTCAAAGATCTCTGAGGAGAGGAAAAATACTTTTCGCCAATGTAAATGAATGGGCTACTTGGGGAGTCACTGGTTGTCCCTTCCTGTGGGACTTCAAGTAAAGGAGAGATTCCCACTTGGACAAGTTACGGGTGTAGAAGAGTTTGTTTTTCAATCTGGATAGCCTCTGACACCCCTTCCAACTTGGAAATTCTCCATGTGTTGATATCTACATTTGCTTGCAACAATTAACAAGACGTTCCACTGGTGCGTGAAGTGTGATGGCAGTAGGTAAATGCCTTGCTACAGGAAACACTAAAGTATTTCCATCTTTGTGTCTGTACAAGTTCCCCTACAACACGTGAGAAAGGGGGAAACTATTAGATAATTTTTTTTTTTCTATATGACTAAAACCAATGGTCTGAATACTGCTTCACTCAAAATTTGACATTTTTTTTAAAAATTGGCTTCCTGAAGGCTGTAATATGTTTACCCTTATCTAATTCTGGTTTTTGCATACCTGATAATTCATGTTTGTTTTGGCATTCCTGTAAATAAGGAAGATTTCTTTATGTAAGATTTCACACATTAATAGGTATCAGTGTTAATACAGACTGGAGTGTCATGTGACAGAGCAAGAAAACTATTGACTCTATAGTCATAGGACCTGGTCTGAAATTGTACACCTAATAACTATTAAGTGATTACTTAATTGGTTATTACTTAAGAGGTGGCCTTGGACAAGTCATTCATAAATTTGGGCGTGGAATGCCGTCTGTACATTGAGAAGACTGTGCTACATGAAATTTCACATCTCTTCTGGTTCAAGATCTATAACCAATCAAAATTTTCTTATAAATTAAAATATATTAGAATCTACCCTCTTTATTACCTACCATCTTCAAATATCAAAAATCTAACAATTTGTCAGTGCCCCTCAAGACATCCACTTTTGAATGAAGTTGCCTTGATGTCTGGAGGATTATGTTTAACTCTGGGTGTTATATTTTCTAAATATATTGACAAACTAGAAAGTGTCCTTAAGAGTGCAACTAGGCACTCTTTCATGCCTGTGGTTACTTAGCAGTGCCATGATAAATAACCCTGATCATTATAATTTTGACTATACCTACCATGCTACTAATCACTCAGTTGCACATGTGGTTGCATATGCTTATGTCTATGTCTATAGCTATCCATATCTAGATAATGTAATTAATCTCCAGTTCTTTTTTTTTATTGATAGATATTTGAACACTGATTTGGATCTTGGATACAACTCAACCTAAAATAGACTGTGTTTTTTTGGGGGGGCCAAGTTCATTGGCTTTGTTTATTTCATAAATAAATTATAAGACCAGATATACTAAGTTTTCTACCTCTCAAAATGTTATTTTTATCATGCTACAAGAATTTTAAAATAGTTATCTCTAGGTGTGAACACATTCACGTGTGTGTGTGTGTATGTCTGTGTGTGTGTGTATATATATATATATATATAGATGTGGGTGTGTGTATATATATATATATATATATATATATATATATATACACACACACACACACATACATATATGTGTGTGTATGTATGTATGTATGTTATGTATGTGTGTGTATGTATGTATACACACACATTGTATATATACATACATTTTCTTGCCAGAGCTAGCTAAGTGTTTGGGAGGCTCTGAAGGAAAGTATGGGAGAAAAGCGACATCAGACTGATTACAAAATGGAAGGTCTATAGAACTGTTGTGCTGAACTCATTGTTGTATATGTGTGAAACCTGGACAGTATACCAGTGCCATTCCAGAAACTGAATGACTTCCTTTTGAATTTGAAGATTCTGAAGATCACCTGGCATGATAACATACCAGGCGCTGGGGTTCTTTCTTGAAGTAAACTGCCAAGCATTAGAACTCTGCTTCAGAGAACATGATTCTGATTAGCTGGACACATTGTTTGAATACAAAATATATGCTTGCAAAAAAAGACTATTTTATGGAGCACTAACAAAAGGCATGCATTCACATGGTGGTCAGAAGAAGTGATATAAGGACACTGTCAAGGTCTCTCTTAAGAACTTTGGAATTGATTGTGTGACATGAGAGACACTGGCACAGGACCATCCAGCATGGCGTGCCCACATAAGAGATGATGGTGTGCTCTCTGAGCAAAACAGAATTGGAAACAGCTCAAAAGAAAGGCAAGATTCACAAATTTGGAAAATCCATCCCAAATGTTCACACGGACTATGTGTGCCAACCTGTGGTAGAGCATTCTAAGTTCGTATAGTTCTGATCAGCCACACTTGGACACACTGAAACTTGACTTTTAGCAGAGTATAGTCATTTTGGTTGACTTTGAGAATGAAGGACAACAACCAGCTAACCAGCCATACATGTATGTATGTGTGTATACTCACACACGTGATATGTATGTACTTTGCAATGCACAAATGTGTATATATGCATGAATATTTCTCCAAATGCATGACAATTTAGAACACAAGAAATGTTACAAAATATGTAGTATGGTGTAGCAAAAAGAGCAGTGGGCCAGTTAACAGGAAAGATAAATCTAGGTTTGAACCCTTGCTATACAACTTACCGAGATAGTGAGATTGGGCTACTCAGTTCTCAATTCTAATATTTAGTTTCTTCATTTGTAAATTGGGAAAATATTAGCACTATCTACATCATAAAATTATTGAGAGGAAATCAGTTTGTAAAATGAAAGGAGTTACATAAATATTAATGACCATTTTTTCCATAAGAAGTGAGATTAGAAAGACATGTATTAGTTGGGCAGGTCAGGAGTGGCTCCATGGAAACATCATTTGTTCTAGATCTTCAAGGCTGAGTAAAGAAAAGCAAAGGAGTTGAAATAAGATACATGGGTCATGTTCAGGGAAAAGATGGTAACACCCTAAGTACAGATTGATAGTATAGACTGATTCTAATTCATTCATACACCTAGTGATACAGAAATAACAGATATTAAGGATAACTAAGAAAAAAGCTAAAAACAAGAGCAGCCTTATAGCAAATACTGAAAATCCTGAACAAGGAACCAACAAAATTCTACAACACACTGTCAAGAAAGGAAGATGAAAGTCCAAAAGAAGACAATTCACAGAGGTCCCATCACAGCAGGAGGAATGACTATGATCACAGTGAGCACACACGTGAGGAAAATAAATATCAGTCTCTGCCCTTTACTTATCAGCTGATTGTGGAATCAAAGGAATTACTCAAAATGTAGACCTCCAGTAAAGAAGGCAGAAAGATAGAGCATGATTTGAAGTTACAGACAGGTAAAGAATATGTAGTATCCTATACTAGCAGAAAATAGGAAGAGATCAGATGCAATCACTTGTTTAATGCTCAGTGATATTTCTTAAATACAATTTTCAATGAAGGGCCATACTAGAAAAGAGAAAGGGCTTTGAAATAATCTTTATAAAAACAGAAAAGGAATCAAGATAAGATGATATTAAGAAGGAATATCTTTTCCAATATACCTTAGAATAATACATGTAAAGAACCAAGAAGACAGATAGATTCATAAAAAGTGATAAATGCATAAAAGGGGCAGAGTGTTCGATCTGCCAAAGCTGAATTTTACAGAATCACAAATTCTCTAGGTAGACAAGACCCTCAGCAGCCATCTAGTCTGAGATATACCTGAAAATGAATGCCCACTTCAATACTCAAGACAAGTGGTTATGCAGTCTATGTGTGAAGCCTTCCAATGAGTAGGAAACTATATCCTCCCAATATAGCCCATCCCATTTGGGGGCAGATCTAGTTAGGAAATGTTTCTTCTGGCTGTCCTTTTTCTCCTAACTTGCCAACAAGTAGAGATTGAGTGGTGCAATGGAAATGGTGCCAAATTTTGAGGCAGAAGACAGGACTTAGCTCTGCTACCTGCTGTCTGAGTAGCATTAGACAACTCACTTGTTCTCTCAGATATCAGTTTTGTCATTCATAAAATAAGGAGGTTTGCCTACATGAATTCCGATACCTTCCTACTCTAAATGTATAATCATTTAAGACCATGTTTTCATTGTTTTGTTCTTTCTACTAATTACTACTTGTTCTGCTCTTGGAGCCAAAGAGAACCAGACTAATTCATCTTCCATGTGACAGCCCCTTACATGGTATTTGTTGAGCCCATGTTTTTCTTCTAAGTCTCTTGGGGCAAAATGATGCAACTTTTAAGAACTGAAGAAGGTAAACAGCATGGAATTCACATTATTGTGGAAGGGAAATACTCCACAAAGCTCTGCCTACCGAACTCCCCCACACCCCAGGTAAACCCATTTAGGGCTCATTAGATTGTGAGCTGCTTGAATACAGGGTTTGTCTTCTGTCTCTTTTTGTATTTCCACTAATCAGCACAGTGCCTAATATGTATTAGGATCTAAATAAATGTTACTTGATTGACTGGGGGCAGTCAATGTAATTTATTTAGACTTGGCAGGGCTTCAGGGCCTAAACAATATTTAGTACAAAGAAGGCATTGAATCTATGTTCATTTTCATTATTGTCCTATAATTAGGCTTCTCCAGGTAATTATTATAAAGAGTTAAAATACCAATTGGACAAATAAAAACCATCCCCCTATGGATGCTGACTGGAATCATGAGTGATCCAAGGATGCTTTAGAAACGTGGGAAAATGTTCTTAGGAAAATGTAAATTTCTTCTAGAACTGGCACAGACAATCAATCAACAACAGCAATAATAACAAAAAATTATCTGTTCAGCATCTGCTATGTTCTAGAACTGGGAGAGGCATTGAAGAGTCCAAAACAATGAATGAATGTACTGCAGCTATGGTGCTCCAATACCTTACACCTTTATTTTTTCCCCAAACACCTGATGATGCATGCAGATTTTTTTTTTTATAAAGTAAGCTACATGTAATGATAGAACAAATGGAGCAGTATCCAAAAACTTGGGGTGGTTTGTCAAGAGAGCTGTCTTCAGGACTGTCATGTGGAAAATAGATTCTACTTCTACTTAGCACCAGGAATCAGAAGTTTTTACAATGAGCAAAGATTACAGTGGATCAGATTTAGGCTTTATGTAAAGAGAAACATGGAAAAAGAAGCCTTAGGGGGAATTGGTTTCCCTATCTTTTTAAGTAAGTCTGGATAACTACTTTCAGGTGTATCATCAAGAAGGAACATTTCTCACATACAAGCTAGACTAGGTAACCTGTATTGGAGGTCATTGACTGATTCTAACCCCTATGCCCCAGTCCCTGTCATCTTAGACCACCTTCCATCAGCATTGGCATGTTGTCTCCCTCATTAGATTCTGATCTCCATGTGGACAGGCTGTATTTTAACCTCTCCTGGTATTTCAAAGTAGTGTCTGGCATATATTAAGCTCTTAATGAATGCTTGTTGAACAGCTGGATGACCTCAAAAGTCCATTCCATCTCTGATATTCTGAAATTCATAGACTTTAGAGCATTTTGAGCTGGAAGGGAGTATAGAGTTCACAAATTACAAATTCCTAATTTTGCAGATAAGAAAACTTAAAAGCTAAAGAGATCATTTGTCTTTTCCAAAAATAAGACATATATAAATAAACTTATCCTCTGTCAGCCTATTGTACTGTGGTATAGTACTAATTTTTAGCAATTTTTTAATTGGCTTCCTTTCTTTTCTTTGAACATGAGCTCTGAAACTCTGTAAATCAGAGATTTCATAGTGTCCAAAGGCTGCAACTAGGTTTATGGGCCATAGAGCCTATCCTACTGATTTTACAGATGAGAAACCTAAGAGCCAGGGGATTTAAATGATTTCCCAAAGATCCAATGGAGGTCAATAGAATTTAAACTCCAGTCTTCTAACTATAAAGCCAATGTTCTTTTCAATAAACCAAACCCACATTAAGTTGAAGTATAATGAACCACATAATAAATATGCCTATTAGACCCAGAGCAATGTGTATTCTTTCACATAATTCAAGTGGATTATGTTTTGGCTGCTTTTTGGTTTTCATAATCGTAGAATCTGTTGCATGTGAAAGTTGGAAAATACCACATTTAGCTCTCTAGTCAAAGTCATACAAGACAGCAATCCCTGTAACACAGATGACAATTGTCATATAGTTTCTACTTGTGAACCCACTGCATCTCTATTCAGATTTTTCCACTTTTGAACAATAATTTTGTTCATTTTATTTTTTTTTAATTTTCTCCTTCTTTTCAGCATTCATTGACAATGCATAACTTTTAACTAAAGAACTAGGTGCCTTGATTGGCCTATAAATTCATCTTAAGCAACTTTATAATCAATCAGGAAACATTCCTAGGCATTGTTCTAGGTTCTGAGGTTATAAAGACATATATAAAATAGTAGTTTACATCTTTGGAGAGACAAAAAGAAATATATAAACATAATATGAACAATCTTGTAATGAGAGATGTGAAACAGGGGTGCATTCCAGGCACGAAGGTCAGCATGTACAATGACTAATCATGGGACATGGAATCTTAACACAAGTAAAGCATTTTGGCTGGACTTCCAATTTTGTAAAGAGGAGTAATATGTAAGAAGTCTGGAAAAATTGGGTCACCCGAGTTGTGCAGAGTTTTCTTTATATTTGTGTTTGATACTAGACATAATCTGGATGTGCTTAAATATTCCTTTGGCACTTCTGTGAGGAATAAAATAAAGAAGGAAAGGGACCAAATTTGAAAGTAACAGATTTGAAATGGTAGACCTCAGTAAGTGATATTATCTGATATCTTTGTTAAGATTTCCTCATTATTGGGCTGACTAAGCCCGTGGACATAAGCCTTTTATGTATTTGAGAAATGAAGGTTAGAATTAGGATGGGACATTATTTGCCAGGAGAGGAAATGTTGACTAACTATGAGATGTTTCATTTTTTGTCCATCACCCACTCTCAACGACTGGGCAGAAAACCCAGAAGGATGAGTGATCTTGGCATAATTCTTCTAGTTCCAGTGTTGAAAGAATTGAGTTTAGCTGGCCATACTGTGCAAAAGCTAGAAAGGGAGACCTGTCGTCTCGGCACCATGAATGAGATAGATTTATTTTAAAGAAGGTTTAAAGCCATTGCTAGAAAGATAAATTCTTGCCACAGACACAGTGCTGAACCCTAGAAACAGCACATGATGGAGTGCAGAGAGGCAAAATATTTAGTACTGTTTCAAAAATATTTGTTGGGCTGGGAAAGACACCAATATTCAACTATATATTACACACATTAGGGAAATAAAAACAGGTTAAAAGAAAGCGTTGCTTTGGACAGCATGTGTATCTGTGTTAGCATATTTCCTCCAAAGTTTAATGATAAGCATGAAATATGGAAATTTATTTTAGTGAGGGCTCAAGATCACACAGATGCTGGCAAACAAATTTATGTTGAAGGACCTTAAGTTCATTCCATACGGAAAGTCGTTAGAAGACTTGTATATATTCAGTCTAGAGAAAAGAATTGGCAGTGGGTTGTGATAACCATGTCCAAGTACATGTATGTCTGCCATGGGAAGGAGGAAATTAGTTGATTCCCATTGTCTTTGGGAAGGAGGGAAAAGAGAACAAGTTCACAACCACATGAATGTAGGTGCCACAGTTCTTATTTTTACAGTTGAGGAAACTGAGGAAGAAAGTGGGAAGGCAGAAATGCAACAGTAGGAATTTTCAGAGAAGATAATTTAGGCTTGATATCAGTAAAATCTTCTTAACAATTAGGGCTATCATAAAATAGAAAGGGTGGGCTCAGGAGGGAGTACCATGCTTACTCTCAATGGACAACCTGAATCCATATTTGGAGGGATACTTACCATTTATATTGTTGAAGGAGTTTTGGTTAGGTAAACATCTCTAGCACATTGCCTCTGAGGTCTCTTCCAATTTGAAAATTCAGCAATGAATTTTCTTAAAAAGAAGAGGGGAAATGTTTCATAGTTCTGCTAGACATTGATAAATCTGTTGATTTCTTTGTACAAAAGGAGGGAAACTATAAATCCTGTGATATCCCAAACAGACAAGGCCGCTACCAAATTGTATCCATCTAGATTTATCACAGCTATAGCAGAAAAGGATATAAGATACCAGTGAAGTTTTACGCCTCTCAGGTTTGGTATTACAAAGCACTTAGAATAGTACCTGGCATATAGTAGTTTATAAATGTTCATTCCCTCATGCAGACTCATAGGCAAACTATTGCAATATTCTAGGCATGTGTGATGAAAGCCTGTACTATAGCAGTAGCACTCTCAGTAGAGAGAAGGGGGTATATTTGAGAGATGTTGAAAAGGTTAAATCAATAGGTCTCAGCATATGATATGAGTGAAGAGAGTTAATGAAGAGTCAAGAATGACACATAGGAAGGTGAGCCTAAGAGGCTGTAAGGATGGTATTTCTGTCTGTAGTGATGGAGAAGTTAGGAGGGAGAAGGGTCTGGGGGAAAAGCTAAGTTCAGTTTTGGATATGTTGAGTTCAAGACATTGACTGAACATTCAGTTTCAGATATCCGAAGGATAATTGAAGATAGAAGATTGGAGATCAGCAGAGGAGTTAGGGTGGGATAGGTAGGTTTCATGAGAGAGAGAGAGAGAGAGAGAGAGAGAGGAGAGAGAGAGAGAGAGAGAGAGAGAGAGAGAAGAAGAGAGAGAGAGAGAAGAGAGAGAGAGAGAGAGAGAGAGAGAGAGAGAGAGAAGAGAGAGGAGAGAGAGACAGAGACAGAGAGAGAGAGAGGACAGAAGAGAGGAGAGAGAGAGAGAAGAGAGAGAGAGAGAGAGAGGAAGAGAGGAAGGAAGGAAGGAAGGAAGGAAGGAAGGAAGGAAGGAAGGAAGGAAGGAAGGAAGGAAGGAAGGAAGGAAGGAAGGAAGGAAGGAAGGAGGAAAAGTAGCAGTGGCAGTGGCAGCATAATTAGAATAGTTAACTGTCCTTACAAATAATGAAGATTTAGCTCCACTTCTTCCTTGATACAGCATCTACATAAAGGGAGAGAAGAAAAGAAGGGGAATAAGAGAATCCTTAAAGCTTAGAGATGAATGAGATAGATCATTTAATTCATCCCCTCATTTTACAGATTAGAAAATTGATGACCAGAGAAGTAAAGTAATTTGTTCAAGACCAAACACTGTTGAATAGCAGGACCATGACTTTAAGTCAGGTCTCCTCTTTCCATATCCAGAAATCTGTGTACTATACCATAATGTATTTCAAAGAGAATGGACAAAAGTATCATCTTAGGGATGCTTTAGGTTCACTAAAAAGAAAGAGAAAGAGAGAGAGAGAGAGAGAGAGAGAGAAGAGAGAGAGAGAGAGAGAGAGAGAGAGAGATACAGACACAGAGACAAAGACACACAGACACAGAGACACAGAGACAAAGACACACAGACACAGAGACGGAGAGACACAGAGGGACTGAGATATGTATATGTATATCCATATATATGTCTCTGTGTATGTACATGTATTCATATACATGACATACAAAATTAATGCAAGGTAGTTTTTTGGGGAAAGTCTTGCATCTAATGGATTTTGAAAAGATTCATGCAAAAGGAGACTTTCGAGCTAATTTGTTTAAGGAAAATGGATACGCAGAGACAGACTTGAAAATGAAATGTATTAACTTGCAATCGTAGAGCATGGCTAGCAGAAAGGTTAAGAGATGGCAGATGAAATATAATGTATAAAGAACAATTCAGAAGCAGAGGGCCATATGTTTTGACTTTTGAGTTTATGGAGTTGAGAAACGTGTAAGAACTATGAAAAGGTAAAAGGAGGTCTGGCTGTGAAGAACTTCAAGTGTCAGAGAGAGGACTTAGATTTGACCTTTGCAGTTCACTGTTTATGGATGGTCTACATATAACCCTCTAGGTCCTCAAGTGAGGCCCTTTGACTGATCAAACTTCACACAACAGATCTCCTTAATAAAATTATTTATTCTGTAAAAGTTGGACTGAGTCAAAAGGCCACACTCAGTACTTAGACTGTGGCCTCAAGCCTGAAGGTTGTCTACCCTGGTTGTAGAACGATCTGAAACTGTATTCAGTGATTTGGAACGAATGCCTATACAGGGAGATTTTATCCTGTAGGGCCAAATGTTTCTGTGAGATGGGAAGGAGTAGTCTTTCTTTTTTTTAGTTCATTTTTTTATTTATTTATTTTAAACATGTGTTTTTAAAACTTTGAGTTCCAAATTTTCTTCCTTCCTCCCTCCCCACCCACCCTCATTGAAAAGGCAAGCAACTCAATATAGGTTGTACATGTGCAGTCATGCAAAACACTTCCTTGGTAGACATGTTGTGAAAAACTAACTCTACTTCCTTTAATCCTATCCTGCCCTCCCATCTATTCTATTTTTTCTTTTGACCCTGTCCGTCCTCAGAAGTATTTACTTCTGATTACCCTCTTTCCCAATCTGTCCTCCTCTCTATCACCCCCCTGCTCTCTTGTCCCCTTCTCCCCCTATTTTCCTGTAGGGTAAGACAGATTTCCATGCCCAATTGAATGTGTATGTTATTCCCTCCTTAAGCCAAATCCTATGAGAATAAGATTCCCTCATTCCCTCTCACCTTCCCCTGTTTCCTCTCCACTGTGAGAAACTTTGCTTTTTCTGTTTTTTTTGTGAGATAATTTACCCCATTCTACCTCTCCCTTTCTTCTCTGAGTATCATCCTCTCTCATCCCTTAATTTTATTCTCCAGATATGACCCCTTAATCTTCAACTCACCCTGTGCCCTCTATCTATCTATCTATCTATCTATCTATCTATCTATCTATCTATCTATCTATATACATACATACAATTTTTTTCCTTCAACTACCCTAATACTGACAAAGTTCTCATGAGTTACAAATATCATCTTTCCATGCAGGAATGTAAACAGTTCAATCTTAATAAGTCTCTTATGATTTCTCTTTCCTGTTTACCTCTTCATGTTCCACTGGAGTCCTGTATTTGAAAGTCAAATTTTCTATTCAGCTCTGGTCTTTTTCATCAGGAATGCTTGAAAGTCCTCTATTTCACTGAATGACTATTTTTTCCCCTGCAGGATTATACTCAGTGTTGCTGGGTAGGTGATTTTTGGTTATAATCCTATCTCCTTTGCCCTCTGGAATATTATATTCCATGCCCTGCGGTCCTTTAATGTAGAAGCTGCTAAATCTTTTGTTATCCTGATTGCGTTTCCACAGTACTTGAATTGTTTCCTTCTGGCAGCTTGTAATATTTTCTCCTTGACCTGGGAACTCTGGAATTTGGCTACAATATTCCTAGGAGTTTTCTTTTGGGGATCTCTTTCAGAAGGAGATCTGTGGATTCTTTCAATTTCTATTTTTTCCTGTGGTTCTAATATATCAGGGCAGTTTTCCTTGATAATTTCTTGAAAGATGACGTCTAGGCTCTTTTTTTGATCATGGCTTTCAGATAGTGCAATAATTTTTAAATTCTCTCTCCTGGATCTATTTCCAGGTCAGTTGTTTTTCCAATGACATATTTCACATTGTTTTCTATTTTTTCATTCTTTTGGATTTGTTTTACAGTGTCTTGATTTCTTATAAAGTCACTATCTTCCAATTGCTCTATCCTAATTTTTAAGGAAGTATTTTCTTCAGTAATCTTTTGGACTTCCTTTTCCATTTGGCCAATTTTTCATTTTAGGGGCATTTTTCTCCTCATTGGCTTTTTGGACCTCTTTTGCCATTTGGTTTAGGCTGTTTTTTAAGGTGTTATTTTCTTCAGTATTTTTTTGGGTCTCCTTTAGCAAGCTGTTGACTTGTTTTTCATGATTTTCTTGCGTCACTCTCATTTCTCTTCCCAGTTTTTCTTCTACTTCCCTTACTTGCTTCTCAAAATCCCTTTTGAGCTCTTCCAAGGCCTGGGACTGATTCATATTTTTCTTGGAGGCTTTGGATGTAGGAGCTTTGATTTTGTTGTCTTCTTCTGGTTGTATATTTTGATCTTCTTTGTCACCAAAGTAAGTTAATGTAGTATGACTCTTTTTGTGCTGCTTGCTCGTGATCCCAGCCAATTACTTGAGTTTTAAACTCTTTTTTAAGGTAAGACTCTGCTTCCAATGTGGAGAGTGTACTGTCCCAAGCTTCAGGGGTTTGTGTAGCTGTTTTCAGAGATACTTGTAGGGACCTGTAAATTTTCAGTTCTACCAAGGTGGTATGATAAGGGGTGAGGTGTTTACTCCTTTCCTGGCCTGTGACCACAAGTATTCCTTTCTGTCCCATAACTGTGAGGAGGAGTTTCTCTCCACAGCCACTAAAGCTCCACCAAGCCAGCATTCCTCCTCACCCCAGCACTGCCGCCCAGAACTGTGACCCCGATCCACACATGGGCAAGGCAAGAGATTCCTGCCTCAGCACTGTCAAACAGATCCCTGCAGTCCCTCTCTGATCAGCCAATGGATTCCCCTTCAGTCTGTGGGCTGAAAGCTCAGGAAGCAGCTGCCCCCCCCAGACCATACTCTTGGGGAATTAAGCTGAGACCCCACCTTCCTCTCTGACCACCGACAGAAACAGACTTTTCCCACTGACCTTCTAAGTTGTCTTTGGCATTGGTGGATTGAGAAGTCTGGAAACCTCCACAGCTGCCCGCGATTCAGTCCTCTGAGGCCTGGGGTTTGCTGCGGCCTGTGCGCCCACGCTGCGCTGTGCTGTGCTCCCAGCCCGGCGCGATACACCTTTCTGATCAATCACCCGTGTTGTCTTGGGCTGGAAGTTTGTTTCGCTCTGTCTTTTTGTGGGTTCTGCTGCTTCAGAATTTGTTTAGAGCCATTTTTTATGAGTATTTGGAGGGGTTTGGGGAAGAGCTCAAGCAAGTCACTGCTTTCACTCTTCCATCTTCTGGGAAGGAGTAGTCTTGAGGGGAATGTGGACATCCTTTTCGTCACTGAACAAGCTAATGAGGTAAATGAGATGTCTTAAGAGGTATTAAGTTCCATGTAGCTAAAGGTCTTTAAATAGAAATCAGTGTATGCTGCATGCTCAAAAATATTATTCCTGTTAAAGCATGCACAGATTGGATGATTTTGAACTCTGAGGCCCCGCCCAACTGTGGGAGTCTATGATTCTAAAATCTTATTATTGATATTAGACAACCCAAATCAAAGGAACTCATACTATAAAATTTTGCATGATCATAGTATTTAAAATTAGAAAGCTCCTTAGAGCTCATATAATTTAAGCTTCTTATCTAACAGGTGAAGAAACTGAGGTCCCCAGACCTCAAGTCATCCTTACATAGACTAGAGAGACAATAGACCTCCAAGAGACTTGTCCAAGATCAAAGAGAGTTAGTAGCACAGCTAAGACTCAAACCCAGATAATGTCTTGAAGTTTATTTAATTTTCCATTAACTCAACACTCTTTTAGCATGACACATCAGACAAAATTGTGTCAAATCCTCTTTTTCAATTATTTTCATATATAGATATATTAATACTTTTTCATCATCAACATTTCTTCCAATATTTATCCTTTCTTCTGCTGAGCCACCATATATTATAAATAAGGAAGTATGAACAAAACTGCATAACACATCAAAAATACAAACATACATAGAATGTACTGCATTTACTTTCTCTAAAAAGACTGGGATAAGTTGTCTATTTTTTTTTCATTTTTGGACCCATGCTTCTTTTCTAATTTTGCAATACTCGTGATTATTTTGTGGTTATTTCCATTTCCATCGTTATACACATTGTGCATATTATTTCCTCGGATCTGTTTATGTCACCCTTTATGAGATCATATACATGCTTGTATGCCTCTCTGCATTCATCTTATTTATGATTTCTTTTGAATTATATTCATGTATCACATTTTTAGCCATTACCCAGCTGTTGAGCACCTAATCTAATTCCATTTATTTATTATCCCAAAAGATTGTTGCTATAAATATGTTGGTGTATATGGGGACTTTTTGCTTTAACAATAACCTCCATGCCTGCAAGCCAAGTAGTAGGATTTCCAGGTGAACAAACATTTCAGCAACTTTATATACATAATTCTAAATTGTTTTCCAGAGTAGCTGTACTAATTGACAATTCCAATACCTATTCAATAGCCCACTGCCCCACAGTGCTTCTTAAACTGTGGGTCATGGCCCACAGTTTAAGAAGCTCTGTGAGGGTCACAAGCGGAAAAAGTTTAAGAAGGCCTATGACTAGGGAATATATCTTCCTAATGTTGACTATTCTTGTCTTTTTTCATCTTTGCCAATTTGCAGGTTATAAGATGAAATATTGTTTGTCTTGATTTAAATTTGACTTATTGTGAGTGATCTGGAGCCTTCTTTCATATGACTATTAATAGTTTACAAGGTATTTTGATATTTTTAAAATAAAGTTTGACTTCTCATCCACTGGAAAATAGCTTTTCTTTTTGTTTCAATTACTCCTCCTATATCGGCCGTTCTAATTTCTAAATTAATCTGATAACATCGAGAAATTGATTGTACAGCCAGAAAAGTCTTCAGGGTTCATCCAATTCAACCCGTACCTGACAAATAACCTTTATCAGCACATACACATTAACTGGTTGAAGAGCCACAATTTACTGATCTCCTATGTCTTTTCTCTTTTCAGGTCTTCAAACAGAGGTTGAATGATCCTTTGTATGCATTTTGGATGCTCCAAAGGTTTGTCACAATTTAAGCATGCTGAGATTAGGGGACCTTTGAGGTCCCTCTCAAAAATGAGATCCTGACGCTAAAATCATACTGTGAAGATAAGAAGCCTCAATTCCAAAGAACTTATGATCTAGAATTCCAAAGAATTATAATAATCACAGTTGGGAGGCTCCTTAGCATTCGTCTGGTATAAACGTCTCATTTTTACAGGTGAAGAAAGTACATCCACAGAAATTAAGTAAATAGGAAGCTCCTCCCAAATTTTATCTTAATTCTAAATTTACATGTGCTAATTAATGTGCTGAAATGAGGTTGGAAAGGTCTCTTATCCTCTCCAGTCTCCATGTCACTCATCCATAAAATGAAGATTTGGATTAGAGACCTAATAATTACAACAATAATAATAATAACAATTAGAACAACACTAATAATAATGGTTATACCTAAGATGTTAAGGTCTCCAAAATCTTTACAAACTTTTCTCATTTGATCCTTATAACAACTTTAGGAGGTGTTCATATTTTACAAAAAGGAAACAGAGGCAGGTAGAGGTTAAGTGACTTTCTCAATTTCAAGCTTCTAATAAATGTCAGTGATCAGATTTGAACCTGGACTTCTTGACTCTAAATTCAGTACTCTATCCACTGTGCTACCTCACTGTCTCTCTGGTCCTTTAGAGCTCTGTCTGTGCTTCCAGGAGCACAGATTAATCCACAGCCAAGTTTTACGAAAAAAGCAATGTCATGGTAAAGAGAAAAGAACACTTTCCTTTATCTTATTTGCTAAAGAACTAGATTTGACACCTTGGGGAGAAAGGTAAATTATTTCGATCTCGATGCTAATTCAATCTCTAGGTGCTTTGATGAGGATGTTAAAGGATCTAAAACTTCTTAACTGTTTCTGTTTAGCCAGGATTTAAACTGAACAACAAAAGCTGAATTAGTCACTTATTCACTACTGAAGTCCATTTCTACCTTTAACCAGCATCCATTATTGGAGTGAATGACGATTTTTATTATCTCAGAGCACAGATCTCTGACAAAGGTAACTTGGCTCATGAACCGTATGTTAGCTTTAATGTAGTTTCTTTACAGGACAGATTTTATGAATGTATCCTCCGCCAGGTGAAAATCAGCATCATTCATACAGAAGTAATTTCCTAGTTTTTCTGGTCTATTTGACAGATAGTCACAAATCATTTGAAATAATTTTTGCCCCTGGTGCATACTCCCAGAAATCTCTGGATTTTCACTTGATAAGATTAGAAAAAATATTTAAGATAATTTCATTCAGAATAAGAATGTAAAATATATGCAATTTTGCTTGTTCTTGCAAAAATAGAAAAAATATTCTTAATTCTTTATAGAAATTTGATTTACATTATGTGCCTTCTAACTGCCCCCCCCAAAAAAAGATAAGTACACACCACTATAATACAATTCCTTCTGGAGTAACATGTGATAAGCAATTTACAAATTGTTTGTCAATCAATAAAATGATTAATATTTTCTTCTAGGAGAATATAATATAATTTAGTGAAATGATATTCTCAATGAAATGCACAGTCCTTTAAATATAAATGGATAAATTTAATACTTTGACTCAGTCTTTATTAAAATTGCTATTCTGGGTGGTATACATTAGCATACATTATTATTTCTAGTTGTTAATTTTGCTGGTAGTGTTACTGTTACTGTTGCTATTGCTTAAATTCTGAAAAATGTTTGTGCTTATTTAAGTTTACTAAGGTCTTATGCAATTTATATTTTGTACTAATTAAATTACTTTCCTGCTTATTCTATGAAAGACAGGAAAGAATTAGAACTGATTTTGAATGAAACTCCTCAGAAATGATTATTTTAAAATTCTATTGGTTTATTATAGAAAGATGAATGCTAGTAATATGGCATTTTAGATTTGGCATGGAATTAAATATAAAATATGTATGTATATGATACATTATTATATTAAAATGATATATAATATATTGTATAATATCATACATATATAGTGTTTACATATGGTTATCCTATAGTATATATTTTACATATTCTTACATATAGAATATGTTTGTATATTTTGCTAACATAAACATTTACTATTTATAGTTTAATATAAATCATTGTATAGTAAACTATTCTTTTCATATTTGCTCAAATATACTATGTAAATATTGTCAAGAGATGTGAACAGGTGGGAACCATGAAATAAGAGTACATTAGAGTTTGAGAATTACAGAAATTGATCTGTGTACTGGAATCAGGATCAGAAAGGAGGAAATAACATTAAGCAATATATTGTTATTATCAAATTTAAATAAATTTTAAGAAAGGATTCCATTTATTGCTCATTTATTGTACATAAGGTAGCATACTAGGCACTGGTGATAAGGAGACAAAAATGACAAATCCCCAGATCTCAAGAACAAGGAAAATAAGCAATTATGCAGGTTGAATTGGACACAGCAATAGAAGATGCACACAGATTTATAAATGAACTGCAGAATCTACATTGAAAGACTGTGGGGAGTGGAACACAATATTCCATAAGCCAAAGGAGATTGGATTGCAGCCAAGGATCAACTATCCAGCAAAAATGAGTGTGATATTTCAAGGAAAGAGATGGATATTCAACGAAATAGGGGACTTCCAAACCTTCCTGAAAAAAGGTCAGAACTCAACAAAAAATTTGATCTTCAAGTACAAGATTCAAAAGAGACATAAAAAGGTAAATGGGACAGAAGGACACAATATGTTGTAATAAGACAAACTGTCTACATCCCTAGAGGGAAGATGACACATGCAACTCTTAAGAACTGTGTTGTTATTATACCATATTAAAGGAGTATACATAAAGGAGGTGGACATAAATTGACTTTGATGCAATGATAAAAAAAAAATCTAATCAAGTGGGTTAAATGGATCCAAGGTAGTGGATTAGTCTTATGTAAGAAAATGTACTAAGAGAGAAGGAGGCAACCAAAGGTAAATTACATTAGAGGAAAAGGCACTATTACAGCAGAGGGAAAGAGGGGAGTGGAGTGAGCATTGTTTGAACCTTGCTTTCATCAGATTTGACTCAAGAAGGGAATAATATAATCATTTAGGTATAGAAATCTAACTTGCCCTAAAGGCAGTAGGAGGGAGAAGGGGAAAGAAAAGGTAAGGGGGATAAAAGAGAGAGAAGAAGCAGTAAGGGTAAAGGGGAAGAAAAGGGAAAGGGTAAAACAAGGGAGGAGGGACTGAAGGAGGTGGTGGTCAAAAGCAAAACACTAGTGAAATGGGGAAAGGAGAAAGGAGAAAGAAAAGCATAAAAAGGGGGGAAAAGGATGGAGAAAAAGACACAGATAGTAATCATAACTGTGAATGTGAATGAGATGAACTGTCCCATAAAATGGAAATGGATAGCAGAATGGATTAAAAACCAAAATCCTACAATATGTTGTTCACAGGAAACACATTTGAAAAAGAGTGACACATACAGGGTAAAGGTAAAAGGCTGGAGCAAATATATAATGCCTCAGCTGAAGTAAAAAAAACAGGGGTAGCAATCCTGATCTCAGACAAAGCAAAAGCAAAAATAGATCTAATCAAAAGAGATAAGGAAGGAAACTACATCCTGCTAAAAGGCACCATAGACAATGAAGTAATAACATTACTAAACATATATGCACAAAATGGTGAAGTGCAGGGAGTTACAGGAAGAAATAGACAGCAAAATTATATTAGTGGGGGACCTCAAACTCCCCCTCTCTGAGCTACTAAAATAAACAAGAAAGAAGTTAAGGAGGTGAATAGAACATTAGAAAAGTTAGGTATGATAGACTTCTGGAGAAAACTGAATGAGGATAGAAAGGAATATACTTTTTTCTCAGCAGTACATGGCACATACACAAAAATTGACCATGTACTAGGGCATAAAAACCTCACAATCCAGCAGAAAGGCAGAAATATTAAATGCATCCTTTTCAGATCATGATGCAATAAAAATTATATGTAATAAAGGGCCATGGAAAGATAGACTAAAAAATAATTGGCAACTAAATAATCTAATCCTAAAAAATGATTGGGTCAAACAACAAATCATAGAAACAATCAATAATTTCATTCAAGAGGATGACAATATTCATACAACATACCAAAACTTATGGGATGCAGCAAAAGCAGTTTTTAGGGAAAGTTTTATATCTCTAAATGCTTACATAAATAAAATAGAAAAAGATAAGATCAATGAATTGGGCATACAACTAAAAAAACTAGAAAAAGAACAAATTAAAAATCCTCAACTAAACACCAAATTAGAAATATTGAAAACCAAAGGAAAAATTAATAAAATTGAAATTAAGAAAACTATTGAACTAATAAATAAAACTAAGAGCTGGTTTTATGAAAAACCAATAAAATAGATAAACCTTTGGTTAATTTAATTTAAAAAAAGAAGAAAACCAAATTACTAGTATCAAGAATGAAAAGGGTGAAGCTACCACCAAGAAGGGAAATTAAAAAATAATTAGGAATTATTTTGCCCAACTATATGCAAACAAATTTGACAATCTTAGTGAAATGGATACATATTTACAAAAATATAAATTGCCCAGATTAACAGAAGAGGAAGTAAAATACTTAAATAACCCCATCTCAGAAAAAGAAATTGAACAAGCCATTGATGAACTCCCTAGGAAAAAATCTCCAGGGCCAGATGGATTTACATGTGAATTCTATCAAACATTTAAAGAACAATTAATTCCAATACTATATAGACTATTTGGGAAAATAGGTGAAGAAGGAGTCTTACCAAATTCTTTTTATGATACAAATATGGTGTGATACCTAAACCAGGAAGAGTCAAAAAAGAAAGAAAATTATAGACCAATTTCTCTAATGAATATAGATGCAAAAATTTTAAACAAAATATAGCAAATAGATTAGCAACTTATCACAAGAATAATACACTATGACCAGGTAGGATTTATACCAGGAATGCAGGTTGGTTCAATATTAGGAAAACTATCAGCATATTGAGCATATCAACACCAAAACCAACAGAAACCACATGATCATCTCAATAGCAGAAAAAGCTTTTGATAAAATACACCCATTCCTATTAAAAACACTAGAAAGCATAGGTATAAATGGAGTCTTCCTTAAAATAATAAATAGCATCTATCTAAAACCTTCAGCAAGCATTATATGTAATGGGGACAGCTAGAAGCATTTCCAATAAGATGGGGTGAAACAAGGATGTCCATTATCACCACTGTTATTCAATATTGTACTGGAAATTTAGCTTTAGCAATAAGAGAAGAAAAAGAAATTGAAGGCATTAGAATAGGCAAAGAAGAAACAGCTATCACTCTTTGCAGATGACATGATGATATACTTAGAGAATCCTAGAGAATCAAGTAAAAAACTACTTGAAATAATAAACAACTTTAGCAAAGTTGCAGGCTATAAAATAAACCCACATAAATCAGCATTTCTATATATTACCAACAAAGCCCAACAGCAAGAGATAGAAAGAGAAATCCATTTAAACTTACTGTAGACATTATAAAATATTTAGGAGTCTACCTCCTGAAACAAACCCAGGAACTCTATGAACACAATTACAAAACACTTTTCACACAAATAAAATCAGATCTAAATAATTGGAAAAAATCAGTTGCTCATGGGTAGGCCAGCTAATATAATAAAAATGACAATCTACCTAAGCTAATTTACTTATTCAGTGCCATACCAATCAAACTAAAAATTATTTTATAGAGTTAGAAAAAATAATAACAAGATTCATTTGGAAAAAAAAGGTCCAGAATATCAAAGGAACTAATGAAAAGAAATGCAGGGAAGGTGGCCTAATTCCAGATCTTAAAGTATTATAAAGCAGCAATCATCAAAACTGCTTGGTACTGGCTAAGAAATAGAGTGGTGGATCAGTGGAATAGGTTAAATATGCAAGACACAGTAGTCAATGACTATAGTAATCTATTATTTGATAAACCCAAAGACCCCAGCTTCTGGGATAAGAACCCACTCTTTGAAAAAAAATGCTGGGAAAATTGGAAAAGAGTATGGCAGAAACTAGGCATAGAAAATCTCACACCATATACCAAAATAAAGTCAAAATGGGTTCATGATTAGATATAAAGGCTGATACTAAGCAAACTGGGAGAACAAGGAATAGTTTACCTATCAGATCTATGGAGAACAGAAGAATTCATGACCAAACAGGAGATAGAGAACATGAAAAGCAAAATGGATAATTTGATTACATTAAATTGAAAAGTTTTTGCACAAACAAAACCAATGCAACTAAGATTAGAAGGAAGGTAGAAAATTGGGAAAGAATTTTTACAACCAGTCTCTCTGATAAAGGCCTCATTTCTAAAATATGAGAATTAAGACAAATTTATAAGAATACAAGCCATTCTCCAATTGATAAATGGTCAAAGGATATGAACAGACAGTTCTCAGATGAAGAAATTAAAGCCATCTATAGTCATATGAAAAAATGCTCTAAATCATTATTGATTAGAGAAATGCAAATCAAAACAACTCTGAGGTACCACATCACACCTATCAGATTGGCCAATGTGACAAAACAGGAAAATGATAAATGTTGGAGAGATGTGGGAAAATTGGAACACTAATGCATTGTTGTGGAGTTGTGAAATGATCCAACCATTTTGGAGAACAATTTGGAACTATGCCCAAAGGGCTATAAAAATGTGCATACCCTTTGATCCAGCAATAGCATTCTAGGGCTATATCCCAAAGAGATCAACAAATGGGAAAAGGACCACATGTACAAAAATATTCATAGCAGCTCTTTTTGTGGTGGCAAAGAATTGGAAATTGAGAGGATGCCATGGGGAATGGCTGAGCAAGTTGTGGTATATGAATGTAATGGAATACTACTGTGCTATAAGAAATGATGAACAGATTCACTTCAGAAAACTCTGGAAAGACTTGTATGGTCTGATGCTGAGTGAAATGAGCAGAACCAAGAGAACATTGTGCACAATAACAGCCACATTGTGTGATGACTAATATTGATAAACTTAACCCTTCCCAGCAATACAAGGATCTAAGACATCTCCAGAGGTCTCATGATGGAAAATGCTATCAACATCCAAAGAAAGAACTATGGAAGTTGAATTGCTATTTTTTTTCTCTTCTGTTGAGTTTTGTTTCCTCTTTCTCATGGTTCCTCCTTTTGGTTTTAATTTTTGCTTACGACGCCATTAATGTGAATGTATGTTTAATAGGAATGTTAATGTATGGCCTGTATCAGATTGTGTACCATCTTAGGGATTATGGTGGGGAGGAAGGAGGAGAAAAATTTTAAACTCAAAAGCATGTGAAAGTGATTATTGATAAATCAAAATAAATTAATAAAAGAAAAAAAAGAAAAAAGAAAAACATTGAATAGATATGTATTGACTTTGTTCTGGGAGGTCTCTTTTAGCTCTGAAATTTTATCATTCAATTGCTAAAATTCATTTTTCAATCCAAAAATACCTCCACCCATCCTTGCCCGGAAATTTTAAGAGTAAAAGCCCATGTGTTCCTTCTCATGAACCTAGCTCAATTAGAAAACTTCAATCCATCCCCAGCTTCTGAGAGCTTGGTTGTGTCTTCTAATAAATATCCAGATTGGGTCACAAAAACCTGAACACAAAAGCTCACTCCATGAATAGCAAAAGCAGGAAATTTTCTATGTAGATTAAAATATCAGAAGTAGAATGACAAGAAACCCAGATTTTGTATTAGAATTACAGAATTATTTTTGGGAAAAAAATTACATCAAGAAAGCTGTGAAAGAGAAATAAGCTTCCAATGATGAATTGAGGTTTTTAGGGGTTTTTTTTTCTTTTTCCAAATTTATCTCATGGACAACACTTCAGTTTCCTGGTGGGAGAATGACTGAGAAATGTATAAAAGATGCTATGGAATCTGGGCATGTCAAGGAGCTGTCTAAGAAGAAAGCAAAGCTGTAGTGGGTGATGAGAACCCAACAGAAACCTGCTCAAAAAAGAAGGCAGAGTGAGAGCATAAAGCATTCATATATTTCAGGGAAAATAAGTATCACAAACGATATAAAAAGAATAACAATCAAGAAAGAGGTTCATAAAAGAAGTACTTGGTGGGCAGGAATATTCTACAACATATTGACCATTAGAAATTATGGGGAAAATGCACTTAAATGGAGCTTGCAAAAGAGATTAAATGCCACATTTTTTTTTTAAATAAACTTGTTAACAAATAAAAGTAAGTCATGGTCAACATGTTCTCTTGATATCCACTCAGTATGAAAACACATACAAACACGGACACAGACACACACACACACACACACACACACACACACACAGGAGGTCCCTGACCTATTAAATGGAACCCTAGGAAGGATTTAAAAGATGATATGCGGAAGAGTTAAATAGCATGGATAGGCTTAATGGAGAGCTAGCAATCTACATCATTGGGAGGAGCAGTCATCACATTAATACCACAGCCCCATTTATGAACTGGAACACCATAAAATAAAATTTGGCTGCAGTTACATGCAGTCACTGCTGAGTTGTATTCATTTTGTACTTTAATTTCTGGCACTGATCATCTACAATTGTCCCTCCCTTTCACATTAGCAAAATGGAGTAAGCAAAATAAAAATACTAGGAAAATGATTGATATGTAAGGCAGATTTTAGCAGCTGTTAATAATAGACTCACATCTCCCAGAACATCATCTCTATGAAACAAAAAAAAAAAACCCTTTTAAGATAGTCTTCTTAGGTCTCAGTTACTCTCTGGGTATGAATGTTGAACCCCTGGAAACATCATTATCTGTTCTATTATTCTGAAAGAGACATCATGATTACTAGTAAAAGCATCCTGAATATCGCTTTCTAATGCTGACCACTGTTATTCACCACTCAGATCATACTCAATCCATATATATGAGCAAGAAGGTGGGGAGAGAGGAGAGAGCAAAGGGGGATGGAGAGGAGAGCTGAGAGAGGTGAGAGACAGAGACAGATTGATGGAGAGACAGACAAAGAGAGAGGGACAGAGAAGAGGTGTTCTGGGATTGAAAGATTTTTGTGGCTCAGACTTTTGGAATACCCTATTTGTATGAGTGTATGTATAAATGAGTATGTATACATATATATGCAAACACACACACACACACACACACACATATATATGTGTATGTATGTGTGCATATATGTGTACTTGGTAACAAATATATGTGTATATGGACCAGTTGCAATTGTATAGTGTACGTTATAAAATGTTTACATTATGTATAAATGGAATAGTATATTATTTTGAAGAATTTGTTAATTTTTTAATTAATTTGCTAATGTGAAAGGGAGTTCTAGGTCTTGTAGGTACATCCAAGTTTGAAAAGAGTCAATTGGAAATTCAATGTATATACCAACTAAGTTCAAGCAGAGATAAACTCAAAAAGTGCTCATGGCTGTAGATTTTTTTTTCACCAAATAATAAAATTACCACTCATAACCTGTCTGCTAAATTTTTGGAGTTTGTTTCTATTGGCTTCAGAGGGCAGAATTAGCTTCCTTTGAGTCCCATCTCAGATGCCATATGTGACGTGACACCAGTCCCGATAATCCCAAATATTAATGCTCTCAGTCTCTTTTATTACTCTGCATATTTTCATCTATAATTTTGCTTATATTCCTTAAATATGCTGACCCTCCCCCCCAGTGGAATGTCAGCTCCTTTCAGACAGCAAACACTTCACATTTACTTTGCATCATATGTACTTAGCATCGCATCATAAGATGAGATAATAATTGTAAAGTGCTTACTATAAGGTAAACACTGGATGATGTTAGTAATTAATTACCTAATAAATGTGAAATTTCATGTACTTGGTACAATGAGTAGAAATTCTGAAAAAAACATTCAGGCTTGATGTGGAAAAATTATTATAAACAGATCTATCTAAATTTAAAATGGAAACTTGAGAAGGTATTGAGTTTCCTGTCACTGGAAGTCTTCAAGCCAACGATAAATGGACATTTAACAGATGTTATGTAATAATCATGATTTGTTTTTTAGGTACAAGTTGGAATAGAAGTCCTTTGATATTTAATCCAACTTTTAAATTAGAGATTCATTTATTAGATTTCTACTGATATGAATGGGGAATGGGTAGAATCAATGCTGTAGAATGATGATGTTTCTATATCCTTTTACTTTGTTCTTTGAGAAAAAAGAAAAGGTCTTGTTATCACTGTGCTTACTACTCCTGCTAGTTCATTTGTATATGGTAATTTAAATTTTCCTAAGTGTTTTATATTGTATTTAAATATTGTGGGAGTATAGCAGATGGTGATTCTCTGGGCATGAAAGAACTGAAACATAGAAAGTCAGAAAGCATTGGTGAAGTTGTAGATTATACACATGTATTTGCTTATTATACATACACACACACACACACACACACACACACATATATATATATATATATACATATATAATATTATATATATATATATATATATTATATATATATATATATATATACATATATACCTATAATATCCCTGAATAAACTCCTTTACATCATGTTAAGTAATGTATCCATCAGGCTACTAATTATTCTACTCTCGCTTATCCAATTAATTTTTTAAACATTTTTTTTAAAGAATTTAAATTCTTAAATTTAATTCTTAAATTAAATTTACATACATGTAAATATGCATATATTTTGAAGAGTTTAAGAGTATTTAGATGTCTGTTATGAATTTTTATTTGATCTATGGGTTAGTATTTCCAATTTCTTAAGTTCCTATGTGAATATGTAGAACTGTTATTACCAACAGATATTTATGGTATATTTTAGACACACTTCATACTTCTAGCTGTTTATGATATCACTAAATGTTCAGCTCCTGATGATTGAATCTGACTATCTGACTGTCCTAAAATTTCTTCTATCATTTGAATTCTCTCCTCCATAAGTGTTATTTGTGGTGTGAAAACTATATTTCCTTCCTTGCTTTATGGAGAAGTGTTCAATATTCTTAGAAATGCTGTGGGGGAAAGGGAGAGAGGAGGGATCAGGATAGGTTAGGACTCTCAGCTATTTGCTGCTATACCATATGATAAATGAAAATAATATTTAACTCTTTTTCTCTAATTCTGCATATTGGATCTTTATACTGCCAAACACATGCATATATTCAAACAAATAGCAGCACTTTTTTCCTTAAAGATGCTCTGATTTTGAGTAACGATGCACTAAAATCAATATGGACAGTTTGGGGATGTTTCCATGTTGTTATTATTTTAAGCCTTTTTCCCTATTTTGGCTTCAGTGGATTACTTCATGCTGTGAAATAAATGTGTTTATCTTTCTTTAAAATGTATTGTATGAAAATAATCCTATCAAGTGTTCCCTTAAATTTGTAGAGAGCATTCGATGTTGGCAAACTGAATTGGGCCATAAATCTCTTTAATGCAGCTATAAATTGTGACAACAAGCTGTGAAAACTTTAAGGGTAAAAATATAATGCTTATACAAATGATCCTAGACTGGTAAAAGCAAAACACCTACATCTACATATTTACATCAAAGTAAATAATTATGTCTTTGTCTATGTGTTTATATCCAAACTAATCTCAAACCTATATACATATCTCTGTCCTTCTATTTACTCTTCCATTTAAGCTCTTCACCCTATTTTTTCCTTCTTTCTTTCTTTCCTTCCTTCCTTCCTTTCATCTTTCTTTCTTTCTTTCTTTCTTTCTTTCTTTCTTTCTTTCTTTCTTTCTTTCTTTCTTTCTTTCTTTCTTTCTTTCTTTCTTTCTTTCCTTCCTTCCTTCCTTCCCAATGTGGAGGATTGAGTACATAATAAATTATATTTATCTAGTCTCAATGGGGCCCTTAATGCAACAAGACAGTCTTTAGTAATCTCAAATTCCCTTCCTCTCATTCTCCAAAAAATTTCTTCCAGATTTTCTCCACACTCCACCCTCACCTCTCTCAGCTGAAGAATTTGCCTCTTGACTAAGAAAATTGAGGTCATTTGACATGAGCTCCTTTTTCTTCTATTCTCTTCATTTCTGGATTCCTTGGCATCATCTCCTACTCACCCCTCCTCCTCCCCTGCCCCAACCCAGTCTCTGACAAAGAGAAGGCTATTTCCTTGCCAAAAGTAATTCCTCTCCATTTCATTTTGGTTCCCACTCATTTTTCCATTCAATTGTAGCATCACGTGTTTCCCATCTCCAACCCTCATTGTCTCTCCTAAATACAGATTACTTCCCTACTGTGCTCTAGCATGAAGATTCTCCCCTCCTTCCTCAAAATCAAATAAAAGTAAATAGCACAAAATAATAAATATAAGGAGAGGCAAAGTAGAAGAGAAGAACAATCGATATAACTACTATGTGTCATGCATTTTGGTAAATGCTTTCACAAATATCTCATTTGATCTGAAAGAAACCTACTAATGAAAACCTACACAAGATCCTAACATCCCTTCAAGTTATTGGCATGTATCTCATTTCCTTTTCTGAATTCAACTCTTTAAAAATAGAAAGGGATTTACACTTCCTACCTACTCTTCTCTATTCACTCCTCAACTCATTGGCTTCTAGTTTCCATTCTTAACACTACATTGCAACTACTCTTAGTAAAGTTACCAGAGGTTATATAATTCTCAAATCTGATTTGTTTTTTGTCCTGAAGAGTCCTTATTTAGAAATCTATCTGATGGATTTGATACTATTGGTCATCTTGTCTTCTTTCTAGTTTTTATTTTTTAGTTTTTGTTTTTCACAATACTCTCTCCTGGTTCATTTTGTATTTCTCCAAGTACAGCCCAATTTTCTGTCTCTTCATCCATATCACATTCCTCTAAATATTGTTGTTTCTGAAGGGTCTCTCCTAGGTCTTTTTTTCTCTTTATATTCTGTCTTGGTAACCTCAACAGTTAACATAATATGATGCAGCTGATACACATGCATATACACATACATATACACACATACATACATTATCCATCTGTCTGTCTGTTATAATTCTGCATTATCAGTTTTCTATTTGATCTTTCAAACTGGCCATTCAAGAGACACTTAAAATTCAAGATGACCAAAATTGGGAAAATAGCAATAACAAAAATCTTTTCTATAAATTTTCCTCCACCTCCCCCAATTCTCTCAACTGCTTTCAAAATTACCACCATCCTGCATCCCCAGGTTTGTTAACTCAACGTTCTTCTTAACTCTTCATTCTCTCTCATTCCACTTACCAAAAAACTTGCTGAACTTTGACGTTTCTACCTTGACAACATCTCTCCCATCTAACATCTCTCCACTCACACAACTACCAGCTTAGTTTAGACCTTCATGATCTTTACCAAGATTATTTCAAAAGCCTTCTGATTGCTTTCTGTGCCTCAAGCATCAACATTTGAGTTCATCTTACACAATAATACCAAAATAATTTTCCTTAAATCTACTTCTTACCACCTGACTCTTGAGCTCAGCCAAATCTACTGCCTTCTTATTGCCTCTGGGTGGGTGATGTGTGAATACATATATTGTATAATAGAAATAGATATAAATATACCTTTGTTTAGCTGATACACATATATAATTCCATAACAGTATATAATATGTTAAATATAGAATATCAACATGTTGATTAATATATCAATTAATAGTCAACATTAATAGAATATATTTAATTATATTTGTATATTAATCAATATATTAATATGAAGCAATATTAATCTAAATATTTAACAGGTTAAATAATTAAATTGTATAAATATACATTATATTGATATGTGTGTATATCATATAAACTAAACATATATTTCTATAACTTATAGATATGAATATAGAATATATACGAATACATGAATATAGAAATCTAAATCTATCTAGCCAATGAAGGTATAAACAGGTGGATATTCATATGCCCTTAGGTTTGGCTTTTCCCATTCTCCACAACCTGGCTCCAACCTTCTTCTTCCAGTTCTTATGGTAACTCCTGCATCCTGTGATGCAGCTAATCTAGTCTTCTTTCTCTTTCTTTCTGATGACAGTCCAGCTCCCATATCAGTGACTTTGGCTGGCTATTCTCCATTGTGGAAATGAAGTTCTTCCTCAGCAGCATTTAATAGTTTTGCTCCCTTCATTTAAGATGTAGCTCAAGCAACATGTTGTACATGAAGCCTTTCCTGAGTCATCCCAAACTACTTTGTATTAAATATCTTTCTATTTGTTTTTAATTATGTTATACATATTCTGTATATAATTTTACATGTATTTATTATCTCCCCAGGTCCTTAAACTGTAAGCTGCTTTAGCAGATGGATTGTTTTATTGTTAGTACTTTTATCCCATATCACCCAGAACAGTCCTTTCTTTCCTCACTAAGTACAGTGCCTTACTTACAATCTTTAACCCCTCCTCAAATCTTGCTCTCATATTAGGGACTTCAACATCCATACTGATGTTCACTACTATACCCAAACCACACCTTTCCTCAATTTACACATGACTTGCTTTTCCACCCCACCTCGGCTATACACAACAATGGTCATAGCCTTGACCTTGCCATCAGCCACAAATGCTCCACTTCCAAATTCATGAACTCTGAAATTCCCTTATCTTATCACAACCTGTTATCATTCCCCCTCTCCCTCTGCCTTGCAACCTCAAACCATGATCTTTGTCATAGTCTGACCTCAAATTGGTCAACACCTCAGTTCTCTCCCTTGCCAACACTCCTGTACTGGCTACTCTCACCTTTCCCCATCTTGATGCCTTTGGTGAATGAGTTGAACTTTTCACTCCACAATTTACGATACTCCAATCCCTTCCCATCACATTTTATCACTGATCTTCCCTTGCCAAGCCTTAGCCTTGGATAATCCTCACCATCCACTGTATTGACTCAGAAATTATGCTGCTAAACAAAGATGGAGAATATCATTCAGCCATGCTGCCTGGGTCTACTACAAATGTATGTTTTATAACCTCAACTGGGTTCCCATTGCCTCAAGACAATACTTTTATACCACCCCAATTACCTTACAATCCCACTCGCCACAAGGGGTCTTCTGAAACTTTTATTTATTCTGAAATTTTTCTCAAACTTTCTTGGTTCTCTACCTTTCTCTCCTAGTCTCAGCTGTAAAATTTGCCTCACATTCATTGAGAGTTTCCTGTTCCCTCCTTATCTGACAACCTCTGATTCTTATCTGACAACTCAAATCTGACAGCCCAAATACACCTTCACCCATTCCACATGTGGAGGTGGCCCTTATCCTTTTCAAAGCCAATTTCTCTACATGTACAAGGCATCATATTTCATCGTATTTTCTCCAGCAGATTCCCCCCTATCATCCCCACTCTCTCATGTATTTTCAAACTCATTCTATTTACTGCTTACTTCCTTATTGCTTACTATCATACCTTAAAAAAGCCATCCCTGCTATCATCTCATATTGTTGTTCTTTTCATTTTGTTGCCAAACTCATTGGGAGGCTGTCTAAAATAGGTGCCTTCACTTCTTTTCTCTCTCTTTTTGACTCTCTATGATCTGGCTCCCATACTCATCATTTAATGGAAAATGCTGTTTCCAAAGTTACTAAAATCACTCTAGTACCAAATCTAATAGCCTCTTATTTTCACCCCTTTAAAAAAAATTACCATTTTGCATTTCTAATTGAGTCTGCGAGGTGTCACAGTACATAGAGAGCCAACCCTGGAGTCAAGAAGATCTGAGTTCAAATGAGGTTTCATGGTGTAACCCTGGGCTAGTCACTTAATCTTCTTTGACTTGGTTCCTCATCTATAAAATGACCTAGAAAAAAATGGTAAACCATTCTAGTAACTTTGTGAAGAAAATCCCAAATGGCATCACAAGAGACAGACATGACTGAAATGGCTGAGCAACACCACAAATTTTCATTTTAACACTCTTTTCTCTTTAAATTGAGATTCGAATCCTGTCCTTGTTTCTCATTCTTCTCCCACACACTAAGACAGCAAGCAAAATGATAACATTATATATATGAAACCATGCAAAACAATTTATTCCATATTATCCACATTACAAAAAAATAAAACAAATAAAGTGAGAAAATTACACTTAAATTTGCCCTCAGAGTTCATATCTGTTCTGTCTTTGAAATGGACACCATTTTTTTTTCACCATGAGTCCTTTCAACTTTTCTTGGATGATTATATTGGTCGGAACACCCAAAAGCTTTCACAGTTGATCATCATTGCAATACTGCTGCTACTGTGCACAACGATCCCCTAATTCTTCTCACTTCACTTTGCATCAGTTCATATAGATGTTACCATGTCATTTTTTCTCCTGAAACCAAACCCTCATCATTTCGTATAGCACAATAGTACTCCATTACAATACTATGCCACAGCGTATTCAACCATTCCCCAATTAATAAACATGCCCTCAATTTCCAAATCTTTGCCATCAATATAAAAAAGCTACTGCGCATATTTTTGTACATAGGAGTCCTTTTCCTTTCTCTTTGATGTCTCTTGGGGTAGAGACCTACTAGTGTCACTGATGGGTTGAAAGGTGTGCACAGTTTTACAGCCCTTTGAGTATACTTCCAAATTGTTTTCCAGAATGGTGAAAAGAGTTAAAAATTCCACCAATACTTTATTATTACATCTATTTTCCCTGATTCTCTCCAATATTTGTCCTTTCTGATAAGTGTGATGTCGTAGCTTAGAGATGTTATAATTTTCTTTTTTTTCCTCATCAGTAGTCTGTTAGACATTTTTTCATAAGACTATAGATAGTTTGATCTCTTCTTCTGAAAATTGCGTATTCGTATCACTTGGCCATTTGTCAATTGGGGTATGACTTTATGGCTCTTATATTTTTTTAATAATTGACTTATTTATTTGTAGTTTTCAACATTCTCTTCCATAAGATTATGAGTTTTACATTTCCCCCCCCTCCTTTTCCTCACCCATCCCCAAGATGGTGTGCAATCTGATATAGGCTCTACTTATACATTCATATTAAGCATATTTTACCATCAGTCATTATGTAAAGAACAATTAGAACTAATACAAAGAATCACAAGAATGAAGCAATTAAACAAAACATCCAAAGAACAGGAGAACAAATACTATGCTTCCGTCTACATTCAGACTCCATTGGTTCTTCTCTGGATGTGGATAGCATTTTCCATCATGAGACTTTTGGAGTTGTCTTAGATCCTTGCATTGTTGAGAAGAGCCAAGTCTGTCAAAGTCAGTCATAACACAATGTGGTTCTTTCTATGTATGACGTTCTCCTGTTCTACTTGTTTCAATGAACATCAGAACATAAAAGTCTTTTCAGATTTTTCTGAAGTCAGCCTGTTCATCACATTTTTCCCCAATTTTATTAATTTATTGATTTATCAACAATCACTTCCATATGCTTTTGAGTTGAAAATTTTTCTCCCCCTTCCTCCCCAACCCTCCCCAAGATGGTATACAATCTGATATAGGTTTTATATTTATATTCCTATTAAACATATTTTCACATTAGTGTTCATCTCTTCTTACAGCATAATAGTATTCCATTACACTCATATACCACAACTTGTTCAGCCATTCCCCAATCGATGGGCATGTCTTCAATTTCCAACTCTTTACCACCACAGAAGAGCTGCTATTAATACTTTTCTGGATTTCCGCTTCCAGAAGCCAAGATGGCAGAGTGAAAAGGTAGTCGCTCTCACTCTCCCCTATTAACCTCCAAAAACCCAGAAAATATCACCCAAGAAGAAAAAACCCTGGAACACCTGAACTAGAAGAAAGACGAGCAGCAGTAGGAGGGCAGCAGCCCAGCAAACAGCTGTTCCAGTGCCTCAGCAAAAATAAGGAAGGCAGAACTACAAGGGGCCCCAGGCAGACAAATACCCTGTGGCATTCATCTGAAAGGAGGTGAAGAAAACAAGCTAAAGTCTGCCTAAAGCCCCGGCCTTGCTGATTCCAACCCAACATCAGGTGAGCTGTAGGAGCCCTGAAGCCTCCAATTGTGAAGAAATCCTGAAGCCCAGGTGGTAGAGCAGGCAAACACCAATACCTGGAACTCTGAGTGCCTCAGAAAAGGCGGGGTTAACTGGTGGAAACCAGCTCAGAAAACTGCCAGGTGCTTAGCACTCCACCACAAAGGAACCTCCCAATGCATTAGCAGAAAGGAGGGAGACAACACTGCAGGGGTCCCCAGGCAGATAAACACCCTGCAGCACCCATCTAAAAGCAGCAGAAGAAAGCTAAAGGAAAGGAAAAGCAGGCAACCTAGAATTGCCTGAAAGTTCCAGCCTTGCTGATTCCAGACCGACATGAGGTAAGCTGCCAGAAACCTACAGCCTACAATTCCCAGCATAAGAGGCCCCAGTATGCAAAGCCAGTGACCAAGACCTAGGCTCCCAACACAAGAAGCTTGGGTCAGTACCATGTGTTCCCCAGCAGCAGAGCTCAATCTCCTTAAAGGCCAGGGAATAAAGAAACACCATGAGTAAAAAGAAATGTACCATAGATTCATATTATGAGAAGAGTGAAGATCAAGACAGAAATTCTGAAGAGGACAACATTGTCAACAAACCCACATCTGCAACAACAAAAGGGAATATGAACTGGTCTGAAGCCCAAAAAGCCTTCTTAGAAGAGCTCAAGAAGGATTTTAATAGTCAAATGAGAGAGGTAAAAGAGTCCTTCAAAAATACAATTGGCCAATTGGAAAAAAAAATACACTGAAGAAAACAAGTCCCTAAAAAACACAATTGGCCAGTTGAAGAAGGAAGTACAAAAACTAACAGAAGAAAACAATCTGTTAAAAACTAGAATTGGACAAATGGAAACTAATGTCTCTATGAGAGAGCAAGAATCAGTCAAACAGAAACAAAAAAATGAAAAAATAGATGAAAATGTAAAATACCTCATCAGTAAAACAACCAACCTGGAAAATCAATCAGGAGAGACAATTTAAAAATTATTGGACTACCTGAAAATCATGATGAAAAAAAGAGCCTGGACAGTATCTTTCAGGAAATCATAAAGGAAAACTGCCCAGAAGTCCTAGAACCAGAAGGGAAAATAACCATAGAAAGAATCCACCGATCACCACCTGAAAGAGATCCCAAATTGACAACGCCAAGGAATATAATAGCAAAATTCCAAAATTACCAGATGAAAGAGAAGGTGCTGCAAGCAGCCAGAAAGAAACAATTTAAATATCATGGAACCACAGTCAGGATTACACAGGACCTTGCAGCTTCTACATTAAAAGACCACAGGGCATGGAACATGATATTCCATAAGGCAAAGGAGCTTGGAATGCAGCCAAGGATCAATTACCCAGCAAAAATGAGCATCATTTTTCAAGGAGAGGTGGATATTCAATGAAATAGGAGACTTCCAAACTTTCCTGATAAAAAAAGAGCTCAACAAAAAATTTGATCTTCAAGTACAGGACTCAAGAAGGACTTAAAAAGGTAAATGGGACAGAAGGATACAATATGTTGTTAATAAGGGGGGCTGTTTAAACCCCTACAAGGGAATATGAGACTTGCAACCCTTGAGAACTGTATTGTTATTACACCTTGTTAAAGGAGTATACATAAAGAGGGTGGATATTAGTTGACTTTTGTAATGATAAAAAAAAATCTAATCAAGTGGGTTAAATGGATCCAAATAAGTGGATCAATCTGATCTTAGAAAATGTACTGAGAAAGGAGGAGGCAGACAAGGGTAAATTACATTACAGGAAAAGACACAAAATCCTATTACAGCAGAGGGAAAGAAGGGGGAGCATTGTTTGAACCTTACTCTCATCAGATTTGGCTCAAGAAGGGCATAATATAATCAGTTAGGTATAGAAATCTAACTTGCCCTATAGGCACAGGAGGAAAAGGGAAAGAAAGGGAGGGGGAAAGAAAAGGGGGGAAAGAAGGGAGGAAGCAGCAGTAAGACTAAAGGGGAAGAAAAGGGAAAGGATAATAAAAGGGGAAGGGACTGAAGGCAGTGGTCAAAAGCAAAACACTAGTGAAGGGAGAAAGGAAAAAGGAGAAAGAAAAGCATAAATAGGGAAAAAGGATGGAGAAAAAGACACAGATAGTAATCATAACTGTGAATGTGAATGGGATGAACTCTCCCATAAAACGGAAACGGATTGCAGAATGGATTAAAAACCATAATCCTACAATATGTTGTTTACAGGAAACACATTAGAAAAAGAGTGACACATACAGGGTAAAGGTAAAAGGCTGGAGCAGAATATATTATGCGTCAGCTGAAGTCAAAAAAGCAGGGGTAGCAATCCTGATCTCAGACAAAGCAAAAGCAAAAATAGATCTAATCAAAAGAGATAAGGAAGGAAACTACATCCTGCTAAAAGGCACCATAGACAATGAAGTAATATCATTACTAAACATATATACACCAAATGGTATAGCATCCAAATTCTTACAGGAGAAGTTCAGGGAGTTACAGGAAGAAATAGACAGCAAAACTATACTAGTGGGGACCTGACCCTACCCCTGCAGCACTAGAAATCTAAGCACAAAATAAACAAGAAGTTAAGGAGGTGAAGAGAACATTAGAAAAGTTAGGTATGATAGACCTCTGGAGAAAACTGAATGGGGATAGAAAGGAATATACTTTTTTCTCAGCAGTACATGGCACATACACAAAAATTGACCATGTACTAGGGCATAAAAACCTCACAATCCAATGCAGAAAGGCAGAAATATTAAATGCATCCTTTTCAGATCATGATGCAAAAAAATTATATGTAATAAAGGGCCATGGAAAGATAGACTAAAAAATAATTGGAAACTAAATAATCTAATCCCAAAAAATGATTGGGTCAAACAACAAATCATAGAAACAATCAATAATTTCATTCAAGAGAATGACAATAATGAGACAACATACCAAAACCTATGGGATGCAGTGAAAGCAGTTCTTAGGGGAAGTTTTATATCTCTAAATGCTTACATAAATAAAATAGAAAAAGAGGAGATTAATGAATTGGGCATACAACTAAAAAAACTAGAAAAAGAACAATTAAAAATCCTCAACTAAACACAAATTAGAAATATTGAAAACCAAAGGAAAAATTAATAAAATTGAAATTAAGAAAACTATTGAACTAATAAATAAAACTAAGAGCTGGTTTTATGAAAAAACAATAAAATAGATAAGCCTTTGGTTAATTTAATTAAAAAAAAGAAAGAAGAAAACCAAATTACTAGTATCAAGAATGAAAAGGGTGAAGCTACCACCAAGGAAGAGGAAATTAAAACAATAATTAGGAATTATTTTGCCCAACTATATGCCAACAAATTTGACAATCTTAGTGAAATGGATACATATTTACAAAAATATAAATTGCCCAGATTAACCAAAGAGGAAGTAAAATACTTAAATAACCCCATCTCAGAAAAAGAAATTGAACAAGCCATTGATGAACTCCCTAGGAAAAAATCTCCAGGGCCAGATGGATTTACATGTGAATTCTATCAAACATTTAAAAACAATTAATTCCAATACTATATAGACTATTTGGGAAAATAGGTGAAGAAGGAGTCTTACCAAATTCTTTTTATGATACAAATATGATGTTGATACCTAAACCAGGAAGAGTCAAAATAGAGAAAGAAAATTATAGACCAATTTCTCTAATGAATACAGATGCAAAAATTTTAAACAAAATACTAGCAAGTAGATTGCAGCAACTTATCACAAGAATAATACACTATGACCAGGTAGGATTTATACCAGGAATGCAGGGTTGGTTCAGTATTAGGAAAACTATCAGCATCATTGAGCATATCAACGACAAAACCAACAGAAACCACAGGATCATCTCAATAGATGCAGAAAAAGCTTCTGATTAAATACAACACCCATTCCTATTAAAAACACTAGAAAGCATAGGTATAAATGGAGTCTTCCTTAAAATAATAAATAGCATCTATCTAAAACCTTCAGCAAGCATTATATGTAATGGGGACAGGCTAGAAGCATTTCCAATAAGATCGGGGTGAAACAAGGATGTCCATTATCACCACTGTTATTCAATATTGTACTGGAAACCTTAGCTTTAGCAATAAGAGAAGAAAAAGAAATTGAAGGCATTAGAATAGGCAAAGAAGAAACAAAGCTATCACTCTTTGCAGATGACATGATGATATACTTAGAGAATCCTAGAGAATCAAGTAAAAAACTACTTGAAATAATAAACAACTTTAGCAAAGTTGCAGGCTATAAAATAAACCCACATAAATCATCAGCATTTCTATATATTACCAACAAAGCCCAACAGCAAGAGATAGAAAGAGAAATCCCATTTAAACTTACTGTAGACATTATAAAATATTTAGGAGTCTACCTCCCGAAACAAACCCAGGAACTCTATGAACACAATTACAAAACACTTTTCACACAAATAAAATCAGATCTAAATAATTGGAAAAACATCAGTTGCTCATGGGTAGGCCGAGCTAATATAATAAAAATGACAATCCTACCTAAGCTAATTTACTTATTCAGTGCCATACCAATCAAACTACCAAAAATTATTTTATAGAGTTAGAAAAAATAATAACAAGATTCATTTGGAAAAACAAAAGGTCCAGAATATCAAAGGAACTAATGAAAAGAAATGCAGGGGAAGGTGGCCTAGCAATTCCAGATCTTAAATTGTATTATAAAGCAGCAATCATCAAAACTGCTTGGTACTGGCTAAGAAATAGGGAGGTGGATCAGTGGAATAGGTTAAATATGCAAGACACAGTAGTCAATGACTATAGTAATCTATTATTTGATAAACCCAAAGACCCCAGCTTCTGGGATAAGAACCCACTCTTTGAAAAAAACTGCTGGGAAAACTGGAAAAGAGTATGGCAGAAACTAGGCATAGACCCAAATCTCACACCATATACCAAAATAAAGTCAAAATGGGTTCATGACTTAGATATAAAGGCTGATACCATAAGTAAACTGGGAGAACAAGGAATAGTTTACCTATCAGATCTATGGAGAACAGAAGAATTCATGACCAAACAGGGATTAGAGACATTATGAAAAGCAAAATAGATAATTTTGATTACATTAAATTGAAAAGTTTTTGCACAAACAAAGCCAATTTAACTAAGATTAGAAGGAAGGTAGAAAATTGGGAAATAATTTTTACAACCAGTCTCTCTGATAAAGGCCTCATTTCTAAAATATATAGAGAATTAAGACCAAATTATAAGAACACAAGCCATTCCCCAAATGATAAATGGTCAAAGGATATGAACAGACAGTTCTCAGATGAAGAAATTAAAGCCATCTATAGTCATATGAAAAAATGCTCTAAGTCGTTATTGATTAGAGAAATGCAAATCAAAACAACTCTGAGGTACCACATCACACCTATCAGATTGGCCAACATGACAAAACAGGTAAATGATAAATGTTGGAGAAGATGTGGGACAATTGGAACACTAATACATTGTTGGTGGAGTTGTGAAATGATCCAACCATTTTGAAGAACAATTTGGAACTATGCCAAAATGGCTACAAAAATGTGCATAACCTTTTATCCAGCAATAGCACTTCTAGGGCTATATCCTAAAGAGATCAAACAAATGGGAAAGTGACCCACACGTACAAAAATATTCATAGCAGCTCTTTTTGTGGTGGCAAAGAATTGGAAATTGAGAGGATGCCCATCAATTGGGGAATGTATGAGCAAGTTGTGGTATATGAATGTAATGGAATACTATTGTGCTATAAGAAATGATGAACAGGCTGACTTCAGAAAAACCTGGAAAGACTTATATGGTCTGATGCTGAGTGAAGTGAGCAGAACCAAGAGGACTTTGTACAAAATAACAGCCACGTTATGCAATGACCAAGATTGTTAAACTTAACCCTTCTCAGCATTATGAGGATCTAAGACATCTCCAGAGGCCTTGGGATGGAAAATGCTGTCCACATCCAAAGAAAGAACTATGGAAGTCAAATGCCTCTCATTTATTTTTACCTTCTGTTGAGTTTTGTTTCATTTTTCTGATGGTTCCTTGTATTGGTTTTAACTTACAACCTCACTAATGTGAAATTATTTAATGGGTATGTAAATGTAAATCCTATATGAATTGTACTCTGTCTTGGGAAGGGTGGAGGGAGGAAGAGGGAGAAACATTTTCAACTCAAAAGCATATGGAAGTGATTGTTGATAAATAAAAATAAATTAATAAAAAAATACCTTTCTACAGGTGGGTCCTTTTCCCATTCTTATAATCTTTTAGGGATACAGACCTAGAAGTGGTATTGCTGGGTCAAGGGTTATACACAATTTTATAGTTCTTTGGATATAGTTCCAAATTTCTCCCTAGAATGGCTGATTTCACAACTCCACCAACAAAGCGTTAGTGTTCCAATTTTCCCATGTCTTCTCCAACATTTATCATTTTCCTGTTTTATCATGTTAGCCAGTCTAATAGGAGTGATGTGGTACCTCTGAGTCATTTTGATTTGCATTTCTCTAATCAATAGTGATTTAGAACATTTTTCATATGACTATAGATAGCTTTAATTTCTTCATCTGAAAACTGCTTGTTCATATCCCTTGACCATTTATCAGTTGGGGAATAACTTGTATTCTTATAGATTTGACTCAGTTCTCTATATATTTTGGAAATTAGGCCCTTATTAGAGACACTGGTTTTAAAAGTTCTTTCCTAGTTTTCTACTTCCCTCATGCTCTGATATATTTTTTAATAAATTTCAGTTAGTTTCTTACAGATTTCAGAAATGAGGTCTTTATCAGAGAAACTTGCTGGATTTTTTATATTATTTCACTGTCTGTGGTACCTTTTAGTAAAATGCAGTGTGCCTGATTATCTCCTTTTATTAGGTCTATTTTTCCCTCAGCTTTATCTGAGACCACGATTTCTACCCCTATCTTTTTAGCTGAAGCATCATAGTCCACTCCATCCCTTTTATTTAATTCTGAGTGTGTCTTTCTGTTTCAGAGGACACTCCTCAAGGTTAAAATTTGGATGATAAATGTCAATCCCTCTTTATCTATACCTATGAGAATCCTTAGCATCCTTCAAAGTAGATCGGAGGTGTCACCTGCTACATGTTTTCCCAGTTATTACTGCTGCTCCCATTCCCAAAAGTATTTATGAAGCCTTCTCTTTCATTGTTCAGTTATTTCAATTCTGTTTATCTCTGGTCTTTTCACCAGGAATGCTTGAAAGTCCTCTATTTCACTGAATGACCATTTTTTCCCCTGAAGGATTATACTCAGTTTTGCTGGGTAGGTGATTCTTGGTTCTAATCCTATCTCCTTTGCCCTCCAGAATATTATATTCCATGCCCTGCGGTCCTTTAATGTAGAAGCTGCTAAATCTTGTGTTATCCTGGTTGTGTTTCCACAGTACTTGAATTGTCTCTTTCTGGCAGCTTGTAATATTTTCTTCTTGACCTGGGAACTCTGGAATTTGACTATAATATTCCTAGGAGTTTTCCTTTGGGGATCTCTTTCAGGAGGAGATCTGTGGATTCTTTCAATTTCTATTTTTTCCTGTGGTTCTAATATATCAGGGTAGTTTTCCTTGATAATTTCTTGAAAGATGATGTCTAGGCTCTTTTTTTGATCATGGCTTTCAGATAGTCCAATAATTTTTAAATTCTCTCTCCTGGATCTGTTTTCCAGGTCAGTTGTTTTTCTAATGAGATATTTGACATTGTTTTCTAACTTTTCATTCTTTTGAGATTTGTTTTACAGTGTCTTGATTTCTCGTAAAGTCACTAGCTTCCAATTGCTCTATTTCAATTTTTAAGGAAGTATTTTCTTCAGTAATCTTTTGGACTTCCTTTTCCATTTGGCCAATTTTTCTTTTTAGGGCATTTTTCTCCTCATTGGCTTTTTGGACCTCTTTTGCCATTTGGGTTAGGCTATTTTTTAAGGTGTTATTTTCTTCAGTATTTTTTGGGTCTCCTTTAGCAAGGTTTTGACTTTTTTTTCATGATTTTCTTGCATCACTCTCATTTCTCTTCCCAGTTTTTCCTCTACTTCCCTTACTTGCTTTTCAAAATCCCTTTTGAGATCTTCCAAGGCCTGGGACTTATTCATATTTTCTTAGAGGCTTTGGATGTGGGAGCTTTGACTTTGCTGTCTTCTTCTGTTTGTATATTTTGATCTTCTTTTTCACCAAAGTAAAATAATATAGTCTGACTCTTTTTTTGCACTGCTTGCTCATGATCCCAGACAATTACTTGAGTTTTAAACTCCTTGTTAAGTTAAGACTCTGCTTCCAATGTGGAGAGTGTACTATCCCAAGCTTCAGGGGTTTGTGTAGCTGTTTTCAGAGATACTTGTAGGGACCTGTAAATTGTCAGTTATTCCAAAGTGGTACGATAAGGGGTGAGGTGTTTACTCCTTTCCTGGCCTGTGACCACAAGTATTCCTTTCTGTCCTGTAACTGTGAGGAGGGGTTTCTCTCACAGCCACTACAAGCTCCACCACCAGCCTCCTCCTCACCCCAGCACTGCCCAGAACTGTGACCCAGATCCACACACAGGCAAAGCAAGAGATTCCTGCCTCAGCACTGGCAAAGAGATCCCTGCAATCCCTCTCTGATCAGCCACTGGATTCCCCCTCAGTCTGTGGGCAGGAAGCTCGGGAAGCAGCTGCGACCCCCCCCCCCCCAGGGCCATGCTCTTGGGGAATGGAGCTGAAACCCTCCTTCCTGTCCGAGCACCGACAGAAACAGACTTTTCCCATTGACCTTCTAAGTTGTCTTTGGCATTGGTGGATTGAGAAGTCTGGAAACCTCCACAGCTGCCCACGATTCAGTCCAGGTTCGCTGAGGCCTATGCGCCCACTCTAAGCTGTGCTCCCAGCCTGGCGTGATACACCGTTCTGATCAATCATCCAGGTTGTCTTGGCCTGGAAATTTGTTTCCCTCTGTCTTTTTGTAGGTTCTGCTGCTTCAGAATTTGTTTAGAGCCATTTTTTATGAGCATTTGGAGGGGTTTGGGGGAGATCTCAAGCAAGTCATTGCTTTCACTCTGCCACCTTGGCTCTGCCCCCAGTCATTTCAATTCTTCCCAATTCTTCATGACCCCATATGGGGTTTTGTAAGCAAAGATGCTGGAGTGGTTTGTCATTTCCTTCTCTAGCTTATTTTACAGAAGAGGAAATTAAGGCAAACAAGGTTAAGTGACTTGCCCAGGGTCACACAGGTAGTACTTCTCTACATCTATGCTGTTCCCTCCCAGGTCCTCAGGTCCCCAGGTAGGACATAAGCTCCTTCAACGGAAGGGCTACTTAGTATATGTTGTTGTTTGTTTGTATCTCTAGTCCCTAGAAAGGTACCTGGAATAATAAGTGTGTAAGAAATGCATATGAAATTAATTTCTTTGAATTTAATTGAATGTAATTTTTATAGCCAAATTTTATTCTTAATATCTAGAGTTCTCTGGTGAGAACTTTTTCCAAGCTTGATGGAAATTTACATTACATCTCCAACAAATTTCATGAAACAGAAGATGCTTCAGGTCCCTCATTCTGGAGGCATTCTGAGATTTATAGCTATCATCACTTTTAGTTAAGAAATGATCACATTTGAGTTCAATCAGACATATTGAAAAGGAAGCATGAGGTCTCACTAGGTTACATTTTCTTCTCCAGTAGAGTCATTTGTTCTGCTGCTGTTGCTTACACTGAAAAATATCCATGTGCTATGTTTGCTAACTCTGGCCTTTTGCCTTTCAATTTTGTTACTTGTATAGTCTCCATTGTGAGTTCTCTAGTATTGTGATTACTGCACATGGGAGAGCTGATTGAGGAAGTACAAGGTAAAACTTTTTATAGTATAACAGTTTTGACATTTTTTTCTTCCACTCCATTTTGCCTGGCTCCTCCCAAGTTCTTATTCATGATTTCAAATCAGATGGGTTGTTGAGAGCATTTGGGAAGACAACATATTAATGGGTTTGCAAATCTTCATAGGAATTGTCTTTCTTCCCACTGCTGCATGTTTAGGAATCATAAAGGATACAAAACTAAGTGGTCAGGTAACTTGCACCTCTCTTTCTTATTTCTCTAAGTTGAATTGTGGTTTATATTTTTGGTTACACTTTCTGGTAGAGGAAATCCCTATAGGGTGCAGTCTTTGAAATGAGTGACATGAGTTCAGCAGGCCTCTCAGCATGTTCAGTGGGTCACTCAGAAAGTGAATATTGAGAGAAAAAGATTTAAAATGTTCATTTTTCTCCTTTCTCCAAGGGAAGTTCAAGTAGGCTGCGGGAAACATCAAGAAGAAATGCAAGTTGGACTGTCACTGGACATCAGGAAGAGAAAATCAGAGGAACCTTTAAATTCCACATTCCTTCATAAAAAAATATGATCCAAAATTTACCAGGATGGAACTTGCAAGACAAGTTTATACCCTTCAGCACAAATAACCACAATTAACTTTTAATGTGAGCCCTTTTTTTGAATATTGAGATTGATAATTTCAATGAAACAACAGAAACATGAAGCCAATCACCTCTCTTTAGAAACAGCATGGTCGATTCTAGGATAAAAAGAATGGATCTGTAAAGATGGAAAACCAATAGCAAGACTTATGTCACAATGGCTGTGTAATCTCAGATCCCTCAGTTAAGATCTCAGAGCCCTAGACAATTGTCTCAGATTATAAATTGAAATGAAAATATTAACCTGAAATGGTAGAGAGTTTTTTCTCCTGTAAGTTCCCCATATCATTAAAACCATAGGGCCAGTCCCTATCCTTATCCTATTGTGTTTTTTGCATTGGTGATGCAATAACAAAAATGAAATGATCCTTGCCCTTAAGCTACTGCTCTATTATCAAACAGCAGATAGGGTAAATAAAAGATTATTGTTGCCCTCTTATAATTTTGCACAATATATATTTAAAACTCACTTATTATCTATGGGATGGTATATGCACACATATACATATACATATATATTTGATTTGCAAGTAGAATTAAGTTATTACATAGGTTATAAAGAATGATAAAGAAATCTTTAAATAATAAGTCAATTATTTTAGATTAGAAATTTTAAGTACCTGTGGCTGCAAGGGATATATCTAGCCCTTTCATTAGTCTTCTGGTTTTTTTTTTAGTAAATGTTTATTTTCTTTATACCAGCAAAATAATTAAAATTGGAATACATTTTGTCCATTGATTTGTTTTTATTTATTTTGCAAATTGCCAGGAAGTGTGTGCATATAAAGACTAATTTCATCTTCATTTCAGGGTTGTATAAATGTTGTTTGGTTAATGTTAATTTACCAAAAGATAACATGACTATACAGGCTCTGCAGTAGCCAGGATTCAAAAAACAAACAAAAAAAATTACAAAAAAACAAACAAAAATAGAATTAATGTGTTGACATCTTCATATTCCAATATGAAGTCTGGAGGAAGGGTGGGTATATTTTCTGCTCCAATCACCAGGAAATTCAGTATAAAGGCTTCAAAGATGCAATGTTTCTTTAGACCATGTATTTTTGAAAACAAAGAAGGAAATCAAGCCGGTATTTGCTGCACACTCTCCAGATGAATGGCAGAATCACAAGATGTGCTCCAGAGACCTGGGGAATCAAACGACTGCAAGTCTAGGTCTCACTGCCAGTAATCAATCTGTGCTCCCTCACATCATGGTACAGGTATGATTTAGTGGAATAAAGAAAATAGTTGGAAGATGTCCAGAGAAGATCAGATAAATGATCTGAAGGTTTCTGTGACATTAAAGGACAAAAGGAAGACGATAAAGCAATTCTCTAACTTGTTGCTGGGGCAGAAGACTTCAGGTAAGATTCATCAGTTCAAGGGTTATTTATAACCATACTAGGGCAGAATTCAGCTGTATTTGTGCACTGTAGAAACATAGTACAGGGATTAATTGGTCTTTGATCAATGTCCAAAATGAGAAAGCCAATAATATAATTACAAGGGGTTATAAAGATATTTAATTTTAAAATATCACAAAAGGATGCGTTTATGAAATTATACCACATTTTGTGAAATAATTAAAGGACAATTTCTCATTGGACAAGCAAATATTTCACATGCCTCTATAAGGCTTAAAAAAGTCAAGAGCCTTTTCAATAATTCCAGGTAGTACAAACTTGGGACTTTGTTATTTTTGTTGTTGTTGATAAGACCCTGGTAGAATAGGGACAGAAAGAATTGGATTTTATTCTCTCTACCCAAACCCCTAGTGGTCATGGCATCCAGAGAGAGAGAGAGAGAGAGAGAGAGAGAGAGAGGAGAGAGAGAGAGAGAGAGAGAGAGAGATGTCATTCATCCATGATAGAATGATTTGAAAGGAAAGAAAAAGAAAGAAAGAAAGAAAGAAAGAAAGAAAGAAAGAAAGAAAGAAAGAAAGAAAGAAAGAAAGAAAGAAAGAAGAAAGAAAAAACAGACAGGAAGGAAGGAAGGAAGGAAGGAAGGAAGGAAGGAAGGAAGGAAGGAAGGAAGGAAGGAAGGAAGGAAGGAAGGAAGGAAGAAGATGTTCATTAGTCATAGAATCATTTGAAAGGAAAGGCTAAATTAGGTTATTCAGTAGCCAGGAGAAATCTATTCCTCCATCTCTTGCCTGAGAGGTTGCAGACTTCAAGCTGATGCCTCAGGGGAGGGGAAATAAAACAAAACAAAACAAAACAAAAACTACAAAGACCTCTACTAGTAATCAACTAAGGGTCATTGCTATGGCTGGGGAGCACATCAGAATTCCAAGCTAGTATTAAAACTGACCGTGAAGCTGAAGAGATGGAGATGACAGCTGCCCACTGGGGAGCAAACCTGCCCTTCTCTATAAAATTTGATGGCATCAATATTCTTTATGGTAGTGAGATTTATAATTTCAGCAACACTTTTGACTACTATCTCTCCACCTACCCAGTAGCTCTAAATCAATCCCTTCCTTCTGCCACTTAGCGAAATGTTAAGATCATAGGATCATAGAACTATGGAGACCATCAGTCCCAGCTCTCTTATTTTACAGCTCAGAAAATTGAGTATCATTGTAAGTAGCACAACTAATATTTATGGAATGGGCTTAAACTCATAGCTCCTGGTCAAGTCCATTGCTTTATTCATTATATTATATTGCCTCTAGTCATCTAGTTCATGCCCTTATCTCTTCTGCCCTAATGTTTTATTATGTTTTCTTTCCTCTTGTTTATCCCCTTTCTAATTCCATCACTACTCATATAATCTCATCAATGTGATGTTCTGATGAAATCCTTTCTCCACTCCAGAACATCCACCAGCACCCTATTACCTACCAAATTAAATATAAATTCCACATCCAGACATTCAACAGCTTTTGTCATCTCCCTTCATCCTTCCTACCCAACATGGTCTCATGCCAGTCCATATCACATTTTACATTACAGGCAAACTGAATTACTCACCGCCCTCCTTTTACTTCCAGCCATGTCCTGTCTTTATGACTTGGCCAACTCTACCTCTAGCACCTCTAGCAAGTTTCCTCCCCATTTTTTCCTGTTGAAGTCATGCCCTTCTTTCAAGGCCTCTCTGAGATGTCACCTCCCTCTGCAAATTTTGCAGCTTACACTCTCCTCTTCCCAGGTGAAAATGATATCTCCTTTCTGAAATACCCACAGTGTTTCACCTAGACTGCTTTACCTCAATCTTACTCCTGTAAAACTATCTATACCTGATCTATCTACCCAAATGCTCCATGTGAGATTATGGTTTAGAAGATCATAGTTGCCTTTATTTTCCTAGAGTAATTCCTAATGTCTTGCATATTGTGGGTATTTAATTTGTACTTTAATTAGTACCTGACAGTTATGTGGCAAAGTAGATAGAGTGCTGGTCCTGGAGCAAGGAAGTCTGTTGTTGTGGTCCGTACCTTTCAGCCACGTCCCACTCTTTGTGACCTCATTGGGGCTTTTCTTGGCAAAGATACTAGAGTGGTTTGCCATTTGCTTCTCCAGCTCTATTTACAGATGAAAAAACTAAGGCAAACAGGGTTAGTGAAAACCAGGGTCACACAGCTAGCAAGTGTCTCAGGCCAGATTTGAACTCATCTTCCTAACTCCAGGCCTAGAGTTCTGAACACTTCACCACCTAGCTGCCCTCCCAAGTTCAAATATTGCCTTAGATAGTCACCAACTCTGTGACCCTGAACAAGTCTCTTAATTTTGTTTGCCTCAATATCTCCAAATGTGAAATTGTAATAATAGTAGCAACTAGCTTAGAGAGTTGTTGTTAGGATCAAATGAGATAATATTTACAAAGCTCTTAGCACAGAGCCTGGTATGTAGTAGCTTTTACACAAACACTTTTTTCCCTTTCCCCTTCACTTAATTAGCTTTTATTGTATGGAACTGAATTGAGTCCCATGGCATTCCATCAGTAGATACTTTTTATTTTGCTCAGGTTGGCACAGAGCTGGTATTTAACACTCATCTGTTATGGTTCTTCAGCCAGCTTTGAATGTGGCCAACAGTACTATTACCTCCCAGTCAGTGTATTCCCATTTTATCCACAAGTATCTTATAACAGACTTTATGAAATGGTCTGAGGAAATATACATTATAGAAGACAATTAGACAATCATATACCAATCTGGGAAAGATAATAAAGGAAAAAGAGCCCCCTCTATTAATTTTAGAGAAGAGGAAACTGAAACAAAAAGAAGTTAAGTGAATTATCCAAGATACAAATTATAAGTGGTACTATCCAGGTTCCATCCCATGACCACTAGGATTCCTGACTCCCAATCCAGCACTCTTTCCACAGAGTCTACTGTATCAATGTCTGTCCTTTGTTGTACTGACCTAGCCATTCTTACAACAACATAAATGTATCCACACACACACATGCATAAAATTATATATATATACATATAATGTGTGTATGTGTGTGTGTATACACACACACACATATATATACACACACATATATGTGCACATACATATGTATATGTATATTTGTATGCATATATGTACATGTATATATGTATATATACATATATGTATGTACATGTATATATGTATATATACATACATATATATGTACATGTATATTTGTATGTACATATATGTGTATACACACACACACACACACACATATATATATTTTAAATGCGGATAATAGCACAGTGTTTACCCTATAGTAGCAGATTAATAAATAATGGTACATTGAATTGAATGTGATTTCTTCTTCCTCACATTTGTCACAGCACTTTACGCAAACCTATTCTTTGTAATCATCTAACTCCTGTTTGTAAGTTTTACTTATCTTATTAAACCATGTCCTTGACCACAAACTGCTGCTTGTATTGCTTATCTTTCTGGCCTCAGTCCTGGTAATGTCACTTGTTATAGGGTCATAGGCTCCCTGAATTGATAGTTCGTGACATTAGGAAATGATTGCAGACATGCCCAGTTCTTTGGGTACCCCCAAGAAAGAAACCGTTGTCAATGGGAAATGGGGTTACAATCATGTTTTAATTAAACACAAGGGTATGATGACAAGAAGCCCATAAAGGCAGAGACAAGCAGTGAAAAGTGGGATGGAGAGAGAAGAAGATGGTGGCATGGGAACAGTAGATAGGATGGTGAAAGCAGGTAGTTTAGGAAGGACAACATGGAAGATGAGAGACACAGTATATAACTCCTGTAACCAAGGATTGGAATTGGCAGCACTAAGCAGTAATGGACTCGATGGAGTTTGAAGAGGACTTTGCGGGGGGGGCAGGAGTTTGAGGTCAAATTTTATAGGGGTTTTGTAGTGGAAACAGACCAACTCTTATCTATCTGAGGCACCTAGGAGTTATTAGTTCATCTCAAAGTCATTGGTGAAATCATCTTAAATTTATTGGTAAAACTTGCATCTCAGCACATTTTTGATATTCTGTTGGAATGGTGGATGTCTGTAATTTGTCTGGATTTTACATAGCATAGGACCTAAAGTCCCTGACAGCATCACCACGATGACTTCCCCTTATTCAGCACCTGTTACCAGGATGCAAATTTTGCTTAATACGGGATACAATTTGTAAATCCTGCTCCTTTGATCTTTGAGATGTTTTGTATGTGACTTCCTGGTTCCTCTTTGCCATCTTAAATCCTAACGTTGCCTCAGTATGCAAGCTACTCATAAAGTAACTAGACTGCCTGGTAGTGTGGAGTGGTCAGGGGGCAAGAAGAAGATACAATTTTTGCATAGTCTCATTCTCACAGTTTAAATAAGCACCTTTCTACCTCCTGAATGATAATGCCCTCTATAATAATGGAGGATAGATTTGGACAGGGAATGAATCTTGGAGTTTATCTCTAGTTCAATCGTTCTTTTTATCATGTAGGACAATGTGACACATCAGGTTTTAGGGACTAGTCCATGTTCACCCAGATAGTAAATAGCAGAGCCATATTTGAACCCATGTCCATAGGCATTCTTTTCACTGCACGTAGGCTATTTCTGGGACACCAGATAAGTGGTTATCTCTCCATCCTTTTCTTTAACACACCTAGTGATGGGAAACTCACTCTGTCTCTGAGTCAGTCTGTTCCATTTTTTACCTATAATAAACCATTTAGTCAATATGTGTTGATGGATTAAGTTAAATAACTCTAGTTGCTAGGAAGCTTTTTCTTACACCATATAGCCTGAATGAATCTCTTTACAACTTCTACCTGTAGCTCCCAGCTCTGCCTTCTAGGCTCCAACAGAAAAAGTCTAATCTTTCTGACACAAGAACACCTTTCAAATACCTATTATGTCCCCTCAGCTCCAAAACTTTCTCTTCCCTAGGTGGCACATTCACAATCTCTTCACCCAATCCTCACAGGACCTAAAATTGACCCCTTTTAGAACTCTGCCCACTCTCTTCTGGATATTCCATATTTTATGAATCAGCTTCCTGAAATATGCCACTCAGAACCAAACACAATATATAACAAGTCTGACGTGGTCAGAGGCTAGTAGGACTAGCATCTTCCTTGTCCTCTAGATATCAGTATTCATATGGTGGTTCCTTCCTTCTCATTCCCCTACATAAGCTAGTATCATGAGTAATCATAGTTACTCACTTGGATTGGTGCCTCTAAACTTTGGGCAATAAATTCAAGAGCTTTGATCTCATAGCCTCACTCCTGACAGCTAGAATCAAAGAACCTCAGTTTTAGATAGGATCTGAAAAGACCTTTGGTCCAATCTGGAATTAATCAAGGATCTTCTCTAGAAAATATACAGTTGCCACTACAAGATTCAGATGAAGATTTCTAGAAAGGAAGAACCTCCTACTTCCTGGAACAATCAAGATCTGTATGTCAGATCAAGACATATAGACCCATTTTGGAGGAGGTGAGTGTATGTATGTGTGTATATGTATGTGCGTTATTTAATGTTTGCCATCTTCCAGGATGCTCAAGCACATATGTCTGAAGATTGTAAAATTACTTTGAAAGAGTATTCTAGAGAGCAGTGTTAGTAACATGCAAATGACACTTTTTCCCCTCAATAAAAGTATGGGTATTGAAATGAAGCATTTTTCCTTTTCTTATAGCTTTAAAAATGATAATAGATTTTCATTATGCAATGCAAGTGAAATTGTTGTGTTTGGCTAAAACATGTTTGAAATCTGATGAAAGCTAAAAATATCATCATTATGCTTCATGGCTGCCCATGGATATTCTCCTTCTTGTTAAATTTCCCAGTAGGTAAACAAGATGGGAATTCAGTAATTAATTTCAAGTCACTGAATATGGGATTCCCAGATCTGGCCTTAAAACTTGTTTGACTTGATAGTAATATGGAAATAGTTGAAAATACATCAAAATTCAGTCAAGCAACAAATCACCAGGGGTTTATTATCATTAAGAATCTGTTTTTTTTTTAAAGGAGTCAACATGACAGAGTCACTACACACTAAAGAGGACTTGGTTCAAATCCTGCCTCTGACATACACTGACTGTGTGAACCCAGTGAAGTCCCTTAACTTTTCAATGCCCTCAATTGCTGATTTGCAATGGTAGAAGTTTCTCCCCTGGAGATACCTACACTGAAGGTGGTGGGGAGAAAAGAATGATAAATACTCTGTTGGATTCTGGATAGATACACAAAGATGAAAGAAGGATTATAGATTCACAGATTTAGAGCTGGAAAAAAAAATTGGAGGTCAATGAGTCAAAATCCTTTATTTTAGTGATGGGGAAACTGAGGCCCAGAGAGGTTAAATGTCCAGAATCATACAGTTATTAAGTTTGGGAGTCTGAGATTCAAAGCTAGGTCTTCTTAATGCTGTCAATTACTCTGTCTACTATACCACAGTCCCTACCCTCAGTAACTTACTGTCTGCTGCATTTGAAGAGACACAGAAGCAAAGAGTGCCATTTGGATTCTGAGGACCTGAGTTCACAATACAGATCTGCTTAACACCTTGGTGACCTTAGAGAACTCGCTTCAACAAATGGTAGTAATTGTCACTTATATAATACTTTAAATTTTACAAGCAATATAACATGTGTTGTCTCATTTGACACTTACAACCTGTGCAATGGGTGTTATCATCATTCTCATTTTACAGGTGAGAAAAATGACCCTGAGTGAGCTTGCCCAGGATCTTATAGCTAGCAAAATTCTGGTCTTTCAGACTCCAGATCCCCTCTCTGGGCCACTGTTTGCTATTCTGAAAAGAATGAGAAGCTTGCAATGATTGACCTTCTTACTGTAAGTCTCTGATACTATGATTGTGCTCCGATATGTTTGCTAGAATCTTGCAGATTTGAATGGAAGATGAGTCCTGGGTGACCCTGTAGATGGTGATCCCCTGACAAGCTATCTCTCCTGAGTTTTTGATCCTAATGTGAGGTCACCAGGAAAATAACCACTTCTGCTTCTAAGCCATGATCCAAGGCCGATTTCTTGTAGGTTGCATTTCGTGAGAAAAACAACAAAAACAACAAACAAAGCTAACAATCTTCTCCTAAAGCAGTCTAAAGCAATGTGATGAGGCCCCTTCCCCTAAGGGGATTCTCCCTGGAAGAAATCCCAGATGTCACAGTGCAGGCTTTCCAGGGCAGAAAGCCCAGTGTCCTATGGTAGGCCATGATCCAGCCCCAGGTCTGCTGTCAGGATGGATCCTACCAAGAACCAGGGAATCAAGAGCTTCTCTGTTAACCCCTCCTCAGTTCCAGGTGCCCAGGCAGCACCAGGAGTCTCTTGTCCCCTCTCTGGGCTCATTTTCCCATATTCAGGCTTTTGCTTGTTGTTCAAAAATCATTGTGAGAGAGGAAGGCATCACTCCCTAACCGTCTCTTTTTCTCTAAAGTTCTGTTAGTACTTGGAAGGACAGAGACTGATTGCAACTGGGACCCTGATTAGAGCCTTTTCCATCAGGTACCAATGTTTTGCTGTCAGCAGCTTGGAAAGCTGTGTGGCTGAGAAGAAAAAAGAAAAGAGGAGCAGCGTGCCCTAGAGGCCTCAAAGGGCCATCAGAGGCTAGGAACTCCCAGAAGTATCCTTACAGGTAGGAAAAGGTCGAACTTTTACACACCATTTTGTAGAGGTGGCAGTATATGAATGTGGAGTGCTGCACACAATGTCAGATTTGGATGTTTTTCATGTTTTGCTCAGTTTTTTACAAGGTTTTTTTATCCTTTTCTTTTTAAATTCTTTGATATGTCATATTGGCAACATGTGGCTGTCATGGACCATTTTTACTGTAATATACACACATGTCATCTATATATAATATATTTAAATATGCACACATTTATGTTTATGATGTATATATGCATTTTATGAGTGTATATATGCATGAGCATATGTGTATATATATGTACACATTCTGGGCTCTTTTGTGTTTATGCATACACATACGATATACATACAGAGAGATATCTATTTCAATACCTAAACTATATCTATTTTGTCATTTATTGTTTATTTCCTCCACCTTGCTCCATCCACTAAAGAGAAGGAAGGCAGGCAGGCAGGAAGGAAACAGAATATTTTTTTTCCTGAATATTTTAAGGCAAAAGATAAAATTCAAAGAAATATAATGGAAACCAATTATATTGAAATAGTTATTTATCTATCTATATACATATACATAGATATGTGTATAAAGACAGAGATAGATAAATAGATGATAGATAGATACACAATTAACAGATTCTGGAACAAAAAGTAAAGAAATGTTTTGAAAAAAAGGGGAGGGGAGGGATTGAAAGTAGCTAGGTGGTACAGTGTATAAGGGGATAGTCTTGGACTCAGGAAACCCTGCATTCAAATCCTACCTCAGATACCACAAGCTGTTTTACTTTAGGCAAGTCACTTAGCATCTGTCTGCTTCAATTTCCTAAACAATAAAATGGGATGAAGATAGCATAGGCCACAGAGAGTTGTAAGGATCAAATAAGACAGTATCTGTAAAGCACTTAGCATGAGGCCTGGCACTTAGAAGCTCTATATTCTCTCATTCCCTTCCCAGTTGAAGTAGTTCGGTGTGAGGATGATTTCAGTGAGAGAATGATCTTCTTGTTAAGCCACATCTCCTCTCTTCTCTTTGCAAAGAAGGCTGGTAACGACCTTGGTGGTCCAGAATTAATGCAGAATTAGGGAATGAATGTCAAAGACAGTTCAGCAATGGAATCAGAGCTCTTGTCCAGTTATTACTGTCCCCACCCACCACCCCACTTTACTTCTTGGGTAAGCAGAGAACAAGCCCAAAGGAGTTAGCTGGGATGAAGAGCTGGGTAATGGTGTTCTCTCTCCCATAACTGGGCAGCTGGTAGAAGGCATGGTGGACCTGAAGTCAAGTAGATTCATCTTCCTGAGTTCAAATCTGGCCTCAGACAATTACTAGCTGTGAGACTCTAGACGAGGCACTTAACTCTGTTTGCCTCAGTTTCAGCATCTGTAAAATGAGCTGCAGAAGGAAATGGTAAACTATAGCAAATGTGGTCATGAAGAGTTGGACACAACTAAACAATACAACTCTCGGATAATGGACACATGTCATAGTCTTCCGAGTTCCTCCTCTTTTTTACTCTATAATCTATTATCCAGGGGATTCAGGATGACCTATGACCTATGCCATAGAGTCATATCAATAAGTAGTTTGAAAACTGATAAAATTGATCAGAGATGATTAGGATCAAAGTTTTTTTTTTTTTTTAATATTGAAAAAGGACCACAGGGCAGATTAAATGGGAAGGGATCCAAGTGTTTCTAATTGTCAGTTGAACTCCTGAGCCTTGTTCCAATTTGAGTCACTGCTCCTACCTATTAATTAAACAGTCTTGTGTCCTTTATAGGGATATACAGATATAGTGCTGGAAGAAACTCCAAAGGCCATCTAGCCCATCCCTCGTATTTTGCAGATGGAGAAACTGAGTCGTAAAGGGGTTTCTTCAATTAAAGATTTAGAGCCATACAGGCCTCAGAAGTAACTCACTACAAATTCATTCTATATTAAAGAGATAAAAAAAAATTAAATCTAATGAAATAATGTGATTTGCCCAAGGTAAAATGAGTAGAAAACATAAGAGGTGGGCTTTGAATGCAAGTCCACTGATCTGAGAGCCAGTGTGCTTTCCACTGCATCACAATTCCTCCTCGGCCCTAAGTTCTTATCAGTCTCAACCATGGTTTGTCCATATACAATGTTCACTAAGGGTAGTCTAAGGATCTTTCCTGCGTAAGAGTCACAAGATTTCCACAATTCACTGCAAGAGAAAGCGTAAGGCCCAGGAAGTAAGTTGTCAAGGAAACAAGAAGAAAACCCGTCTCGTTGATGATCTGGCTCTTGTTTAGGAATACTGCGCATTTCACTTTCATGTAATAAACACTATTACTATAATAATTGTTATTAATAACAATATTTACCAAGTAAACAAAAAAGAGCTTTCTATAATGTTCCTTTCTTGAAATTAAAACAAAAAGGAAACAAAACAAACAACTCGTCATTCTTCCCAATTAGTAATTCTTGGAAAAGAATTGTAAGAAATTGCAAATACATGTAACAATGTGCATCGTGATGACAGTTCACCTTATTAGACTGCAAGCATACTGTGTACTTATCTGTGAAGGATTAGAGAAGGGGCTATAGATTATAAATGATGGTGGTATATTAATCAGGAAGGAATGTCATGTGATTTGTAAAAAAGAAATCTCCACAGGCAATCAACATATGATCCATTTTTATTTTCTATAAGGTGCTCTTTCACTCTTTGCAGAAAACAAAAGAAAACAACAACAACAACACCAAAAACATCCAGGGATGCTTTGGGCAGAAGTACATGAAAGGGAAGGTCTCCATGACACAAACGACTTTTAACTATAGCCTAGGACCACAGGTTTTCTTTTAACCTTGTCCTGTATCAAATGAGGGTTTTGTTATTGTTTTGCTTTGGCTTTGCGTTTAAAATTTCAAATCAACAATGAATCATAGACTGTCCAGATTCAAAGGGCTGTCAGGAGGGCATCTAATCAAACTAAGGGAGGAGAAACCTGTCGACATCTAAGCTACCAGGTGACCAATGCACCTTCACCTAAAAATATTAAGTAGCAGAACAGGTCACCTTTTGAAGCATGTTATTTGTCTGGGAGTGCAAATTTAAGACAGTCATTTTTGGTTTGTTTGTTTGTTTGTTTGTTTTTTCCCATGATATCAAGCCCAAATTTTCCTCCTTGTGACTTCTACCTCCCCCTCCCCTGCCCTCAAGCTCTCCTTTACAGGCAAACTGAAAAAAAAAAAGACTAAGTTTAATCCTTTTTGTTTATGCCAGTTTTGAAATACTTAAAGGCAATTGGCTTCCCCTTCCCCAAATCTTTGCTTCTCCAGTTGGTCAAAAACTATTTTAGAAGTATTTACTAAGTACTGAGGAGATAAACAAAGGCAGACACAAAATCTCTACTCTCAAGGAACAGAAATTCTAATGAGAATCTAAAATATCTCTGCTCCCTTCAAATGATCCGGATAAAGTCTGGGATCTCTGCCTTGTTACCCTCATCAGTATGCTCATTTCACTATAACTCCTCCTAAAATGGAGTATAAAGTTAATTTTATTCTTTGCAGGAATGTGACCATTATTTGACTTTTCTAAGCTGAACAGATCAGATATAGAAGAACTATAATTTGAGCACAGACATTCCAAATTTAATATCTGTGCACTTCTCAAAGGATCCCTTCTCCACCACATCACAAGGGCAAATGTGTGTGTGTGTGTGTGTGTGTGTGTGTATCTGTGTGTGTGTAATGCAGTATACTGTCCGTAACATGAAGTTAGCTAGTCCTAATACTTTAAATCAAATGAATTAAATTATAGAAAGTGTGATAATAAATTACATCTATGTTATAACTATTATTAACATTAATATTAAATAATATTAAATAGTGTTATCATTTTAAAAACAATGATGATAATAGTAATAGCTAACATTTATATAGCACTTACTACGATTCAGGCACTGTGTAAAATGCTTTTTAACATATATTATCTCATTGGATCCTTACAACAATCCTGTGAAGTGGGTGCAATTATTATCTCCATTTTACAGATGTTGAAACTGAGGCAAACAGGTTAAGTGACTTGCCCAGAGTCACACAGCCAGAATGAGACTGGATTTGAATTACAATCTTCCAGACTCCAGTCCTAGCCCTCTATCCACTGTATCTAGTTGCTGTTGTTGTTATATTGCAATTATCATTATTAAATTTCTGTATGTTATGTCATTATTCTTGAATCAGGAAAAAAGCATATTCTGTTGAAAAAAAGAGCAAGGAGAACACTGTCTCTGGGCTCTCCTTTCCAACTTGTGAAATTCCCTCAGATAATTTTGGGGGGCTATGCTTATAGATCATCAGTAAATGCCTGATGATCTCTGTCTACCTAGACCTGAGACTTTATGGGTAGTGGTTTGGTTCTGATCTAATAGCAGAATTTTATCATTTTAGAAGCCTGCTGTTCTGTGTATCCAGGACATACTTTGACAAGCCTCTTAAGCAGTTTCTTAGTGTGCATACTCACACCTTGGATTGAATTAGAGTTGGTAATCAAATTAAAGGTTTTAACTTGGCCTTCACCTAATACACCAGTGGCAGAGATTTCCAGCTGGGCCACATAAAAAGATTACAGAGTCATTAATGTTTCCATTTTTTTTAATACATCTGAACTCTGCTCTAGTCAACATTTAAATACTAGAAGACATAAAAAAACCCCAAAAATAAAAATATGGTTCAATAGCTTATTCAGGGAACTGAGCTTATGCTTTTTTTCCCTCCCTCCCTTCCTTCCTTCCTTCCTTCCTTCCTTCCTTCCTTCCTTCCTTCCTTCCTTCCTTCCTCTTCTTTCTTCTTCCTTCTTTCCTTCCTTAATTTTCTTTTCTTTCTCTATCTCTATCATTTATCTATCTTTTTTATATTTAGATTTCTAATTTCATTGGTGTGGTAGAACTGGAAAAAAAGTGTGTACTGGGGAAAGATCAATGGATTTGGAGTCAGCTGGGGTTCATCACTTACCACCTGTGTGAGATGTAAAAAATAACAAATCTCTCTCACCCTGCTTGTCATTGTTTTTGTTGTTTTTGAGTCGTTTTTCAGTGAACCCTGAGCAGGAATGTTGACTTACCTATGACTCGGTAATCCTCATGGCTGACCCAAGCAGTCCTCTGGCCTCGGACAGACACACACTGTAGGATGAATTATGGCCAGCTGACCAACAGCAGAGACGTGCAAGCCTGTGTTGTGTTGAAAGGTGTTATAAAGTGCCATCATCAGTCTAAAGGGGGTGTAGGGTTGTTTAGATGTTGGCCACAGAAACAGGACCCTAATTCCCCTTTGTAGCCAAGCCAGAGCTCAAAGGGACTTGTGCTTTCTTCTGCCCTGGAAGCACCCATTTGGGCTTTGAAATAACCAAAACAGGCTTAGGTGCCTTCCTGGCCCAAGATTGCTTCCCATGTGACCCAGAGAGAACCCCTTTGCCTCCTCAAATGCCTCCTCTATAAAATGGGGGTTGGATTCTGTGGCCTCTGAGGCCCCTTTCCGCTCTGAATCTAGGCTCTATCTCATTGGTTCTATCTCGAAAAAGTCATGTCTGTAAAAGCAAATATCACTGTATTGACTCACATTTTCCTGTTAGATCTTTTTTTTTTTAAATCAAATGTTCCTATAGAGAGCAATGTTGGCTCTCACATAGTATGAAACAAAGTTGGGGGTGGAGAGGTCTTGTGGATAAAGGATTGGCCTCAGAACCAGGAAGACCTAGGTCTGAATCCCAGTTCCACACTGTGTGACTCTGGGAAAGTTACTTTAACCTCTCCGTGCACAGAGCAATCTGCATGAGTAGAGGAGGGTTTACTCATCAGAAGCTCTGATGAAATCCGGTCTGGATTCATTTTTTAAAATCACATTTTGAAACCCCAACAATGTTTCCAGTGATAGTTTTGCCTTTGTCAGGACACCATCTCCCCCATGCTACCTTCTGCAGGGAATAATAGTGAAAGGACAATTGGCCATTGAGATTAAAAATATTTTTTTTAAAGATGGCCACTTGGTATTTCCTGGTCTGAGAAGCATCTATTTGGGATCCATGCCAAGTCAGCTGAGCTGTCAGAAATATCACAGATACAAATAACCTTGGGCAAGAAAATACCAGATAAAGTGAAAGTCTAAAGGACAGCTGAATTTGGCATAGAAGGATGGTATTTCCATCTGATTTTGCATTCTCCTCAAACCCACTGCCCCCTCAGTTAAGCCACTTGACCTCTCAGCCTCAGTTTCCATTGTTGTAAGGATCCAATGAGATCATCTGTATAAGTGCTTGGCAAGCCTTCAAACATAATACTAATTAATTGTTACTATTATCACTCTGGTGGGCTCTTAGCCAGAGTTCACCAGGTCCATTTGCAGAGAGACCTTATGTGAAAGAGGTATGCCACTGCTCTCCTATTCACAGCCCCATGCAGCTAAGTAGGCAGCTGGCCAGCAGGGTTCCCTCATTTCCCATCAGGCAAGGTCAGGCTGATATGGACTCTTGTGGGGGTATTATTATTTCTTTCTTTCTTTCTTTCTTTTAATTTGCTAAGGCTATTTCTTTTTTATTATTTTTTTAAATAATTTATTTATTTTTAGTTTTCAACATTCACTTCCATAAGCTTTGGAGTTTTCAATTTTCTCCTCATCCCTCTGCTCTCTCCTACCCAAGATGGCATGTAATCTGATTTGGCTCTACATATACATTCATGTTAAGCATATTTTCACATTACTCATGATGTACAGAAGAAATAGAAGTAATGGGAGGAACCACAAGAAAGAAGAAATAAAACAAAACAACAAAAGAAAAGGAGAGCAAAGAGTCTGCTTCCACCTGCATTTAGACTCCATAGTTGTTTCTCTGGATGTGGATGTCATTTTCCATAGTAAGTCTTTTGGAGTTGTCTCTAAGTCTATCTAAGTGAGTCATCATACAATGTGGCTGTTACTGTGTACAATGTTATCCTGGTTCTGCTCATTTCACTCTACATCAGATCATATAAGTCTTTCCAGGTTTTTCTGAAGTCTGCTTGCCCATCATTTCTTATAGCACAATAGCATTCCATGACATTCATATACCACAACTTGCTCAGCCATTCCCCAGTTGATCGGCATTCCCTCAATTTCCAGTTCTTTGCCACTACACAAAAAGTTGTTATAAATATTTTTTACATGTGGGTGAGTTCTCTTGTTTGACACCTGACCCCCAGCCACTCCCAGAGGCCACCTCTTTCCCTTGCCACTGGCTCTCTTCCTTATCCAAAGCCCTAGCTAAAAAGCCAAAAAAAAACTTGAACACCTGGCTTTCCCTGAACCCTTCCCACCTCTTTCCCTTCCTAGATTAGTACTAATGTTAAGCTGGTGCTTTGTGCTGTGTGTGCATCTGTGTGTGTGTGTGTGTGTGTGTGTGTGTGTGTGTGTGTGTGTGTGCATGTGTACTGAACTAAATTTGCCTTACAGGATGGAAAAGAGAATTCTGTGACAAATATTGAAGGTTAAACTCTTACAAACAGTATTCTATATTTATATGGATCCTCAAGATTTGCTTACTCCAGGGCCCTGTGTATGATGCCAGAACCCATTGATAGCTGGATATATCTGAGAGGCTTGTATTCTGGACAGCCTCAAAATTTGATATGAAGTAAGGTAGAAGTTAATAGAAAAAAAATCCAATGTGATATTACTTCTGTAGTGCAGTCACAGTACATGGAGAAAAAATCTATCTTGGTTCCTGGACTGCGGGAATCTGATGAATTCCTCTATGGCATTGTTCGACATTTAGCAAAACAATAGGCCTAGTTTTCATGGGCATCTTTTTCCTACAATAAAACCTGTTTCTATGGTAAAATATGCTACAAATAAGGCCAAATCTCAGCTTATCACTCTATCAGTCAAGAAAAAGACATGGACCTACTATCTGTCCAAATTATAGTTGTACAAACCATTTTCAAGGAATAAATAATATGACTGGAGCCTTATTTTTCGAATTTGAGATAGACAATATTTCTTTTTGTTTCCAATTTCCTAAAAAAAAAAAAATAAGCCCCTGGAGTGGGGTCCATATCAAGTCTGAAGAAATCCAATGTCTAGAGGATGATTCTGGGAAGTTGGTGGAGTAAGTCAGAAAAGTTCAAGCTCTCAAAATTTTCCTCCACAAAAGAGATAAATCATACCTCTGGGCAAACTTAGATCCATGAAAACAAGTAAGAGTAGGGGCAGAACAGGGGTCCCCTTGGGACAACTGGAGAAGATTTGAAGAAAAATCCTGGACAAGATTTCTTCCCTGTGAAGAGCAAACACCTCCAGGCTAGGGTCTGCTTTCACAACAGAGCAGCAAGACACATAAATAACAAGAGGCAAACCCTGGGGTTAGCTGGGGTGGGAGGCTGCCTGGGCCCCAGCCACAGCAACTTTGACCCCCGGGGGACAGGGAAGGGAGTTGGGCATCTGACATGGGGAAGGTCCAGGGAAACCGTGCAAACAAGGAACACCAGACCCAGCTGTGCCACAGAGTTGTGGTGGGGGCAAGAAGGAACCAGCACACACCTGGTGAGTGCAGAAACAGTGGGGCAGGATATCTCTGGCTGCGGACACTTACAGGAGGGTGGAGGTCTTGGTTTGAGTTCAAGGTCAGAAAGGAAAACCGAAGAGAATCACAGGCTAGAGGCCCCATATGCCTCATACCCCAGGACTAGAGGTGATTCTAAAAACTAAGCTACCCCCCAAAATATATATATATATATATATATATATATATATATATACATATTTATACAAATATACATAGATATAGATATGTGTGTATAAATATATATACATATATACATATACATATATATATATACACATATACACACACACACACACATATATATATATGAATACACACACACACACACATACACACACAGGCAAAGGAGAAAGAATCTAGCCATAGAGAGCTACTATGGGAATAGAGAAGATTGGGGTACATCTCCAGAGAAGGATAATGAAGCAAACAAAACCCTCTTCTGCTCCAAAGAGTAGTGTCAAATGGTCACCTACTGAAAAAGAATTCACTGAAGAATTTGAAAAAGACTTTTAAAATCAAATTAGAAGACAGATTGAGGAAAAACTAAAACTAAAAATAAGAATAATACAAGAAAAACAAGAAGATTGTAAAAGTCAACCAATTACAAATGGAGATGCAGAATCCTAGAAAATGACTCCTTGAAAATCAGAAATAGAAGAGTATGAAACATCCAAAGAACAATGGATCTAGAGAACAGATCAAAAAGAGAAATCATAAGAATAATTGGACTAGCTGTAAGTTCTGATATGAAAAAAAAAAGAATCTTGATACAATAATAGAGCAAATGATTAAAGAAAATTGTCCTGAAGTATAAGAACAAGAGGGGAAAGTAGAAACAGAAACAATCCATGGATCACCACCTAAAAGAGATCCTATGAGGAAAAGTAACAGGAGTATTATAGTAAAATTCCAAAATCCCCAGATCAAGGATAAATATTATGAGCAACGTAGAAAAAAGCAATTTACATATGGTGGTGCCACAATTAGACTCAAAGAAGACCTAGCAGTGGTGACAGTAAAAGATCACAAGTCTTGGAATAGTATATATTGAAGAGCCAGAGAACTAGGCTTCTGGCCAAAAATACGCCCAGCAAAGCTCTGTATAATTCTAAATTAAAAAAAAAAGGACATTTGAACAACTGTCAGACTTTTAGGACTTTTGTTTAAAAAAAAAGCAAAAAACAAAAAAACCCTGAATTCAATGAAGATTTAACATACAAACACCAAGTGAAATATGATATATATCAATGACCAATTACAAAGGACTAAATAAGGATAGAATGTTTACCTTTTATGTATGAAAAATGTAAAACCTATGTCTAAGATTGTTACTAGTAATTAGGTAACTTATAAGGAAGATTGGGGTAGACCCAAGTATGATCTGACTTCAAAAAGTAAAACCATTCAAGTACAGCTAAAAGAGTAATTATCTTTTATCAATGGAAGTGCAAGAGGAAGAGCAAATACAGAGGAATTAGATGGGGAAGGGGGCCTATTAGTTCTGAAAACCTGCTATCCTTGAGAATAGGATTAAGAGGGGAAAGTACACACATATTTAGAAGAGAATAAAAATGTTCTAAATTTCAAAAGAAATATAACACTAAGGTGATATGAAGAGGGGAGGATAAAAGAGGGATCTTGAGAGGGGAGGGTATGGAAAGGGGTTTAGATTTAGGGGAATTGGAGAATAAGGGAGGGATTGTTGGAGTTGGGGTAGGTTAAAAGGAGGGTAAGGTAGGAGGTAGAAATAAAGTAGAGAAGTCAGGAGAGATAGGAAAAGAGAGATATGCACATATATAAAAACAAGGTTTAGGACTAGAATATCTGAGGGAAATTATATGTTTATATATGTATGTATGAATATATATATATATGATGTATATGTATACTTAGGATATATATGTATACTTATAGGTATATATGTATTCATATATACAAATGTACATATACATATACATACACATACACACATATATATTCAATGCACAATTATAGCCTTTGAGTGGTGGGGAGAGGGGAGGGAGGGAGGGGGAAAAAGAACAAAGTTAAATGCATAGCAAAGAACAAAAGAAAACCTTCAAGGAAGCAAAGAAAAGATGGACAACTTTCAACATAATGCACAGTATTTAATATATAGGCTTTCTAAAAATGAAAAGTTATTGCTATATATTTTGAATCCTCTCCTATGTTCTGCTGTGCACATGACATTTTTTGGTTTAATCTTATTTTATATTTAAGTTTATAATGTTTCTTTTTCTTTTCTTATTATGTATTTAAGTTTTAGTATTTGTATAAAATAAAAAAAAATAAAAAATATAGGAAAAAACAAATCCATTGTCTACTGTTGTATGTTTTAGAGTAATGAACGTTAAAGTTAGAGTCAAGGGAAACCTACTTTTCCATCCTTCTTCTGAAACTTACTCTCTGGCTAATGGACAGGTTATTAAACCTCTCAGCATATCAGTTTAATCATCTGTTAAAAAAAAAAGAAAAGGCATACTACTTATGGTTCCCAAAGACCAAAGTTGTGAAGAAAAGAACTTTGTAAACTTAAAGCCCTAGGGACATGTGAATAAATACAGCAACTCACTGAGATACATCCATGGCCAAAATCCTACCCTCTCCCAAGATTTTGCCACATATCTGTAACACATAAGAGCAATGGGGCTTGTACATGGAGGTGGTAGAAGTGCAGCAGAATCGGTGGCACTAAGAATGCTCTTGGGTGGATGAGCACATGCTGCTGAACCACTCTATGTGCTCAAGACTTAATAGCACTTCAATATATATTTTAAAATGCTTTGTGCCTCAGTTTCCTTATCTGTAAAATGAGCTGGAGCAGGTAATGGCAAACCACTGCGACATCTTTGCCAAGTAAACCCCAAAAGCAGTCCTGCTGAGTTGTACATCACTGCTATGACACAACAATCACAACAGCAGCAACAACAAGGACAACCAGTCACGCCTACAGCAGCCTCTACTTTTCAGAGATATGGTAAAGCTTTAATGAGATAATGAATGCAAAACACCTTGGAATCCTGGAAGTGCTAGTGTGCCTTTTGCTGTTGTTTTCACTGACATTTTGTGATCCTTGACACACAAGTTAGAAATGGTGTGTATGTGTGTGTGTGTGTGTGTATGTGAGCTCTCCCACAATGATGATAATTATCCTCTTCCTCCTCCTCCTCCTCCTCATTATCATAAGTATATAATTATTATTGTTATTGTTGTTATTATTATTACTGCCGCCAAAATATGTTGCCCCTCAAGTGTAGATCTGATAATCATTGATGGCTTCCTATGGCTTCTAGAGTAAAACATGAATGCCTCTGTTCAGGCTTCAAAGCCCTTCACAACCTGACCCCAATCTATCTTCCCAAGTCTTATTAAATGAACTCTGATCTATTTGCAATAGGATCTAGCTAAACTGTCCTGCCTGCTCATCACAGGTCACCACCCATCTCCCCACTCTGTGCTTTTGCATTGGCTGTCCTCCATATTCAATGCACAACCTCCTCTTTTCACCTCATAGAATTCACTTTTTTTTCTTCAAATGGCAGTTCCTGCACAATATACTGCATGTGTTTTTCCTGGTCCCATGGTTGGTTGCACCCTCCCTCTCAAACTGACTTGCACATATTGTAGGGAATTAATAAATATTTGTTGATCATTCTCTGATATTTAATGTTCTGGAGACTTTTGTGCAGGGGATAAAATAATTTTTACAACTAAATTAAAGTGTTAGGATGTAGGATGACATTTTGTAGTCTTACTGAAATCATCTTTGTGATAACTCCTGAAGACAGGAAGAGAGATGATATATCCTCCTATTGCCACATGGTCATGCTTTCTTCTGCTGGAGATTCTGAATATCTGGCATGGTCATATTAATTATCATAATATTTTATTTTTAATAGGTCAATATTAGATATGGGAAATTACGGCCATTTTTATCAGTGGCAATACTTTGGTTCCAGGACAATTTACTCATTGATTTCTCAAGAATTATAGGGTTTGTGTTTGTTGTACAGGGATTTTCACCCACTATCTTATAAAGGAGAGTGAATTTTTGGTGTATAATTCTGAATAACTGAGAGTCTTTTTCTAGCATTTGCTTGATGCTACTTTTTTTTTAATCTACAATGACATATGTCATAATTTTTACTGTATCTGTGGATGACTAGCAATAGCCAATACATTCAGGTTATGTATGGATAAACTTTTTTAAAAAATTTGCACAGTGCTGACCTCATCCAAAATGGTAATTATAAATCTCTCGGTTTCTGTAAATGACAATAACTATGATGACAAGGATGATTCTCCATTTTACACATGTGGAACCAGAAGCTCAGAGATGTTTGCTAAACATCATGTAGCTATTCCATTTCCAAGGGAAATTCAGCATCCAGGTTTCCTGACTCCAATTCATGCTTCCCTGCTATCTGAAAACATTTGAGGTATAAACTCTATCATGTTATTCAATTGCAATGACATTAAAATGAATATTTTTCCTTGATTGCTTCATGTTGTTCATTTGTAACATACTAATTTTCATATATATTTCTTTGAGAGATGACCTCCTTCCTCTCCCCACTCCATATACCAAAGACAGTGTAATTCCAAGCTTTGGTAACCCCATAATAATCAAAATTTTGAAGTTTCATATTTACTGAAGGCAATGCTCATGTTCTGGCAACAATAGAGCAACTGGGATACAAACACAGGCAAACTGGTGTGAAAAGGAAAACCTGAGACCGAGTCCTCCCGGACTACGAGAATAGATGCTCAGGAGACAGAATACTGCCAAAATACAAAAGATTCTTCTGCATACAAATAACCAAGGTTGGGTAGGCATTTTTAAATAATATTGTGCATTACAATATAATGTGGTTCTATGAAAATATATCTGTATTTTAAGTCACATAAATTAGTTTGAATTCTGTGTGAACTTGGGTACCTTTTTTTTCCTGTAAGAGTCAGTTTCCATTAAATAAATGTTGAGGACCTTTATATCATCAGATACGTAATCATAAGATAAGTGTGAATTTCCACTTAATACCTTCAGCATTCCTCTGATAAAAATAACTATTATTCCTCAAATCTCCTTTTTGGTTTGCATTTCTTTACTTTTATGATTTATGGTATGTGAGCATGAGAAAAACTGAATTTTACTGAATATGATTTATGGATCTTCTACTAACATATTCCATTAGTATATCAATTAAACCATAGGTACTTTAAGAATTAGTTAGTAGTTTGTGATTACTGGCAGTTCCTGCAATTTGGACAGAATGATTAGGGGTAAAAGTAAAAGAATTTATGTATTTTAAAATGTTCATAGCAGCTTTCTTTGTGGTGGCAAAGAACTAGAAAATTTCAGGGATGCCTATCAAGTGGGAAATGGCTGAACAAGTTGTGGTCTATGATTATGATGGAATACTACTGTGCTACAAGAAATGACAGACTCAATGATCTTAGGAAAAAACACGGAAAGACTTGCATGAAATAATTAATACAAAAATGAGCAGAACCAAGAGAACATTGTAGACAGTAACAGTAATAGTTTTAAGAATGACTTTGAGCAAATGAGTTGGTTTTTTTAATTATAAATACCCAAATTAAATATAAAGGGCATATGAAGAAATTACATTCTCTGTATCTAGAGAAAGAACTGATAAACAGAAGTATGTGTAGAATAATTCACACACATACATACATATACATATATGTGTGTGTGTGTGTGTGTCTGTCTGTGTGTATAGCATGTAATATATGCATATGTATATGTGTATATATACATATACACACACATATATATACACATACCTATTTATGTCTAATGGTAGCTATTGCAAGGACAAGGAGAGGGAAGAAAAAGTAAATAAATTTGCATGATTTTGTTGTGTATTTGAAAGAAATAGCAAGTTGTACATGGTAGATAGTAAGTTTCATGCACAATCATCTTTTTATTTTGTACTATGCTATATTATGGCAATGCTTGTTTTATTCCATAAATTAAGAATAAAAAAAATTAAAAATGGATAACATTTTATTACAGTCCAGTTGACAAACTATGTGGCTGTCACCTTGCTGTCATCTGAACAAAGTGTAGATGTAGTCATCAACAGAGATCTATGCATTGGGCAAAGTTTTGGCTACCCCCTTCATCATCATTTTTTTTTTTCATTTTTTAAACACAGTATACACGTTTTAATTCTAAAATTACTTTGGGGGCAGCTAGGTGGCGCAGTGGATAGAGCACCAGCCCTGGATTCAGAAGGACCTGAGTTCAAATACGGCCTCAGACACATAACACTTATTTGCTGTGTGACCCTGGGCAAGTCACTTAACCCCACTGCCTAACCGAAAAATAAAATAAAATAAAATTATTTTAGCAGTGTAGAATTAATGTGCCTATCCTCTTTGTTCAATAGAAAATAATTTTCCCCTTCTTCACAATTGTGACAAAGAAAGCATTAGCTTTTCAAGAATATGAATTATTAAGAAAAATATTACAAATTAATACTAATCTGAAAATATTCAAGCTATCTATTAGTCAGGAAATGAACATTAATACAAAACTGAGAAATTTGCTACTATATCCAGTTAATTTATAGAGACTGGGAATAATGAACCCTACTTGGAAATTTGTTATATATTATTCAACATATGTAACTAATTTAATTTTTACCTTAGTGCTATCCAATTTCTCCAAGTTTTTATCGAATAGTCATTTCATTGCATAATTTTTGTAATCTTGTATTTACCAAATCCTAGTCCATTAATTGTATTATATTTAAATTTTGGATGATCAATTCCTTGCTAAAGATTTATGTGTGTGTGTGTGTGTGTGTGTGTATAATCTAGTACTAGATAGTTTTGACAATTATTCCATTATAATATAATTTCAAATCTGGCGCTGTCTTCTTCTCTTGCCTTTCCCTGCTAATTTTCCTTGATATTCATATCATTTTCTTCTCCATACAAATTTTGTAGCTTAGTTATCTGAACACATAAGGTAGCTGGCATTATTTTCATGGATAATTCATTAAATATAGACATGAAAGAGGCTTCCTATGTGGTGAGTCATGCAAGCTGAGCCTTCGAAGTCAAACTAGCATCATCATCACCTTGACCCATTATCTCCTAACAAAACTTCATGGATTCAGCTGAGGACCTGAACCACACTTTCTTCAGAATAGCAATGCTTCTGGTCCAATGTCTATAGCCATCAGTTTGTGAAACAGGTCATGTGCATATGTAGCATGTTGATGGCTTCCATAGGATATATAGCACAGCTACTAAAGACCAGAAAATGTTCTTGCCACCAAAACTCTTCCCCCTGTCAAACAGTTGAATATCAAAGTTAATATGATTTTGTTAATGGTAATGAATTTAAAAAGATGAATCATCATCTACTTTGCTTCTGTACCCTAAGAAGCATTAGCCTTTAAGTCTGACTTAATAGCTGAAAAATGTACATGTGTATTTTCACTGCCATTAGAATTTCAGCTTCTTGAGAGTGAGAACTATTTGCACATAGCTAACACTTAATAAATGCTTCATTCATGGATGGATTCATTCATAAATTTTGATAAGTAGTCACTTTTTTAATATTGAATCAGCTTACTTTCCCTTAATTAAATCTTAGAATCAATTTTATATAAAAGCTGATTAAAATACTTCTTTTCCAAATAAATAATGTTTTAATATTGGTAACAGTAAAATGCATTCCTTAATGGCCAAATGAAAGGAACAGCCAGCTTTCAAATAAATAATACAAATTTAAATAACCATTTGACAAATTGTCCAAATAGATACATACTCAGGTAACTGAGATATTACTTTTCACCCATTAAATTGATAAAAAAAATAAAGTCATTAAAATTCAATGTTGTTTGGGCTGTAGAGAAATGGACACACAGCTGATGGAAATATGTATTTGTATAATTTTTAATGGAAAATAATATGAATTATTTGTAACCTGGAACAGGTATACCATTACTGGGAATGACCTAAAATATGATTGAAAAGGAGAACTTCTCTGCAAGGTCAATATAGTTATAGTTGTTATAGATAACAGTTTTTAATGAAATGTCTGGAATATAGTGAGTACTCACATGTTTATTGTATGCCTATTGATTAGATATAGATATAAATATTTCATGGTACCTTTAATTATCATTGAAGAAATTTAGGAAACAAATACAGGGCTGAATGTGGCATCAGAAAAACTCATCTTCGTGAATTCAAATTGCCCTCACACACTTACTGGCCATATGACCCCAGCTAAGTCATTTAAACCTGTTTATCTCATTTTCCACTTCTGTAAAATGAGCTGGAGAAGGAAATGGCAAGCCAATCAAGTATCTTTTTGGATAAAACCCTAAATGGGGTCACAAAGAGTCAGACACGACTGAAAACAACTTAACAACCCTAAAAGAATTAGCAATAAATGAACAAATTATGGCAAATCAATAAAATTGAATAGTATTATGCATCAAGAAATCATAACTATAGTGTGTGTTTATACACACTTATACATACATACATGTATATACATATATAGACATATACATGAAAAACAATATGAATTTGTATAGAATGAATAAAGGTCATTGGATCATAAACTTAGAGATGAATGTGACCTCTGAGGTCACAAGTTCAATACCATCATGATATAGCTATGCTAATTAGCTTAAAGAAGGCACTAGGATGAGAAAGTTATTAAAAAAAACTAAACATTTTTCTTATAATTTAGTCAAGGTCACTGTGCACTATATGTTTTAAATTGAGAGTTATTTGAGATTTACGGGTTTATATATAATCTATTATTATTATTATTATTATTATTATTATTATTATTATTATTATTATTCTATTGATTTGAATGTGTGTTTAATAAGATACAGTATACTTACATCCAAATACTTGTGTGTACATGTACAGGCATGTACTCTAAAATAATCAGTGATTTTATTGGCCTTGAGAGTTCAAAATTCTAATAACATAGTTCCCAACCCCTCCGTTGTTTGGTATACACATTTATGACCTTTTATATCACTAAAGAAAATAATTAATACAACTACTATTCTTCTTCCAACTGGCCACCTTTCTGATGCTAAACCTCTCTGTACTTACAGTTTATCCTTGAATTTTACACCTGAAGTAACAGCCTTACCAGGTTGGAGGAATAATCATAGTACACACATCATTAGGTTAGAGGTATGTACATGTGTATGTATGAATTGAGGCATGTATGTATATGCATGCATATACATGCATAATACATATATACATGTGTATACTATTATGTATATTCCTACTGATGCACATATACACATAAATGTACTTTAGTAATCAGTGTATTTTTTATCTTCACTGTATATTTTTGTCTGTGTGTTTTTCTCAGCAGAATAGCCCAACAGCTTCTCAAGTTAAAATGAGGCTGTGGATTTGAAGTACATTTGAAACATTGTACTGTACTCACTGTGTTGTAATTTGTCAACACCTTTTGATCCTTAAGAGTTCCATTCTAACTTAACTGGGCACTTTGCAACCCCTCCCTCCAGGTCCTCATAGGGAAACATCTAATGTTTATAAGGAAGGGGGGAAAGGAGATCTCCAAAGACTTCAGAACTCATGATCTTGCACATTAACATTACACCTTTGTAACTGGTTCTTATGAAACAAAACTGACATGGGCAATGCAAGTATCTGTCACCTAGCATACATCCAGAATAGGGCATTGAGGTAAAGAAAATAGCTGAAGGTTATAGCGTTAGTAAGGAGTAGAGAAAGAACTTGCTCAAAACCCTGTCTGTGTAATAATGTTTTCATTATATCAAAGAGTTTACATATTTTCTATGGAGTTAGGCATCCTTTGAGATGTCTATACCCATGGGATATATATTCCAGCAGAAGTAAAATGTGTTTCCAAAGCGTTTGGAGAGCTATATTTACACTCCCAATAATTATGTTGACTGTAGTTACATAGTAAGATAAAAATAAAATATATAGTGGATAGAGCAATAGATAGAGCACAGGCCCTGGAGTCGGGAGGACCTGAGTTAAAATCTGTCCTCAGACTAACACTTGATAGCTGTGTGACCCTGGACAAGTCACTTAACCCCAATTGCCTAAAAAAATTAAAAAATTGTCTATTCTATGATTGCCTGAGTAGACGGACTGCATCAGAACATCACAAGGTAAATTGTTGTTGCTACTTTCTCACGTAAGTTTGATGAGTAGTATTTTATTTTAATGCACACCCAAAATTAATGATGAATGGTCTATTAGGAAAAACAATTCTAGAAATGTAAAAGTGGGGAAACTTTGTATGCCAATCATTAAAAATTTTCCATTAAAAAATCCACTGGGGAAAGAAAAAAAAAAGACATTGATCTATTTCAGCAGGAAAAGGGAAAAGAGAAAGGTGTCAGAAATAAATGATTAAAACTTTTTAGAAGAGTTTAGTGTCAGAATACATTAAATTTCCACGAATATTTTAGTTCTTGGGGTTTTAGATAAGAAATATGGGATCTAGATGCTTTCATCATATACTAGAATACATAGTTATAGCCACAGAAATATGGCCCAGGAAAGACTATCTTACCAGAGTAAAAAGCTTAATACATAATTCAATCTTGGCAGAAATTTTAAAGGGATAAACACGCAGCTCATCAACTGTTATGAATAAATTCTGTAAAGAAGCTGATTATGTGTGTCTGTGTGTGGTCTTAGGGTGTGATTGAACATTAGAAGACATGGCCACGCTATAATCAAACTTCCTGAAACTATAAAGCATCAAATCTTTGGGGGTTTCAAATCACGAAAATTTTCTCCCTGTTGTTTTATGTTCACATCCACAAATGACTTGCTACTTTTCAACTTGGTTCACACCAGAGGACAGTTTGTGGATTCTCTGTCAAGTGACCATTCAGAATGGACTATGGGATCTGCAGTAATAAAAGTATTAAAAGGAAGATTTGAACAGCTTCCTATCTCCAGGTTGCACTATTTCAAGCTGCCAAAGGGAGTGTCAATCCTAAACTACAGTACTGAGGATAAAAGAATCCTAACAAGGTAGGACATCAGATGCCTAGTGCAACCTCCCTCATTGTTGAGGTGAAGAAACAATGGCACAAGAGGAAGTCATTTTTCCAAAGTCTCACAGACAGAGCATCAAGATCAGGTATTCAAATGTCATAGGATGATAAATTTAAATTTGGAAAGGACCTCAGAACTCATCGACGCCAATCTCCTCATTTTACAGTGAGGAAACTGAGGTCCACAGAAGTTAAGTGATTTCTGTCAGGTTATGCAGGAAGCAAGTTACAGAAATGGTATTTAAACACATGTCCTCTGATTCAGGAACAATACGTTGTGGTAGGAGCAATATTTCCTCATGCCTTGCCTTGTGGTCTGGCCTAGCTTTCCCTAAGGGCCAGTGCAACACTGATTCATCTTATTTTCCTTGAGAGCTGTTGAAACTTGCTTGATATTTGACCTATCAAGGGGTCTGACTCCACTTGTTGACCCGGTCTCTGAGTAGAAAACACCAAAAAGGAGCTTCACCTCTCTGAAACACTGTCAACCAGAAACCGATAGCATTATCAATAGTGGAGAAGCTATGCTCAAGTGAATCACTCTGTTTTTCTCATTGGCTATCTTTGTGGAATATACCTCTAAATAAATATCATAAAACAAACAAACAAACAAACTTTTGAATGACCCATGAGTATAACCCATAATTGTATTCTCACATCAGACTTGAACTACCAGGAAGCAGCCTGAGTCAGTTGCAGCCCAGTGAATGCATTCTACTTTGCTGTGCTTTCCCTCTCTGTAACATTAGGCAGGTTACCTATCCTCATGTACGGATATGCCTTTCTCTACTGGTGACTTCTATATACATTCAATCTCACTTCAGATACTGGGTGTATTAGTAGGAGAGGGTGCCCCATGTGTATGGATGGGGGAGATGTTCCATTCCTCATTTTCTTAAGATGTCATTTCAGTTAAAGCCTTTTCTTGAAGCTTACTGTGCCTTTTGGTTGATTATTGCAAGGTAGAAATTCAATGGGGGCTCATGAGCCATAATTAGCAGAATGTGGACCCATAGAGTAGCTTACCTCTGGCACTGAGATCTAGAAAATCCACTGGCAGGTTTGTAGGTTCCTTCCTTGTGCAGGACTGTGAGGACTTACAACCCTCCTGACTGTTTTTGTTTTATAGTCAATCAAAGGGCACAACGGTTTTACAGAAAATACATTTACTGAATGAAATTGCATAGTTAAAAAATACTGAAGTAGCTCCCCACAAATAGGGGGCATACTATCACTTAAATACGAGTGTGATCTTGTCATTCCCTTGCTCAAAATACAACAGTGACTCCCTATTTCCTTAAGTAACAAATATAACCTGCTCTATTTAACACTGAAAGAATTATAATCTGTTTCTAGCTTATGCTCCCAGTATCATTACGTATTATTACTCTTCCCTCACTACAGTATAGCCACATGACCTTCTTGCTGTCCCTAAGATAACACCATTCCATCACCCATACAAGTTGTCTTTGCATATAAATTGTATCTTCCTTAAAAGCTCACTTTAAATACACCCTCCCATGTGAAGTGACTCTTGATCCCCCAGCTGAGAGTGACCACCTGGAATTACTTTGCATTTGCCTAATGTTTGTTTTATATATAATGTACACTAGATATTTATGGGATTCAGAATGAGGAAATAAGCAAAGAAAATGTGTGTGTGTGTGTGTGTGTCTCAGGGTGATGTGCTGTGTTGAAGAGAAATATAAATAGCAAGACAAAAGCAGCATCTTCATAAATCTAGTGATATTTTGTCTACTCCAGTAATAAATTGTTTGCTCATATGCCCAGTGCCCTGCCAAATGGCCTGTAATGCTCAGTTCAGGAATTACTAAAACCACTTGCTTTTTCCTCCTTCTTACTCTAAACTTTGTGCTGATTTTTCGTAAAACATTCAAAAGAATATGTCACAATCTATCATTTTGGCTTAATCTTTTAAAGCAGCTCTGAAATATTATTCTTGCATAAGTTAGGAAAACACACATTTCTTCCATAAACCAAATATAAGGAGAGGATGGAAGGAAAGAAGAAAGAAAGGAAGGAAGGAAGGAAAGAGGGAGTGAGGGAGGGAACGAAAGAAGGGAAGGGAGGGAAGGAAAGGAGGAAGGAAGGAAGAAAGGAAGGAAACCAAAGAAAGAAATCAAAGAAAAGAAAAATTTGGAAAGCCATCACCTGTTGTCCTGCAAGTGACTGCAGTATTCCTCAAAGGTAGTGAGAAAAACTTAAGAATGAGCTTTACAATTCAAACAAAGAATAAAATCATAAACCTTGCTTATAATAATGTAACTTGATTCTTTGCTAAAAGAAGAGACAATCTTTCAAGTAACTAAATTGCCCCAGTTCATTTAATCTTAGTCTTCAGAGAAATGATGTCTAATGAATCAGAGCATTTTTTTTTCCTGGGCTTTAACTACATTGCACAACCATAATCAAGGTGTTGTCCAAACTAAAAGACAGGCCATTATGAAAAATTCCATGCCAAGCAATGTGGGAGACAGTAATGCAAGTAATAAACCATTGCATTATCCTATTCAAAACCTTTCAATCTAGTTACAAAACTTCAATTTATTGAACTCCTCTTTCACCTTCCACCTCATTGTTTTCTCTCTTATTCTAAGGCTAAGCTCAAGCATTACCTTTTAGAATGAGAACTTCAAGCAATTTATATATTAACTATGACCTTGTGTATAAAACTGTGAAATACTCAATAACTCTGATCAATTCAATTATCGCTTCTCAAGGGCACTGATGGTGAAGTATGTTACTCGCTTGAGTAGAGAACTTGAGAGCCAGAGTGAGGTATATATTCAGACATGTCCTTGAAGAGATTTGTTTTGACTGACTATACTTATTTTTACAAGGAAGAGTTTTTATTTCCTTTTTAGAAGTAGAGGTAATTGGGAAGCAAGAAGAATATTAGAAATGGTGACATAGTGGGAAATAAAAGACAGTCATTATAGCAAAAATATTTTAAAATATATACAAGATAATAAAAAGAGGTTTAATAGCAGTCCCAGATAAGCAGGAAGACTTATAAATTAATATGATGAACGTATTATTTTGTTAAATGCAAGCCCTAGACAACAGATATCAGGTTTTGTGCACAATCTTCTTTTTCTCTTCTTTTTGGATATGGAAATGTATTTGATCAGGTTTGACAAGTGTCTGACAACAACAGTGACACCCAGCAAGTTGTGGTATATGAATGTAATGGAATACTATTATACTATAAGGAATGATGGACAGGCTGACTTCAGAAAAACCTTGAAAGACTTATATGGTGTGATGGTGAGTGAAATGAGTAGAACCAAAAGGACTTTGTACACAATAAGAGCCATGTTATGAGATGACTAATATTGTTAAACTGAGCCCTTCTCAGCATTACAAGGATCTAATACATCTCCAGAGGCCCCGGGATGGAAAATGCTGTCCATATCCAAAGAAAGAACTATGGAAGTCGAATTGCTATCACTTATTTTTACCTTCTTTTGAGTTTTGTTTCATCTTTCTGATGGTTCCTCCTGTTGGTTTTAATTTTTACCTACAAATTCACTAATGTGAAAATACGTATAATAGGAATGTAAATGCAAAGCCTCTATCAGATTGTGTGCCGTCTTGGGGTGGGTGGGGGGGAGGAAGGGGGAGAAAAATTTTCAGCTCAAAAGCATATGGAAATGATTGTTGATAAATCAAAATAAATTAATAAAATAAAATAAAAAAACCCAACAGTAACAACCACAAAACTTTTTTTTTTTCCTAGCTGTGTATGCAGTCTGGCTGGACATGACAATAATAGTTCAACAAGGCTCAGGAAAAGAATGATTAAGAATAAGTTGATATAGTTAGAATTGGTAGAGAATATGGACAGTCTTCAAACTTGACCAAAAGAAGGCTAAGGCACTCAAGCAATTAAATTAGAGAGGCATGAAATATTTTTAATGACTCAGATGACATGGAGGAAATGCTGTTTTGTTTTGAAAGTCTGTTTTGATATAAAGATTCCTCAAGAAGTTGGACAAAAGATGGATTGAAATCAATGGACCATCTAGCAGTGCCCTGTGAAAATCTATATGAGTTCCAAGAATTCACTTCATTTGACAAATGACTGACCAGAGGTGTCCCTTTACTATTTTTTTGCATATGCATATTGAAAATTTAGTATCAAGAGATCGCTACTTATGTTTTCTGGGGTGTCATCCAAAGGTCTTTTTATTTAATGTTGGCTAATATCTATTACCTAATAGCTCTTTGCACTACAAGGCTAATTATTCTTCAACTTATAAAAGCAAACTGTCATAATAAATGTTAGTAATGTCCTCAGTTCTGTCCTCTAAACTAATTGCTACCTTAGAAAGGCTGATAGTTAATAACACACATAATTAATTAGAATAAACAGCTGGCATAATGTGATGACATGTGGGTGTATTTGAAAACTACTTGCAAACCAACATATACTTATTATGCGAGCCCGGTTCCCAATAGGATGTTAAGTATAGTTTCTGAAGTAGCTGAGGTCCAATTCAGCCTTTAATATGCCCTAGCTGTATGACCTTGTGTCGGACACTTAATTTTTTTTTAAGAAAGCCATTCCTTAAGAATTATCTATTATTTATAATGTTGGAAGAATTTCCTACAACCTGAGAAAACATAGACAATTTGCATATTTAAAAGAATTTTGAGCAAATAATTTTATTGGGAACTGGGTGAGAGGCAAACAAAAATGTGGCAATCCTTCCCTTTAATGAGATGTCTCCTACCCTTTAAGACTATTCTACAACTTTGCACCTGTGGTGCTGCAATTAAGACATTTTGGCCACATAAATATCTGGGAAAATGTGTCCATTGGCACAGTGTCAGAAGACACTTATCATGTTCTAGTCACCATTCTGTATATTTTGTTTTCAGACTATAGTTGCTACAGCAGTGAAACACTTAATAAACAAAAAAAAGTCAAGAAAATCTATTTTCAAAAAAATTATTTTGAGTGCTATGAGACATAAAGAAAAAAAGAATGAAATGAGTCCTTAAGTATCTCCTATGTCAGACATTGCACTAAATGTGCAGGAAACAAAGAAAGGCCAAAAAGAAATCTCTGTTTTCAAAAAGTTGACAATTTAATAGGGAAGATAGCATGGAAACAACTAGGTATAAACAAGATATATGTGAAATATATTGGAGATAATATCAAAAGCGAGTATCTAAGAATAACAAGCCTAAGAATGGCAGGGCTTTTTCTGTTATTTTAAGGAAGCCAGGAAAGGGAAAAACAGAAATAATTAGGAAGAGATATCCAGGCATGGGGGATAGTCAGTGAAAATGCAGTCAGGAGATGATATGTTGTACTAAAAACAAAACAAAACAAAACATCAAGATGTCCAGTGTAACTGAATCACAGAGTATGTTGAAGGATGATTGTAAGGTTAAGGTGTAAGAAGACTAGGAAAGTAGGAAGGGGCACAGTTATGAAAGAAGATGTTATATTCTGTCCTGGAGGGCACTACTGATTTTTTTTGAATAAGGGGTAATGTGGTTGGACCTACACTTTAGGAAGATCACTTTGATAGATGAGTGGAGAACACAATACAGTGAGAAAACAACTGAGGCAGAAAGACCAACCAGAAAGACAGTTCCATAGCCCAGGCTTGAGGTGAGAAGATGCTGAAAGAGGATGTTTGCATTGCCAAGGTAAAAAAAAATAGGGGGGAATTTATAAAAGGAGGTGTTATGAAGATAAAATTAATAGAACAAGGAAATAAATTGTCTGTGGGTGTGAGCAAGTAAGTAGTCAAGGACAAAATTTGGTTTGAGCCTGGACACATGAAAGAATACTGGTGCCCTCAACAATAGGAAAGTAATTAAGAGTGGAGGATTTGAATAGAAAGTTGATGAGTTTAGTTTTGGAAATGTTGATTTTAAGATATCTATAGGACATTCCACTTAATATGTCATATAGGTAGATGGAGATGAGTGAAGGTCAGAAAGGAGGTTAAAGATGAATAATAAATATGAGATTCATCTTTATGGAAAAAAAAATCATTGAAACTATCACTGTTGACAAAAACACCAAGCAAAATATTACATGAAAAGAATAGGACAGTGCCAAGAAAGAGCCTTGGTGGACATCCACAATTAATTGGCATGAAGATACAGTAAAGGAATCTGGGGATATTTATATAGGTAGAAGGAAAACCGAAGACACCAGCAGCAGACAAATCTAGAAAAGATTGAGTATCAAGGAGAACAAAGTGATTGGCAGTATTAAAGGCTACAGAGAAGTCCAGCAGAAGGATGAGAAATAACTTGACAATTAAGATACTAATGTAGCTTTGGAGAAAGCATTGTTAGTTGAATAAGGAGGTCAACAGCCATAACATAGAGCTTTTAATAGAGTATATGAGAAAAGAAAATGAAGGCAATGGTCATAGTTTGCCTTCTTAAAGAGTTTTGTCATGAAAGAGAAGAGAGAGATAGCTAACAGGGATGGGTTGATCAAGTGAAAGTCTTCAGATGATGAGGAAACACTGACATTTTAGTCAATAGGAAAGGTACCAATAGACAGAGAAACTGAAGAAAAATAAAAGATCTGGGATGTTATATAGGGGTAATTTGCAGGAGAGGGCCATGCAAGTAGAAGGATTTCCTTTGACAAAAAGGAAGGTCAATAAATCACATGAAGGAGGGGTGAAGGATGAGATAGTAGATGAAGGCACCTGAGTGATGTCAATTGAAAAGTTTAGGAGAAGGAGATCTCAGTGAATTGTCTTCCTTTTTTTTTTCCAGTAGACTATGAGAAACCTTTTAATATAAAAGTAATAGGGAGAACAATAAATGATTTTGAAGGAGGTGGAAAAGCTTTAGAAAAAGTCTCAGTGATGAATTGGGTAGTGAATCTACTGGGGAGGGGGTGAAGATTGCCTCCTCACAGAGACTTCTCAGTAGAAATTATGTAACATTATAATGGACCCAGTTAGTGCAGTTTCATTTTTCTATCCATTTCACCACGGAAGATTTGCCCAAATCTTTTCCATCCTCTTCAAATAGTGTTAAGTGACTTGCCCAGGGTCACACAGGTAGTGTGAGTCTGGATTTGAACTCAGATCTTTCTGACTCCAGGCCCAGTGTTCTTGGGCCACCTAGCTGCCCTTTCCCCCTATTGACCTTTTAATTAAAGAGTTCAAATGACTTCTCACCGATCCCTTTTCCTGTTATCCAAATGACAATTTTGCTTTGCCGAGCCTCAACCTTAGAATGATTGCACCTCCACAGCCTTGGCTTCCCCATATATAAGGGTGAATGAAGCTGTAGAAAATAATGAAACTGGGGGGCGGAGCCAAGATGGCGGAGTGAAAGCAGTGATTTTCTTGAGCTGTCCCCCAAACCCCTCCAAATACTCATAAAAAATGGCTCTAAACAAATTCTAAAGCAGCAGAACCCACAAAAAGACACAGGGAAACAAATTTCCAGCCCAAGACAACCTGGGCGATTGATCAGAAAGGTATATCGCCCCGGGGCTGGGAACGCAGCGCAGGGTGGCATGAGTGCACAGGTCACAGAGAACCTGCAGCAGGCCTCAGAGGACTAAATTGGGGGCAGCTGTGGTGGTTTCCAGACTCCTCAATTGACAAACACCAAAGATAACTTAGAAGGTCAGTGGGAAAAGTCTGTTTCTGTGGTGCTGAGAGAGAAAAACGCAGGGTCTCAGCTCCATTCCCCAAGAGCATGGCCCTGGGGCGGCAGCTGCCTCCTGAGCTTCCAGCCCATAGACTGAGGGGGAATCCATTGGCTGATCAGAGAGGGATTGCAGGGAATTCTTTGCCAGTGCTGAGTAAGAAATTTCTTGCTTTGTCTGTGTTTGGATTGGGTCACAGTTCTGGGTGGAGGTGCTAGGGTGAGAAGGAGTGCTGGCATGGTGGAGCTTATAGTGGCTACGGGGAGGAAACTCTTCTGACAGTTACAGGACAGAAAGGAATACTTGTGATCACAGGCCAGGAAAGCAGTAAACACCTTACCACTTATCATACCACCTTGGAAGAACTGAAAATTTACAAGTCCCTACAAGTATCTCTGAAAACAGTTATGTAAACCCCAGAAGGTTGGGACAGTACATTCTCCACATTGGAAGCAGACTCTTACCTTAACAAAGAGTTTAAAACTCAAGTAATTTAGCAAGATTTAGCAGCTTCTACATTAAAGGACTGCAGGACATGGAATATAATATTCCAGAGGGCAAAGGAAATAGGATTACAACCAAGAATCACCTACCCAGCAAAACTGAAGATAATCCTTCAGTGGAAAAAATGGTCATTCAGTGAAATAGAGGACTTTCAAGCATTCTTGATGAAAAGACCAGAGATGAACAGAAAATTTGACTTTCAAATACAAGACTCAACTGGAACATGAAGAGGTAAATAGGAAAGAGAAATCATAAGAGACTTATTAAGGTTGAACTGTTTACATTACTGCATGGAAAGATGATATTTATAACTCATGAGACCTTAGTCAGTATTAGGGTATTTGGAGGAAAAAAATGATATGTATGTATGTATGCATAGATAGATAGATAGATAGATAGATAGATAGATAGATAGATAGATAGATAGAGGGCACAGGGTGAGTTGAAGATTAAGGGGTCATATCTGGAGAATAAAATAAAGAGGAGAGATAGGATTATACTTGGAGAAGAAGCAAGGGAGAAGTAGAATGGGGTAAATTATCTCACTAAAAAAAACAGAAAAGAGAAGTGTCTTACACTGGAGGGAAAACGGGGGAAGGTGAGAGGGAATGAGTGAATCTTATTCTCATAGGATTTGGCTTAAGGAGGGAATAACATACACATCCAATTGGGCATGGAAATCTATCTTACCCTACAAGAAAATAGGGTGGGACGTGGACAAGAGAGCAGGGGGATGATAGAAAGGAGGGTAGATTGGGAAAGGGGGTAATCAGAAGTAAATACTTCTGAGGAGGGACAGGGTCAAAAGAAAGAAAAGAATAAATGGGAGGGTAGGATAGGATTAAGGGAAATAGTTTTTTTAAACATATCTACTATGGAAGTGTTTTGCATGACTGCACATGTATAACCTATATTGAGTTGCTGGCCTTTTCAATGAGGGTGGGTGGGGAGGGAGGAAGACAGAAAATTTGAAACCTGAAGTTTTAAAAACATATGTTTAAAAAAAAGTTTTCACATGGTACTGGGAAATAAGAAATACAGGAATTGAGGTACAGAAGTTTATCCTGCCCTACAGGGAAATGTGATAAGAGAACAGGGGAGAGATAGAACAGAGGAGAGTCTAGGGGAAGGGATGTTCAGAATGCATTCCATCTTGCAGTGGGTGGAGCTGTGAGATGGGGTGAAAATTTGGAACTCAAAATCTTGTGGAAGTAAATATTGAAAACTAAAAATAAATAAAGTTATATAAAAAAATAATGAAACTGTGCTGACTGGGTCCATTATAATTTATGTCGTATAATTTCCACTGAGATCTCACCATGATGAGATGATCCTTACTCCAAAATAGATTCACTATCCAATTCACCACTGATGCTTTTTCCCAAAAAAGAAATGGCAAACCACTCCAGTCAGAATCTTTGCCAAGAAAACATCAAATTGGGTCACAAAGAATCAAATGTAATTGAAAAATGAATAAACATTGACAAGAAGGGGAAGGGAAGAGAGGATAACCATTGGAAATATAATGGCCTGGGAAAAATTGAGAGGTGGAAGGATTGGAGGTTACGATGAGGATGAAAAATAGGGTTAGATTTTAGAAGAGGCCAAGGTGGAATAACAACAGATTATAATCACTTAAGGAATTTCATACTTCATGAACATGGAAGTAGAAGAGTTGTGGAGTAATATCATGGTGAAGGGCATGTCCAGCACTATATGTAGATGAGGCAGGGTGGAGGAGTAGATACTGAGAAATAAGGAAATTAAGGAACTGGGAGATAGTATGTTTGAAGGAGTGGCAATATTTATACTGAATTTGTGTAGCATGAGGGAAGGCATTGGGGAGGAGAGAAAAATTGTGAGCCTGCCACTGGAATCATGAAAGAAGGAAAGAGAGTGGCCTTTCAATGTCTACCTAATCCAAGATCTGTCACAGAGAGGAATTGGCGATCCTTCTCCTGCAAACACATGCCCAATTTTTCAGACAGCTTTTCAGCCCTATTTTACCCAAACTATATGACTTAATGGAGTAGTGCAGTTAGATATTGAAGAAAATTTTATTTGTGGTAATAGCAAATCATTTAATTATCATTACATAAGATTATTCATTTCATACATGTAAAAATACTCTATTTCATCTGCTTAAATTGAGTTCTAGTTTATGACTTATTGCAATTGCATTTCATAAAACTATGATATATCATAGTATCATGGAATAATTTCCAGATAATCACATAATTAGCACTAAAATATAACTCAGGGGCTAACATCATATTACAGATGAAGAAACTGAGGCCAAATAACGTGAAATGACTTGTCCAATATTACAGAGGCATCAGTTATTGTAGATATTTCTCCTATTTTTTAGATTCAAAAATATGAGTGACTTCAGCAAAGTCCATAGTAGGCAGTGTAACTGGGGCTCTAGTTAAATCTTCCGAATCCAGCTCACATTCTATTTTGACTGTTTGCTTGTTTTGCTAGAGCTGAAGCACCAAGCATTCAAACTCTACTGCAGAGAATGCAACCCTGATGGGCTGGTCAAATAGTTCAAATGCCTTACGTACGCTTGCATAAAATACTATCTTACAGAAAACTCGCACAAGGCAAGGCTCACATGGAGGTCACAGGAAGCAATACAAGGACACTCCCAAGGTCTCTTTGAAGAACTTTGGAATTGACTGCATGACACGGAAGACACTGGCACAGTACTGCCCATCAATGTCTACCCATACAACAGAAAGTGCTATGTTCTATGAGCAAAGCAGAAGTGAAGTAGTATGTGCAAATTTAGAGAATCCACCCAAAATGTTCACATCGACTATTTGTGCCTGAACCGTGGTAGAGAATTCCAAGCTTGTATTGGTCTGATCAGCCACAGTCAGGCACACTGTAACTTGACTCTGACATAGTGATGTCACTTTAGTCCTCTTCAAGAACTGAGGACAGCTAAACACTATTTTAACTGTCGTGCTGCCTCACTCTTTATTCAATAGTGGAGGTGTTTGAGGCATTAGCCCCACAACGACGATGAAGAGCACAAGGAACTGACATACACACACACATACATATACATATAAACTTAATTTATGAAATGTGCTTATGTTCTTCAGTTTTATCCTTAAAATATTCCTGGCAGTTTTGTGATGTGGCTATTATTATTTCCATATTGCTGATGTGTGAAAGAAGCCTTATAGAGATTAAATGGCTTGCCAAGATCCTACAGTTAGTAAGAATCTGAGGACAGAGTTAAACTCAGGTCTATCCTGACTGTGTCTAATATTCTTCCCATTTTATAAACCAATATAGAAATTTTGGATTCGTGTTTAACTACCCTTTCTTCTTCAGTCCCTAAAAATATTTGTTAATATTCTTTGATTTTTTTTCTTTTGATGTATTGCTTTTATTTGCCCCTTACTCTTCATTTCTCTGATCTGTGCTCTAATCCAAATGCTCATTATTTTACATGGTATTACTAAGAGTTACCAGTAAATATCTACTACACCTCTCTCTTCCTCCTATAATTTCATCTGAATATTACTGTCAATCAATCATGCTAAATTATGCCACTCCTTTTTATGATAAACTGTAATCATTTGCTATTAGCTATTATATAAAAATCATTATTAGGAGCATTTCTTTCCAAATATCAACACTTTTCATAACCTGGTCTATCCCTTTAATCTATGCAACCTTGTTTCTGAGTTTCCCTTACCCACTGACTTTGGCCTCTCTCTGTTCTATATGAGTGTGATAATTTATATGTGCTTTCTGCCATGAGAAGGTTAGCTTCCTGCCATCAGCAACTCTGTTGTTCCTTTTTTTTTCTTTCAACCTCAGAGTTTACCACAATGCTTGAATCAAATAAACACTTAATAAATGTTTGTTTATTGATTACTTGTTAAATCTCTTCTCGAGCCAGGCTGGATCAGTTAGTCCTCCTAAATTTTATAGACCTGCCTGCAGAAATCAAGTAAGCCTTGAGAGTTTTATGAGGATAATTATAAGAATGACAACAGGCCCATCCCTGGGACCATTAAGAAAAAAAAAACTTGATTTTTCAACTTCACTAGATAAAATATTAAATGCTAATTGAACTTTATCTTTGGTCATAGATCAAGTAGGATAAAAGGCTTTAGAGTCAGAAAGGACCTTAGAGATCCACTCCAACTTTCAATGCTATATCAATGAAAAATAAGGACCAGAAATGTGAACTGCCATTGAATTCATTTCTATTAGCATTTATTAAACGTCTACTAGTTGATACACAGTGTGCTGTGTTGAGGATATCAAGACCACTACAAGAAGAGAGGAAGGATGGGAGGGAAAGAGAGATGGGGAAAAAAAAAAGAAAAGAAAAAATGTAAACTGTATGTGCCCATGGAGCCAACACTGTAAACAAGTTTCTGAAATTAAGTGGCAGGAGGAAGACTAGACCTCAGAGCTTTCAGCTCTAAGTCCAGTATTCTGCCCACCTCATAGATTTTTCTTCAGAGAAGAGTAACAGAAAGGTTGCAAAGAGATGCTCATTGCCATGTGGAATTTTTGAACTGGGCAAGAAGTGGTGCTTTACAAGCAAATGGAGACTATGGCCACATGGTTCCTTTTCATAGCTCATCTTCTATCTTTTATATTATGCATGACAGCAACACAGACAGATAGATAGATAGATAGATAGATAGATACATAGATAGATAGATAGATAGATACATAGATAGATAGATAGATATACATATACATATATATTTATACATACATATATATACACATATGTATATGTGTGTGTATATATATGTATGTATATGTATGCATGTATTACTTTCCCTAACATTCCTTGTGCATTAGCCAATTAGCAATTATAGCATTTTATACATATAATACATATTATTTGTATATAATCCAGAAAAAAAGATGTTTTCTGAACTTCAGATAATATAGCTATTATAGATACCAAACCTATTTCAAGAAACAGAACAATAGGCAGGCTAGAACTCATATGCATGAGACGATTAAAAAACCAATACCCCATTTCTTTTTATAAGTTTATTTTGAATGGAAAGCTTACTTTGAATTTCACTCAGAAAATGTGAAGTTTACTACATTTATAGATAGGTTCATTTAAAAAGGTCCAGTGTGTTTCTTTAGCAATCTGGCATGATTTACCCTTTCCAAGTTGTCTTGTTGAAAACAATGCCTCAGTTTTCCATAAGCAAGAAACAAGTCAAGTTGAAGAATGAATGGATAAGTAAATAATCAATGAATTAAAAATAACAGTGTCATGTTTTGTCCTAGATACTAAGGATTCAAATACAAATTTTAACAGTCTCTGCACTTAAGGACTGCATTTTCTAATAGGGAGAAATATATATCTATGTCAATATAATCTTGATATATAAATAGATAGATATTACCACTACAGGTAGTAGTATTAATTTTGTATTAATTTTATTATTGATTTTATAGACAAGGCATGGCAACACAAACAAAACTCAGGCTCAGAAAATGCTGGACTCATAAGTCTTGAAACTGACATATACTTACCTGAGCTTTTTGGCTTTAGCCAATCCAACTCTGATCTTTCAAACTCTAAATCAGAAAGGGCAGACACATAGCCATTGATCAGTAATCCTTAATGAGTTACAAATTATTGTGACAGTAAGTAACTCTCTAAGACTCAAAAATGTGAAACTTAAATTGTATTGGTCTGTATGAGTACAGAACATTCCCCATCTGGAGCTCTCTTATTTGACAGAATCACATGTCCAGTCATGGGGGGAGTTGGGGGGGGAAATTATCATTGCAATCACACGTGGTGTGAATAGTTTGACCAAGTCTCCAGGTTTTCCAGGTATTCCATGCTTAGAAGACATCTGAAACATAGCCTGGAGTTAGGTTGATAATAATGAATTACCTAAATTTGCCCTCATCCATTCAACAATAAGCATAGCTCAATCTGAGTAGATTGACCAGGAATCCAGAAAAACAAAATCATATGTTTTATTAATCAAGTAGATCTTGAATGGAAATGACATTGGGAGGAATTATGTGAGTAAGCAGCTATCTTTTGCCTATTTCTGCAAGGTTAATTTCTTATTTTGCTTCTGTCAAAAAAAAGGATGGATCCAAAGAAGACATGGAATGTACAGGCAGTCCTTGGTGATTACGTGGCATTTTCCAATAGGATTAAAGACTTACAACTGAAAGGGATCTTAGAGGTCTTTCGTCCAACCCCTTCATTTTATAGAAGAAGAAGCTGGAGCCAATGGAAGTTACTTCCTGTCACAAAAATTTGTAACTTATTGAGAATTACTGATCAATTGCTATCTGTCTGCTCTTTCTGATTTAGAGTTTGAAACATCAGAATTGGGTTAGTTAAAGGCAAAGAGCTCATTTAAGTATGCCTTGTCAAAAGTTATCCAGGTAATAAGTTGTAGAGCCAGGATTCAAATCTAGTTGTTCTTACTCTCACCCTGGTGTTTCTCTTACTGTACTCTCCTATGTCTTTTTTTTCTTTTTTCAATTTTTTTTTTATTTGAACATGTGTTTTTAAAACTTTGGGTTACACATTTTCTCCCTTTCTCCCTCCCCACACACCCTCATTGAAAAGGCAAGCATCTGGATACAGGTTATAGATGTCTTGTCATGCAAAACACTTCCGTAGTAGTCATGTTGTGAAAAACTAAGTATATCTCCCTTCATCCTATCCTAAACTCAATTTATTCTATTATCTCTTTTGACCCTGTCGCTCCTCAGAAGTGTTTGCTCCTGATTATCCCCTGTCCCAAACTTCCCTCCCCTCTATCAACTCCCTGCTCTCTTGTCCCCTTTCCCCCTTATTTTCCTGTAGGGTAAGACAGATTTCCATACCCCACTGTATATGTTATACCCTCCTTAAGCCAAATCCTATGAGAATAAGATTCACTCATTCCCTCTCACCTTCCCCCATTTCCCCTCCCCTGTAAAAGCCTTTTCTTGTCTGTTTCATGTGCAATAATTTACCCTATTCTACCTCTCCCTTTTTCTTTCTCCCAGTATAATCCTCTCTCACCCCTTAATTGTATTTTCTAGATATCACCCCTTCATCTTCAACTCACCCTGTGCCCTCTATCTATACATATGTATATTTTTTCCCACCCACTACCCTAATACTGACAAAGGATTTATGAGTTACAAATATCATCTTTCCATGCAGGAATGTAAACATTTCAACCTTAATAAGTCCCTTGTGATTTCTTTTTCCTGTTTACCTTTTCGCTGTTTCACTTGAGTCTTGTTTTTGAAAGTAAAATTTTCTATTCAGCTCTGGTCTTTTCCTCAGGAATGCTTGAAAGTCCCCTATTTCATTGAATGAGCATTTTTCACCATGAAAGGATCATACTCAGTTTTGCTGGGTAGGTGATTCTTGTTTGCAATCCTATCTCCTTTGCCCTCCACAATATCATACTCCGTGCCCTCTGGTCCCTTACTGTAGAAGCACGCCCACACCGAACTGCATTCCTCTTCTAGCCCAGCACAATATACATTTCTAATCAACCATCCAAGTTGTCTTGGGCTGGAAATTTCTTTTACTTGGTCTTTTTGTGAGTTCTGCTGCTTTAGAATTTGTTTAGAGCCTTTTTATAGGTATTTGGAGGGGTTTGGGGGAGAGCTCAAGCAAGTCACTGCTTTTACTCCACCATTTTGTCTCTGCCCCCTCTATCCTATTTCTTTATTAGTTATATAATTTGATCCTGAAATTTGGCCTATGAGGTAAGTAACAATAGTGATAATAATTATTTTCCTGTTTATTGAAATAATATTAACATTTATAAAATAGTGAAGGTTTCTAATGACTTGCTTCAGAGTATTCGAGGGAAATGGGAATGAAGAAGGGAAACACCATTACCTACATTCTATTTTATTTATTTATTTATTTGTTTGTTTGTTTATTTATTTATTTTGGTTAGGCAATAGGGTTAAGTGACTTGCCCAGGGTCACACAGCTAGTAAGTGTCAACTGTTTGGTCTGAGGCTAGATTTGAACTCAGGTCCTCCTGACTTCAGGGCGGGTGCTCTATCCACTGCACCACCTAGCTGCCCCCATTACCTACATTTTATAGACACATAAACTGAGGATTATAGAGGTTAAAGGTCTTGTCCAAGACCAAAATATTAAGCAACTTGGTTGGGATTGAATCTCATACCTCTTCTAATTCCACAAAGTATAAGTATGATTATTCCTATTTTGCATGTGACAAAAATGAGTTACAAAGTGGTGATAAATTCATACTGCTAGCTAGTAAGAAAGTTATGACTTGAATCATGCACAGGGCTTCTGACACAGTTTAATATCATTTTTCTTAGGCCACATGAGCATTCTTTGAGTCAAAAGAATTAAAAGATTAACAATTTCAATACAATAATTGTAATATATGTATATGCATGTACATAAATAAGTGCACAAATAGAGACACACCTTTAAATATGGCTGTTCATATGTTTGTATATATGTGCACATAGATATCATAAATGTAGATGTGCTCACATACATATGCCTGTATACATATAGATAGATAACCCTTAAATTGATTTACACATATATCCAATTACTCTCCATTCTCTACCCACACTCCTGCTATGAGCTGTAATCACTGTATCTATACCAATTCTTTTTCCTTCTAGTCTCATTCATTTCTTTAATCTTTATATTGCTTACCTTGACTGCTACGATGTTTACAAAATTCTCTACATTTCTCCTTCCACTTAACTAATTACTCTGTATGTTTCAAGCTAGTTAAGTTATGATCCTCCAAATCACTCTTTCAATTCTACTTCTCCAAATCATAATAGTGTCAGATGATGAACCCAGAAACATAACTCGCTTTGCATTTTCTTCCCTATTTATAGTTTGGCTTTCCACAGTGCGTCCTTTGAAATACAGTCAATACTCAACAAATAGTAGCAATGTAATAATATATGACAATGTGAAACCTTTTGTCACCTAATTATAGAAGTCTTAGCAGTTAACATATTTTTTTTTCTAACAGACAATATAGGTATGGCATCCATATATGGAACTATGTTCAAAAAAGTAATCATGACAGTGATTATATGTAGTGATAAGGAGAGAGAGGTTTAGCCAGAGGAAGGAAGACTTAGAGTCAGAGGCACAGGGTGAATGATGGTTGTTTCCAAGTATTTTGAGGACTGTCATTTGAAAAGTAGACTAAATGTATTCTACCTTGTCTTAGCGGGTGTAACTAAAAGCAGTGAGTACAAGTTGTATAAAGAAGGCAAATTTTTGGTTTGATATAATGGGAAAAAAACCAAAACAAACATTCCCAACCATACAAATTCTCTGTAAAGAAAAATGGTTGGCTCCGTGACTATAGACTTTTCTGTCAATGGAACTTCTTCATGGTCAGATGTGATGATCATTTGTCAGGGTATTGCAGAGGTGATTTTTTTTAATGGATTTAACAGGATGGCTTCTGAGAACTCTTTCAATTTTGAAACTGTGTGCAGTGTAATTTAGCACATTCATTAAGACAGTTCATGTGGATGGGCATTACATATCAAAAATCAGCATTTGAAAAGGCTCACCCTGATGCTTGGCAAACTGCCTCACTAAGTTGTGGGTGACCTAAAACTGCAAACATCAAGATGATTAGTCTGTAACCCAGCGTATAAAAGATTCTCAAAATTAAAGAAGGAAGCCAAGACAATATGTATTGTATAATGTGAAGTTAGGAAACAGAAGATGAGGTACCCCCATGTCCAAATTGAAAAAAATAATTTAGACAATCATAGATGAGAGAATGGTCACATGGCTTTGAATCTGATGCTAGCACTTAAACAGTGGCATTGGTGAATTGAGCATGAGTTCAAGGTTAGGAGTGACATGTTTGTTTGTTTGTTTTTGGAAGGGGCTTGGCTTCTTCATTTTATTTTCATCCTGATTACATACCCAAGAGAAAAAGAAAATGAAAAAAGAAACTATTGCAGTCTCTAATAAATCAACAGACACAGAGAAAATAAAATAGGAGGAAAATGGTCCTGGTACAGTGATTTTTTTTTTTTTATGACACAGAGACAAAACAGCGAGGGACAAAGATGGAGAGACAGACAGACAGACAGACAGACACACACACACACACAGAGAAATAGAGAAAGAGTCAGAAAGAAAGGGAAAGAGGGTGGTAAGGAGTCATTAATTGATTAAATTATACTTAGGTCTTTGATTTCAGTGGTGTGATAAGCAAATTTTACTAACAAAGATCAGTATTTCTTCTGAATCTTAAAGCCTTAGTTTCCTTGGATCCTGAGAGGTAGAAACAATTTGCTCAATATCATAGATTCAAT